>NC_054374.1:167556180-167869930 GCF_017654675.1 Xenopus laevis
TAAATGCTTCACTCACCCAACTAGTAAAGACACTCTCTCTTTGGCAGCATACTGGCCTGATTCTGTAATTAGATATAAAGTTTATTGAGATATGGCATTTGCCGATATCAGGCAGCATTATTTGATCACATTTTTAGCTGGGGGCATGAAGCTTTAATCTGCACCAGCAGTAATTCAGGAACACTTGTCTTAGTGGCCCACCCAAGCAATAGCACAGATGTAAGGCAATGGCACAATCCAGTTTTTCCCCACAAATGTCTGCCTCACATTTGCCATAAGCAGGCTACCTTAGCCCTTTTGGTGCCAATACTGCTGCTTCTAATTTTTGAGTCCTTACCTAACTAATGGAGGAGATGGGAGTGTGTCAAATACATACCTGTGCCAAATGTAGTTTTATTCCCAGCAAAGGAGAAGCTGTTTGCTGCAGTAGATCCAAACATACCGGTTGCAGTGCTTGAAGTTGCTGCTGGGGTGCCAAATAAGCCTGTTCCTGTAGGTGCACCAACAGGATTCTGGGGGCCCTTCCTATTTGCCTGGTAATCTTCAAGACGAAGTTCCTGAAAGAGAGAATCTATATGAGGTCAAGGAGAAACCAGGTGCCCAATTATCCCTAATCTAAAGCACCATAGTAGCAGATATTGGATAAAAAGAGTCACGGAAATAACGTGAAGGGTGCGTGACCCACAGAAGCAACAGTTACCTCAAGGGACTTGCTCTCGTATTCCTTCATGGCAGTAATACACTGGTGCTTGGTGCTGATGTTGGTAGTGACTCCTCCTTTTGCCATGGTGTCTGTGCCAGATGGGGGCTAAAAACACGAGATTCATTTAAAGGAGAAGGAAAGGCTAAAATTAAGTAAGCTTTATCAGAAACATCACACTTCTTTCCTTCTATTGTGTACTCATGGGCTTCTGTATCAGACTTCCTGTTTTCAGCTTAAACCTCCAGGGCTAGGGCTTGAGCATGCTCAGTTTGCTCCTCTCTCCCTCCCTGCTGTAATCTGGGCCCAGAGCTATGAGTGAGCAGGGAGAGACTCAGGCAGGAAGTGCTAATATGGCAGCTGCTATACTAAATAAACAGAGAGCTTCTAGAACTGTTTAATATAGTGTTATAGCTTGCACTATTGTGGCTAATCTATAGGCAATAAACTGCTTTGGTAGCTTTCCTTCTCCTTTAAGGATCATGGAAGTGCAGATAAGACCATTTACACTGACGGGATATTGGATGACACTTTATGGCAGGGTTATTCAACTGTGAGGCAAATGGGCTTTTTATGATCTCCAGTGTATTAAAAGGGTCCACAGGAATCTTTGCAGATGAATCAGCTTCTTCCAAATGGAATCTAACATTATTCTCCAGACAGCTAAATCTACACAACATCCCAAAACTTACATTAAACTTAATTGTGGTTCCTGTTGGAGCAGAAGTGAATGTTGAGGCGCCAAACAGAGATGCAGAGGCCCCACCGAATGGATTTGCCGTGTTCGTGGTGCCGAAGAGGCCTCCAGTGCTGGCGTTTGTTCCAAAATCTGCATTAGGAAACAATGGTGTTACCTTTAATTTAAAAAAACAAAAACAAACAAAAAACCCCAAAGACCCCCACATTTCCATACTTAATAAGCAAGAGCACATGCTCCTCTGACTATACGGTAAATAAAATAATCTGTTGACTGTATCAGACACGGTCCCCAAGCCATTGAACCTTGTGAAGGACAGGCAGCTTCAGGTCATACCCAATTTAATCCAAGAGAACCGGGAAGAAACAACCAATAACTTCTATAATGTTTTGGTCTCCACTAGAAATTCTTATTCTGTACAAAATGCTTAAAGTGATACTGACACTAAAAAATGAATTTTAGCATTTTGATCATTGAATTTGATCATTTTTTGCTGAGAGGTTTGTTTTTGTATATAATTGTTAGTTGAAGTTCCTAAGCCTGACTCTCTGACACTCTGACTTTGCCAACCTGACTGTCCCATCTCAGCCTGTTAGTTACAGTTTCGAATGCTAACGGACTCCTGCTGCACAGATATGGCAGCCCCCTCATACAGGAACATGGGGGGTCAGACAGGTAATGTAAAAGCATCATGCAAATACTTTATGGCAAAGTTAGAAGTAGTTTGCAAAGCCAATATTATAATAGATGTAAAAAAAAGTTTAATTTCAGGTGTCAGTATCTCTTTAAGCAGCTGTACATTCATCCAATCAGACTTCACAATATAGGAGGGATAGCGGATATCCCCTGTCCTGGTATGGAAATTAAACTGCAGCTTTTCGCCACATGATTCTGTCCTGTTATTAATTGCTGTCTACTGGAAGAGATTAATGCAATGAGGTTCTAGTGAATGACCTGGCCTTCCCACACATATCATCCCCACAGTTTGTATGTTAGGGGCTTTAGAAGACATTAGACCCATCGCCTATGCTCAGAACCCCTGCAGTTTTAGGTCAACAAAGACATTGCCACGCATTAAATGGGTCCAAGCTTCGCTAATAATAACTCCTAGCAACAACCGGTCAATAAAGCGATACGACTACCGACACACAGCTCTGAAGTCAGAGGCACCTAAACCAAATTTGGGCTCCATCATTATTTATAGAGCGTCAACTTGTTACGCAGGACATGGGATTATAAGGATAAATTGTGTAGTCCTCTATTTTACCCCTAAGGAGATTCTGTCACAATTTTTAAGGCTTAATTTTAATTTCTAAATAACACTGTTTACACCGCAAATAATTCACAAATATTTTAACATTTTATTCTTGAACGAAATATTAATGTGGAGACATCTCAGTGCTTTGTCTCTTATTCTGAGCTTTGAGAAGGAGCCAGCACAGGATGGAAATGCTTTGGGCTTTAAACTAGTCGTGCTCCCTAAATGTAACCCCTCACTAGTTGTCACCTACCACTGGATGCAATTATGAGCTCTTATTCTAATCTTTGGAAGGGGTTAAGAGAAAGGGCTTGCGGCCCGAAACATGTAGTGGCACATTATAATAAATGTAATTGCAGCTTCCGGAGGCTTCCTTCACCGTTTTTTTTTTTGGCTTATTGGGTTAAGCAATGTATGTACAGCAACTAAAAAAAGGCAATAGAGATAGGCGTGGGATCCATTATCTGGAAACCAGCTATACAGAAAGCTCAGAATTAGACACCATTTTATCCAAATTTTTAAAAATGATTTCCTTTTTTGTGTAATAATAAAACAGTCGCTTGTACTAGATCCCAACTAAGATATAATTAATCCTTATTGGAAGCAACACCAGCCTATTGGGTTTATTCAATGTTTACATGATTTTCTAGTAGACTTAAGGTATGAAGATCCGAATTACGTAAAGATCCATTATTCAGAAAAGCCCGGGTCCTGAGAATGCAGTATTAATACAACTACCACCTGCCTCTATATTACAGGGGAACTTCTATTCTACAGTACACAGGGTTCAAACGATGGCAGTTATTGTAATAAAACAATTGTTACTCATTAAACAAACTAATAGTAAAAATAGCATAGCTTACTTCCAAAGGTTGTAGGTTTGGTCTGTCCGAAGGCATTGTTCTGTGCGGAGAAGAGGCTGTTGCTTGTGTTAGTAGAGCCAAATAAACTGTTTGTAGTTCCAGTTGAGGTCCCAAAGCCAAAGCCTGAGCTTGCAGAGGAAGTTGCTGGCTGGTTAAAGGTATTGGTTCCAAACAAGCTACCTGCATACAGAGTTGAACAAATCAACACCTATCTCTGATCTTCAAGAGTAAGGAGAATACCAAGACTCTTCTCTGAGCATTGGCCGCCCCCCAAAAAAACAGTTAAAAAAAATAAAAAACAAACTAAATAAAAAACAAACTACTAGTCACAAGACAAGTGAATGCAATAAGGAGTTCTCATTAACATCACTTACCTGGCTTGGTCTGTGCGTTTCCAAACAGCCCCCCGGTACTTGTGTTTGTGCCAAACCCTGCAGAGCCAAATGCCGTGGCAGGGGTGGTCCCAAAGCCAGTTGCTGTGAAGCAGAGAAAAGGTGGATTCAGATTAGGACATGTGTATAGAATGGGCAAGATGTTCACGGAGATGCAAACAGAACTTGCCTAGTGTAAGGAAAGATTGGGCCAATGTCAATTGCCTCTAGCAATTGTGGGTTAAGAGGTTGGGGATTTAGGTGCCATTTTGTATGTACAAGTGCATTACCGTATATACTCGAGTATAAGCCGAGTTTTTCATCCCCCAAAATATGCTGAAAAACTCTACCTCGGTTTATACTCGGGTCAAGCGCAAAAACGATCGCCGGCGTCCAAGAATAGTCTCCAAGAATAGTCGCCGGCGTCCAAGAATAGTCTCCAGGAATAGTCGCCGGCATTTAAGAATGGTCGTCTGCGTCCCAAAACGAGACGCCGGCACCTCCAATGGGAGCAGAAACCCTCAATTTTTTGATTGAAACTTACCAGAAGCTGCTGCATTTCTCACCCTAGGCTTATACTCGGCTTATACTCGAGTCAATAAGCATTCCCAGTTTTTGGAGGTAAAATTAGGTACCTCGGCTTATACTCGGGACGGCTTATACTCGAGTATATACGGTACAACATTGATCAAACTTTCTATGTCCTCTCAATCGCGAAAATTTAAATTTAATATAGGCTTCAGCATAGTGAAATAAGACGTTTTCTAAATATAGTCAATTAAATATTCTGTACCCTTTCTGGAATAATCAAGTTTATCTTCACTATTCCTCTCTCAGCATCTGTTTCTCTTCATTCTCTCTTCATGCGGCAGTTGGGTATCAGATATTCATTGACAGTTAGATCCAATATATCTTATAGGGGGGCTCCTTTTGCCTAGAAGATGTATTAGAGCTCACTCTATTAAACTCACCAGACATCATGTCTCTCTACATGCAGGATTTGTGCAAAAGGCAGTTATTTTGTTACATTTTGTTTGTACTGGAATCAGTTATTTGAGTGAGCTCTAATACATCTGCTAGGAAAGGAGCCCCCCTATAAGATATATTGGATCTAAAGGTGGACATAGATGTACAGATAAAGTCGTGCGGCGACGAATGATCGGATATCGATCGTTCGTTAAGTACGGGAGATCCACCATTAACACAAAGAGTACTATCTGAAAGGATATCATCATTTGGCAGAGAATGGTCGGTCAAAAGTAAACATTAACATAAAGACTATGGTCATAAGATTACGAAAACGAAATTCCGGAAGTGACATAACGTCTGTGGGCGGGTTGGCGTGCATTTAAACTAAAGATTGTAGTCTTTATGTATTAGAGGTCACTCTATTAAACTCACCAGACATCATGTCTCTCTACATGCAGGATTTGTGCAAAAGGCAGTTATTTTGTTAGATTTTGTTTGTACTGGAATCCGTTATTTGAGTGAGCTCTAATTCATCTGCTAGGAAAGGAGCCCCCCTATAAGATATATTGGATCTAACTGTCAATGAATATCTGACACCCAACTGCCTCATGAAGTCAGAATAAAGAAAATCAGATGCTGAGGCTGAGAGAGGGATAGTGAATATAAACCTGATGATTTCAGAAACGACGCAGAATTTTTAATTGATTGTATTGAAAAAATTTCTTATTTCAGTATGAGTAAGTTAATATTAAATTTTCATTTTCGCTATAGTTCCCCTTTAAAACACAGTGGGACCTCAATTTTACATCCTGAGTTTACGTTTTCCCTCATTTTACATTGTTTTTGTGGTCCCACCTATATATTATGCATAATACATTTCCCCGGATTTTTACACCACTTTTTCTGGGGGTTCTACTGTAAAACTCGCTTACTCTGTCCAAAAGTTGAGGTGGCGCCAAACGCACCATTGCCAGTGCCAAAGGGGCTTCCAAATGTTTTATTGAACATCCTTAGAAGGGCTCTAAAGCTTCATAAATCTAAAAGGAGAAGAAAGCAAAGGTTAGTTACTGAGCAAGAGATTATATAGTGAATAAAGTTCCCCCTCTTGTAAAATATAAGGATATTATAAGTTACAGAGGAGTTTCATGACCATATAAAAGTACGAGGCCAGGTGTTTTTATACAGGTCATGGAACTCCGAGGTAACTTCTAATATCCTCATATTTTGCAACTGGGGATACTTTATTTATTATAATACACAAATTTCAGTGAGTCATGTGACAGAAATGACATCAGAACTCACCGTTTATAACTGATGACATCAGAACTCACCGTTTATAAGGATATAACTTACAGGATTTCATGGCTTTTGTGTATTATATAGCAATACTGACTGATGAACCCATTGGAGTTCCTGCACATGGACTGGGATTCTCTAGGGATGCACCGAATCCAGGATTCTGCCTTTACCAGCAAGATTCGGGTTTGGCCCAATCCTTCTGCCCGGCCGAACCAAATATGCATATGCAAATTAGGGGCTAGGAGGGAAATCACGTGACTTTTTGTCACAAAACAAGTAATACAATGTTTTTCCCTTCCAACCTTTTTGCATATGATTCAGATTGGCATTCAGCCGAATCTTTCGCGAAGGATTCGGAGGTTCGGCCGAATACAAAATATTGGATTTGGTACATTCCTAGTATTCTCATTCAGAAAACCCCCAAAATCTCCAAGTTACAGAAAGGCCATCTGCCATAGTCTATTTTAAGCAAATAATTTTTTTAAAAAGGGTTTCTCTGTAATAAAACAGAACCTTGATCCTAAATAAGCTGCATAAATCCATATTAGTGGCTTTAATGTTGGAATGAATTTCTGTAGGATCCCGAGGCCCCAAGGATTCTAAACAATGCTATACCTGTACTCTCTTTCATATGAGCTGGATGTGAATTATATTTAGGATTTATATTCTAAGCTTTCTGTGCCGTCACACATCTCATGGCTGGGAGGGACAGTGAATGGGATAAATCCATCAAAGTGATATTTCTCAGGTTATTGCCATCTTTCCTGCTGACCAATGGCTGCTTAGGCTCACTCTACCTGCGCGCGTATATATATATATATATATATGTATCATTCAAACTTGTTGGTAAATTCCAGTGTTATCAAGCAATGCCCCCGATATACCATGTCCTTATGATGGCTGGTTTATGCATACTAGCATAAGTCTATGTGAGGGGTGCTGTGAATGTTAAAGGAGCAGTAACACCAAAAAGTGAAAATATTTGCATTACTTAATACATAATGTAGTGTTAGCTTGCACTGGTACAACTGCTGTGTTCGCTTCAGAAAGACTACTATAGTTTATATAAACAAGCTGCTGTGTAGCCACAGGGGCAGCCATTCAAGCACAGGATACACAGTAGATAACAGATAAGTACTACTATAGTTTATATAAACAAGCTGCTGTGTAGCCATGGGGGCAGCCATTCAAGCACAGGATACACAGTAGATAAGAGATAAGTACTACTATAGTTTATATAAACAAGCTGCTGTGTAGCCATGGGGGCAGCCATTCAAGCACAGGATACACAGTAGATAAGAGATAAGTACTACTATAGTTTATATAAACAAGCTGCTGTGTAGCCATGGGGGCAGCCATTCAAGCACAGGATACACAGTAGATAAGAGATAAGTACTACTATAGTTTATATAAACAAGCTGCTGTGTAGCCATGGGGGCAGCCATTCAAGCACAGGATACACAGTAGATAAGAGATAAGTACTACTATAGTTTATATAAACAAGCTGCTGTGTAGCCATGGGGGCAGCCATTCAAGCACAGGATACACAGTAGATAAGAGATAAGTACTACTATAGTTTATATAAACAAGCTGCTGTGTAGCCATGGGGGCAGCCATTCAAGCACAGGATACACAGTAGATAACAGATAAGTACTACTATAGTTTATATAAACAAGCTGCTGTGTAGCCATGGGGGCAGCCATTCAAGCACAGAATAAACAGTAGATAACAGATAAGTACTACTATAGTTTATATAAACAAGCTGCTGTGTAGCCATGGGGGCAGCCATTCAAGCACAGAATAAACAGTAGATAACAGATAAGTACTACTATAGTTGATATAAACAATTTGAAGCAAACACAGCTATTACCAGCACATGGTAACTGTACATTAGTCATTCCTTTCATGTTTTGATGTTACGGTTTCTTAAATGACGCCCATTGTTCCATCAATAATTCCACCCCAGCAACAGATACAATTTCCAGCTTCCAGCACTCGCCCAATGGAATAAAGGCAAGTGATCTATATGAAGCTTTATATAAAAGGTATTTATATGGCAGGAACAGACACTTTTCTTGCTTCCCAAGTGGATACAACATGAAGACGAGTATAAAGCAAGATTACATGAGCAAGTTGGCTTCTAATTCTACAGCTAATTCTCTCTGTTATTAGTGGAGTGAACAACAATCCATGGAGTAAGCATCATCTCGTTGGAAGGAGACTACACTCAGCAATTGCAACGAGTCTTTCCCACAGTCTCCAATGAGTAGGAGAGGGCTCAGAGTAATGCACCACTTCTCTTACACATTTTTAGGACCGAGACAGAAGGAGAAGGAACACTTCTACCTCCATAGGAAATTTTCAAAGAAGGGAAATATGGGGCTAAGAGCATGATGGTTGCCTGGCACTATGAAGGCGAGGTTACTGCCACCAACACAAGGACCTTGTAAGTTCAAATGGTGCTTTCTCTGGTTGCTAAGTTTTATTTACATATCAGCCAGGCTGCTTCATAGATCTGAGACACAAAGATGAATTAGGTACAGAAAGTTATATTTTAGCCCAAAAACACTTGTGATTTCAGGGTGAAGCGTTACCTGTACAGTGTGAGGCTGATACCATATAATCACTGCTATTAAATTCACATTATGCCTTATATCCACCAGCAGACACATCACGTGCTCTCTGTAACCTGCTTTCTGTTGCTACGGTCTGTGCCCCCATCAACCAATAATGTTCTCACTTTGTGGCGATACAATAGAGAGGCAAGAGTAGTGCAACACAGGCACTAATTACATTTGCACAAGCCAAGCAACGATCAAAGAGAGCCGGCCGGAAATATATATTTCTGGCCCACTTATATCTCGGCCACAAGCTCCTTCTCTCCGGAGCAAATTCAAACAGTACAGAACTCTTACTCCTATACCCAAAAACCCAGTTAATCTTTCCTGTGCTCTCTGGAATGTCAGATCTGTCTGCAACAAACTCACCGCTATACACGACCATTTCATTGCCAATTCCTTTAACCTACTCGCACTTACTGACACCTGTCTCTTTCCTACTGACACTGCCTCACCTGCTGCCCTGTCCTATGGGGGCTACACCTTACTCATACTTACTCATACTTACTTACTCATACATACTCATACATACTCATACATACTCATACATACTCATACATACTCATACATACTCATACATACTCATACATACTCCCACACCTGCTAACAGACCTGGAGGTGGGGTACGTTTGCTTCTCTCTCCCCGCTCTACTTTTAAAGTTCTTCCACCTGTTCCCTCTCTATCATTCTCCTCATTTGAGTCTCATTAGGCTCTTTTCTCCTGTTTCACTCTGCATTGCTCTTATATATCGACCACCAGGAGCAACTGCACAATTTCTGGACAACTTTGCTGCCTGGCTTCCTTACTTTCTTTCATCTAACATCCCATCCATCATATTAGGTGACTTTTATATACCCGTTAACAACATTAACAAATCTTCTGTCTCTAAACTTCTTTCACTAACCTCCTCCCTAGGCTTATCTTTGTGCTTGGCCTTCCCCTCCAGAGACTGTCAGCTCTCCAGTCCATAATGAACACTGCTGCGAGGCTCATACACCTCAGCAACCGCTCCTCCTCTGCCTCGCCATTCTGTCAATCCCTGCACTGGCTTCCGTTACCTTTCAGAATCAAATTCAAATTAATGACACTGACTTTCAAAGCACTTCATAACTCTGCTCCACCCTACATCTCTGAACTCATCTCTATATACTCACCCACTCGCTTACTACGCTCCTCTACTGACCTGCTACTCAACTCTTCTCTCATTACCTCCTCACATGCTCACATTCAAGACTTTGCAAGGGCTGCACCCCTCCTCTGGAACTCTCTCCCACGGTCTGTCCCACTTTCTCCCAACCTTTCTGCTTTCAAAAAATCTCTGAAAACGCACTTCTTTCGAGAAGCCTCCCCTCACTCTGCTTAACTACCAAACGCAACACCACATACAGTACCACATTTCTCACCCACTTAATTCGATCTTGCCCACTCCCACACCTTGTGTATTACTCCCTTCCCTTTAGAATGTATGCCTATGCATAGGGCCTTCCTCACCTCTTTGTACCTGTATTGATTGTGATGTTTGTCACTCCATATGTTCTATGTATAGAATTCATGTGATGTAGTTGTATAATCACATTTACTATACAGTGCTACGCAATATGTTGGCGCTATATAAATACATGTTAATAATAATAATAATAAGAGCAGGACACATAAAGGAAACCCTCCTTGTACGTAAGGCTGAGACTCAGGGAAGAGTTAAAGGAAGAGACTGGCAATAGAATGCAGGAGGACACTAGAAGCAGATCTATGGAGCCGAGTATATAGGGAGGCAACAAGGAGGCAATAGCTGGGTCAGTATCAGGGCAGCAAGGGCTGTGTGTCAGCAGCAAAGAGGAGGAGTTTAATTACGGAGGCCGGTGATGGTCCAGAGTTGCCAGTGACCGTGTATCAGGTTTAATTAGTTTCCCACCACGTGACAGTGGAAAATCCCGGAAAATAAAAGGCAATAATGCGGACTGTTCCACCGAACTGTGCGTACAGGGGGGAGGAGAAAACCCACACCTCCAGCAACTTCTCATACGCTCCAACGTTTTCTGTCCCTACCTGTCCGCGGCCTCAGGACGCCTGCGCCTTTAACAAGACTCACCGGCACCGGCAGTCACAATCCCGTCACGCAGAAGAGCCAAGTGCGTCATCCAACGCTATGGCGGTCGCGTCAGGGATACTACGTCAGACCTGAGCCCCGCCCCCGTCAACCGCTCGATGGGATTGGTCATTTCTTTTGTCAGTCAAACAAAGATCTGGGCTACTTTACGCGCCCTTCTTAGCAATTGGCTGGATTTGGGGACTCTATGGTGTGCTGGGCTCTTGTGACGTGATGGTTAGTCAGAACGCGACTCATTCTTTTCAGCAAGTTTAAACTAGTTCATTCTATCGGGGATTTTTATTGACTATACGGAGAACGCGACTGTATTCTTGTCTCAAAGGAATATGACACGTAAAGTAGAGCGTTACTCATGTTATAGGCGCTGCGCACGGAATAGAGGAACTGGATTGGCTGTGCTGTTAGCCAATGATAATGGGAGGGGCGGGGCAGGAGTCCCGCTCTGTTTTAAAAAATTGCTGGTGACGGAAGAATCCAGTAGGCGTGGCAAATTGGTTAGTTTGGAGTGGGGGAGGCGATTGGCTGTGTGTGAGGAGGGGTTCTGTTGTTCCTGGGCGGGACTGCGTATGGAAATAAAGAGCAGTTATCGCGAGAGTTACACTGGTGCCTGTGTGTTTATGCTAGAGCTTATGACAATTCAGCCTCATTAGTTATAAATATGAATGTCATGAGCCGAGAGTCCAGCCAGGTCTCAGACTGAGAGGAAAATGCACAAAAACTCTGTCCTGTTGGAAACCACGTGACGCCCACGGTGTGAGACGATTGGCTCCTTGTACTTCATCTGCACAAAGTCTGTCATTAGCCACTCACTCACTGTCACGTGACTCCTTTAAAGGAGCAGTAACCTCACAAACCTCCAACATTTAGGAAATAGAAAGAGGGACAAAAAGATTTGCTCTGGGGAGAAACTCAAGGTTTTGTGGCCACACCCCCTAATTACCTTCTTCATTTTACAATATTTGGCAGGTTATGAAAGCACACCTCCCAACATTTTGGAAATAAAAAGAAGGACAAAAAGTTGGGGCGCAGAGTGCAGTGAAATGTTTATGGCCACGCCCATTTTTGTGGCCACACCCCTAATTACCATGTTCATTTTACAAAATGTGTCAGGTTATGAAAGTTTGAACATATTTCTGTGTTTTTTTTCCCCAGTTATTACATACCTCCCAACTGTCCCTTTTTCAGAGGGACAGTCCCTATTTTGACTGCTCAACCCGCAGTCCCTCATTTGTACTGGAAAGTCCCTCTTTTCTCTGCACTGAACAGCCAGAAAAAGAAACAAAGTTTCTCACTTAATTGGCTTTTAGCAGAGAGCCCAGAACAGCTAACAGGTGCAAATAAGATACTTTGTAACAATTTTGAGACACAAAAACACAGTTTAGATAAGGAGAAATATTTTCAAACTTTCATAACCTGCCAAATTTTGTAAAACAAACATGGTAATTAGGGGGTGTGGCCACAGAAAGGGGTGTGGTCAAAAAATTGCTGTGCTACATGCGGAAAAAAATTTTTTGTCCCTCTTTTTACTTCCAAAATGTTGGAAGGTATGGTTATTACAGTTTTGCTAATGAAGGTGAATTGCCCTTTAAGCTGTGAGTCTAACTTCTCCCAAGGGACCTGTTATCTTATATTGTTACAATTACTTATTTGCTTATCTCAAAATTGTTACGAAAGTATCTTATCTGCTGCTGTGGCTGTTCTGGTCTCTCTGCCAAAAGCCAATTAAGTTAGAAACATTGTTTCTTTTTCTGGCTGTTCAGTTCAGAGAAAAATGGGACTTTCCAATACAAATGAGGGACTGCAGGGTGAGCTGTCAAAAGAGGGACTGTCCCTCGAAAAACGGGACAGTTGGGAGGTTATGGAATGGAGAAGCCCCCACTCACCTCTCTTCCCCCTTATTACAGTCTACACCCTCTTTGCCTTCCTGGAGGACCTGGTGGTGCTGTCCAATATGGCGTTCCACATTTTGGGAATAAAGAAGTGATGATCTGTGCTCCGGGGGACAATTGAATCTGAGCGACAGAAAATCATTTGTCACTTCCCCTCCATCATATTGACCCACCTGTGCCCCATAAATGCCCGGACCGTGTCCTCCTGGGGCCACATAGAGGCAGAGAGGATTCTGGGTGTCACTCAGCTAATAATAAAAATAGAACATTGGGGATAGAAGGTGAATCTGGGTCCATTGCATATGTTTGTGAGAAATGATTCATTTATATATTGTATTATATTTATATAATACACAACAGCCATGAATATTTTGTAAATTATATCCTTATAAACGGTGAGTTCTGATGTCATCAGTTATATTATAAACGGTGAGTTCTGATGTCATTTCTGTCACATGACTCACTAAAATTTGTGTATTATAATAAATAAAGTACCCCCAGTTGCAAAATATGAGGATATTAGAAGTTACCTCGGAGTTCCATGTCCTGTATAAAAACACTCGGCCTCATACTTTTATATGTCCATGGAACTCCTCGGTAACTTATAATATCCTTATATTTTACAATAGGGGGTACTTTATTCACTATATATAAAAGTTCATGTGAAATCATTAGAGTTTTTCTCAGTTAACACTGGACATATTTCAAAGACCCTTGATTGGAGATCCCACCAAGGGGCTGTGGAAACGTGATATCTGCCTTCTGAGACAATTTGGAGTCACACCATTTGGGCAAGTAAGCTGGGCCAGTCAGTTCTTTGATCAGTTGATCAAAAAGTAGCCAGGCCCGGACTGGCCGTCTGTGAGTTCTGGCAAATGCCAGAGGGGCTGTAGGAGAAGAGTAGTCAGCACATCGATTCTCAGCTTTCTTTAGAGGTGGTGCATGTTCTACAATGGACACTTACCATTGGCATAACTGTGTAGTAGAAGATTGAACAGCACCACCAACTCTTCAAATGGTTAAAAAGCCTTTATTTGTGCTTTTGTGGGCATCACCGCAACGTTTCAGGCCATGCGGCCTTTTATCAAGCCAGAGGGGCTGCCATAAGATCCCATAGAAAGTCACTATTTAGTTGGCTGCTGGGGAGCTGATTGGGCCTCTGTGTACCAGAAATGCCAGGGCCTGTTTTGATTCCCAGTCCAGACCTGCCGGGAGCCTAAGCTGCAGGGGGGAAAGTTAGTTGAAAAATATGGATTATAGGAAAGGATCAATATCTCCTGTGTCATATAATTCCTCACATATTGGTTATGAGGAGGTCACATGCTTCCTAATGATACCAAACAGGGCCAGTCTATACCTATACCTATACCTGGGGGACTGGAACATGAGATCTCATTCATGTTTGGTATCACCCACATATGGATCACAGCCTGCCCATATTTTCATTATAATATTGGGTACTGGCACGTACCAATATTATATTGGGGAATCTGGTCTGAACATGATGGGGCGTAAATGAGACATTCCTGGGCACGCCTAAGACATCGCCTGCACACCCTGGCCCTCTTGAAATACGTATCTAGGTGCCCAGTCCTTTGGGGGAAACGGCGATTCCTCGATGCAATAATTCTCCCAAACGAGGCACTGGCACTCGATAGCAGTTTCAAAGGGGTAAACCCCTATGTGTTGATTGAGTCAAATTTGAAAAAGACAAAATTTCGGGGGGCAGGCCGCTTCATCAGGTGATGTAACAATGCTACGTAACAACCCTTAAGTAACCTCCCACCCAGGTGAGCACTTCATTAAGAAAATGAAAACATAGTGAGTTGTTTAAGGCAAATGTCCATTCTACATAGTCCTCATAGACAAATAGGATAGGGATAGCTGAATCTTGTTCAACTGCAACTCGATCCATCCCAAAAAATGGAAAAGAATACAAATATTCTGGGTGCATATTTATATAGTAGTCTTTCTTCTTTATACATGAGCCATCTTTTATACATTTTCCCCATCAAGCTTGGGTACATATGAATGAACAAACCTTTTTTCCCCCCTTAACTTATAACAGACACACTACAAAAAGAGGGGGGAGAAAGGGGGCAGTTAGACCATGGAGGTTATTCAGTTACTCAAACGTTCCTATATTAGGAGTCATTTACCTGCTGTCTGGTGCTGTCCAGTGTATCTGCCCACGGGCCCCAGACTTTGTCAAATTAGTCTGGGCAGCCTCGGCTGAAGTAGGTCAGTTTATAGAGTGGCAAAGCCTCATTTATCAAGGATTTCCATCTTTTTAGGGTGGGTGGTTTGGGCAGCTTCCATGACAGAAGTTTCATTTTCCTAGCTTAGAAGTCTAAAAGCCTCAACAGGGAGCGTCTGTGCTTGTCGGGCACTATATTTTACACCAGTCCCAGGAGATCGTACATTGGGCAAGTCCAGCGTTTGTTCTATGAATGTTGTTGCTTTTGCCCAAAATGTATCAATTAATAAACAGGACCATAAAGTATGTATAAACATGCCTGGGCTGGCTCCACATTTGAAACATAGGTTATTTGCCATGGAATTCAGCCTCATTGGCATGAGGTAGGTTCTGTATATAGTACGGTACTATATTAGAGTATCGTTGCTACTAATTACAGTGGGTAAGTAGGAGTGAGTAAAGTCCTTCAAATCCTCTAGACTTAACTGTGGCATATCAGATAAGTAGGAGGCCTGCCGAGTGCATGAAGTTTGTGCTTAATTGTCGTATTGTTGGGTCTATATTCAACTCTCTGAATTTGCGTGGGTCTTGACTTACCCATACTCCAAAATATTTAAACACCTCTATCTGTTTTAGGGGTGTGTTGGGTATAGTTCGGTGTTGTACTGTTTAGTGCCATACATATGGACTTTTGCCAATTTACTTGTAGCCATGAGGTCTTCCCAAATTGGTTCACAATCGCAAGCAGTTACGTAATCGATTGCCCATGGTCCGCCAAGTACACCAATGCATCATCTTCATATAAAGATATAAGCTCCTCTACTTCCCCAAAGAGCAAGCCCTTGATTTGTGAGGTTGTTCGGATTGCTATTGCTAATGGTTCTATGGCCAGTGCAAACATCCTTGGAAAGAAGCGAGATAGGCCCCCCTTCTTGGGTATTAGAACTATTAAGGCTTCTCTTAGAGATGGCAGTAGAACTCCCAACTCCAAGGCCATCTCGTATAGTTGGAGAAGCCTAGGAGCCAGGGTGGTCCATGTTGAGTTTGTACCATTCCATTGGGATGCCATCCAGACCTGGCACTTTCCCAGTGGGGAATAGGGATATTGCATCCTTAATTGAAGTTATTGACAATGGTTCCTCAAGGATTTGACTGTCCTGTATTGACAAGCTTTCTAATGGGATGTTTTTAAGATATTCCCTTAGATCTGGAGTATATTCATTTTGTGTAGACTGGTAAAGTGTTTGGTAGAATTGGACAAATGTATTGTTTATGCTCTTGGGGTTGTCATATAGATCTGCCAGATTGTAGGAGTAGATGCCAAGCCCTCATTCAGTGGCCAGAATTGAGCAAGTTCATTTATCATTTGCTCTCGAACCTCTGTGACTTGAAGCCACTTAGGGTGTAATCTCCATTGTGGGGAGCAGGTGTCCCTTTGGGTGCTCAGGCTAATCATTAAAGGGTCATGATCTGATATACCACTGATATATTTGGCTTCAGGCACCTCTGCTAGAATGGGTTTAGATATTAGCGTCATGCCTATTCTAGATGTGGCCTTATGGGATGCAGAGTAACAGGAGTATGTTTTTTGACTGGGGAATTTATGCCTCCATGGATTTATAAGATTGTAGGTTTCACACCAATTCGCAAGAGGAGTTGCAGTTGTGTCTTTGGGGACATGTCTATCTAAGGCGGGGGACAGAGCCAGGTTGGGGCTGGGTCCCAATTGCTAAGTTTGCCCAGTATTTCAGAGAGGATAACTAGGTTGGCAGGGGGAGGCAGGTACATACGCAACCATGCACACATTGCTTTCCCACATGCATCTTATTAGTGCAGCTCTACCTTGTGAGTCTGTACAGACTTGCTGAACACCAAGGTTGGTTGATTTACCAATGAGGAATTCCACCCCACGGGAGTAAGTAGAATAAGAAGCATGAATAACCTTGGCCACCCAAGCTTTTTTAAGTGCAAGGACTTTACTGCCAACCAAATGCATTTCCTGTAGCAGGACAATATCTGGGGCATATTTTTTAAGGTATTGAAATACAAGACCATGCTTGATTTTAGAATGAAGGCCCCTGACATTCCAGGAGAGAAGTTTAAGGAACGCCATGGCAGTGGATGTACACACCGGGATGCTTGGCCCACCACGCTACTAGGGTGAGATGGGCAGGATAGTGTTGTGCAGGCCACGGCCTTGGAGGGGGGTAAAAGTAAGAAAATACAACATGCATGTAATAGTAATAACATTGCATAGTAACATTAACAGTCCCAAAACCCACCCTGCCCAACCTGCAACTTGGCAGGCTTTTACCATGAACTGTAACTGTATCATGGAGACCTCTCCACAAAAAGGAACCCAAGAACCAAGTAAATGGTGTATCAATGGCATTGCCATCAGGAGTTGTTGCCTCTTCCCTATATATATATACAAAATAACCCCTATTTGGGTACATATGCAATAGCATTTATTATACTTATATATATATACTTTAAAGCCTTTAGAGTGCTCCCACAACCCCCCTGTTTTGATATTGTATATTTAGCCAGGAGCTGTGGCATAGCTTCAGTGGTTGTAGCACCCCATACCCCCCCTTTAAACTAGTGGTGATCCAATGCTTTTAAAATTGGGCGTTTGTTTTGGGAATATCTCTCCTTTAAAAGCCTGATTGCTGGCTGGGGAGGATTTAGCCCTCAGTGAAAAAACAGCGTTCAATGGACATTGATTACAGGTAATGCTAAAATGCACATAAAATATAAAACAAGTTAGGGACCGCCATTCGGGGTTTACCTTGACGTGGTATGGTGGCTTATCAATTTTATGATCATAACTTTGTAACCCCTATTTGGGTACATATGCAATAGCATTTATTATACTTATATATATATACTTTAAAGCCTTTAGAGTGCTCCCACAACCCCCCTGTTTTGATATTATATATATATATATATATAGTAACACAAAAGAGAAAAAGATTAACCCTTAAAGTTGCACCACCCCATCTTTAATAAGCAGAAACGGGTGGGAAGCTCTGTGGGTGAAGGGGTGGGTTCTCGACGGTGATTTTGTGGCTGGGATAGAATCTTAACCTCCATTCAAATCTATAACTAATTGAATACGGATACTTTGGTTGTTTACTTTGGAAAAAGGGGAGGGGGCGCTTGAGGGTGAAGGGGTGGTGCACCAGACCTGATTGCGCTTTGTGTTAATCCCTATCTCAGTCTATGGCTTATTAACTGAACTCTGCTGCCTACCAGCACTCGTATGCCAGGGTTGGCAGTTTATGTATTTAGTTTGCCTGATTTAATTCAGGGTTAATCGACATACAGCCATAATACACTGGCTTCTCTCTCTTTGGCTATGGGAGGGTGTGCTTGAGGGTGAAGGGGTGGTGGATATTTTAAGGCCTAAAAGCCATCATACAAGGTTGACCCCGATTTATGGCTGTTAAATGATTGTATGTGACTTACCAGTATTTACATTTGTAGGCTCGTGGGTTACTCTTTGACATCCCAAACACCCACTGTATGCTGTGTACTTTTTTGCCCATTTGAATCCGGGTTCTTTGCCTCCCTGTCCCTAACCTTATTTTAAACGCTCCTCTGGACTTACGGTTTTAATTCATTTATTAAAAGTTAAGTTTTATTGTTCCTTGAGTCATCGGATTTAAAGATGGGGTGGTGCAACTTTAAGGGTTAATCTTTTTCTCTTTTGTGTTACTATTTATCCATATAACCCTGCACACCATTTGTCTGTTTCTCTTTGATTTAGGGGTGGTGCTCCCTTATTCAGGCTTACTTACATATATATATATGTTTGATAATTGTTATAGCTTGGCCCTCCTACCCGAACTCATTAGAGTGACAGGATATCTTACTGTCCCTGAATAATAAAGTGTTCTGAAACATAGTCCAGAGCCTTACCTAAGGGCACCCCTATTGTACCTTCACCGATGTCAAGTTCCAGGGTCAAGTTTGGGCTGTGGGACTGAATATATCCATTCATTATCAAGTGTATAAGAATGTGCCTGTTGAGGGGGTCGGGGGCCCGGTGTCTCAGAATTGTGTCTTAGTCATTCAGTGGGGAGAAGAAAAGAAAGAACCTACCCAAACCCTTCTGGTTTCTGTGACGGTTCGAGGAAGTTGTTGTATCTGATTGAGTAGTGGGTCACACCTCTCCTCTAGCCCAGATATACGTCCCTCTACAGTGGTCACTCTTTCTCGTACCATTTGCAAGTTTGCTCTGACTAATGAAACATCCACTTTCAGTTCTTCAATTTATGTGGAGAGGGTTGTTTTATACTCAGCTGTGGCTGCGAGTAAGATCTGCACTCCGTGGTCTTGCTGAGTGGGAGTTGGTGTTGGAGATTTAGGTTCCCCTGATCCATGTCCCTAGGTGGGGAGTCTGGCCCTTTATCTGTCTTCCTGGTATATTGTTGAAGAGTTTTCTGTCTGGGGCCGTATTTGCCCATTCTCAGATCCCGGTATATAGCGCTAGATGTCCCTCTGTATGTGCCCAGCCTGAGGTGTGAGTGCAATGCCTTGATCACTGGGTTACAGTAACATCAGAGCTTCATGTCTGCATTCATTTAGGGTCTTTCAGGAGCCAGAGTGGGGGTACTCTATTAGAGAGCCAGAGCAGAGCTTCTCTGTATTGCTTTGCTGCCAGAGTATACAGCAGAGTGGTGTTTTCCAGCAGAAAAAGGGATGACTGCTAATGTTAATTGCAATGGCAATTGTGCACATATGCTGTCTGGTTCCCACAAGACAACAAGGGGTTCATTGTAGAAGTCCTTTGCTGGAACCCTGCTTTGTCCCTATACTTATACTGGCTGGCAGGACCGCTATCAGAAATCGCAGGGCCCCATACGACAACATTTCCTGGGCCCCCTGGGCTGTGCCCACCGCAAGCCCCACCTACAGCTCCACCCTCCCCACCCCACAGGTCCGCCCCCCACCACACAGTAAAAAAACAAAAAAAATATTGGTGGCTAGGGTTCCCACATGTTAATAAAAAATAAAAAGATATCGGTGGTCAGGGCCCCCCATAAAAAACATTTGTGGACAGGGCCCCCCCTGGCGCAGGTGTGCCTTCAAACTGTGTGTTGCTGCTTGTGCAGTTACATGGCATTATCATTTACTTATATGATTTCATTAAATCTGTCCTTACAACGTAACTATCATCATGATGTCATAATGTCATAATTTCTACAAATAATAGTGGATTTGCCCAAATACATTTTGTTCTATTTATTTCTATTTATTATTTTAGAACTTTGTCTGTAATTAACTTCTCCTAGTCTCTAAGAAGGTCTCCCCTTGTGTCAGTATACAAGAAACTAAACAATTATGGACTCAATACATTTTTCATGACAACAAAAAAAAACAAAACCAAATAAATCAAATGAATAATGAATAGTTTATTTGTTTCTTTTCAAACAAATAGATGTTGTTCTTTGTTAGATTCCATATTTCTTTCTTGTAGGCTGCCATCGGGGACCAAGATGTTATACTGGGGCCCAAGATGACAAATGGGCCCCTTATGCCCCCGTCCCTCCCCCCGATGGTGCCTTTGTGCTTCAGTTCTTCATTTCTTTAGTTCTTCCACCCTTTCTGTAGTTGTTTAGCGATGCTCCTCTTCACACCCATTTCATCATGGAGCCCAGTAATAAAGGGGTGCCCGAGGAGCTCGCGTGCGGTGGGTCTGTTATTTGGATTTTTCTGCACACACTCGCTGATAAAGAAGTAGAATTCTTCACTCCTGGAAAAAACAAAATTGAGTCAATATTATCATTTATGAAACAGTTCATGCCATAAAAAGACTATTAAAGGAATCAGAACCCACCAGGACAGCCATGTGCCCTGAATATCCCATAAGCCTCCCTGTTTAAAGGAACTCACTGACACCAATTAATCATTAATCACCAATCAGTAAGTCTTGGTGGTGTCGCTCCCCATCCCTCCCTATAACTTCTCCCTTGTCTAATCCCCCCTCTTTCACCCCGACTCTCTTTTTCTTTTGTACCCCCCTTACTCCCATGTCAATTTGCCCTCCTTCCCCTCACTCTCTTTTCCTATTTCAGGGGGAGTCACTCACCAGTTGTTCCCCGTGAGTGTTACAGCAGGACCTTTGAGAATTCTGTTGATCAGCTTGTGGCCCCTCAGATTGCCGTATGCTACAGGTTAGAAGAAAATAATATATAAGAACATGGTGATAATGACACTATTTAGTAAAATTCATTGTTTTATTTACAAAGGATACAACATTATTCTATGTTAGACACATTAATACCCTGTGTCATTGTTTAGTAACAATTCTTTATGGATGATGGGACAGACACATGATAAGAGTTACTTACGGAGATAGCCCTCTGCCATTTCAATGGCGCTGACTCCCAATGACCAGATGTCGGCCTACATATCAAAATATAGGGAAAAAAACAAATATTAGACAAGAGTTTATACAGGGGACATTAAAAGCATTCCAGTAATAGATTATTCTGATAGTTCTGCTCTCAATCCACCCCCTGAAAGTGTCTCTATGTGAAACTGTGAATAACTCACCCATTAGAATTATGCCACTCTGTACTGATAGAAAACATGTCATTTTCCTAAATAATGGCACTAAACAGAGCCCCAGAGAGAAGTTTGATGTTATACAGAGTTAGAAAAACCCAAAAAGAAGAAGTAGTTAAATGAGGTTGGTTTGTTCCATTCTTGTTCCCTGCACTTAGAATGTATTTCTCTCTCTCACTTCAGATCCCCCTCTCATAGCAGGGCAAGTACTTTACAACTTTGTTTTCACTGTTATGAGAGACTTATGTGAAATGAGTGAGCAAAACATTGCATGCGCTTCACCCCATGTAGCCGATATACAGAATAAATAAAGGTAACAATACCCTGTGGTCATAGTCCAGATGGTCATCTACGAGACAGGCAAGTGCCTCGGGAGCCATATATGCAGGAGTCCCGTTGGTGCTGGAACTCCTCTTCCCAATGGTGGCAAATTCAAAATCACCTGAAATTAAATGACAAAAACATGAATTCTAATGTCCAACAATAAAATATGAAAGAACCTATTTATTGTTTGTTTTCTGGAAAACATTTGCATGGGAGAAAGCGTTAGTGAAGGAATATTGTTTATGTCGGATTAAAGATTTTCAAAGGTTTATGTAAATATTTGTGGCCTTGTGAGACTAAGCAAGAGAAATTGAGAGAGAAAATGAAACAATATCACATTTCCTAAATCTTCAAAATGTCCCCCCTAAGTGTTACTTACAGATTTTCACATCGCCGGATGACGTCAGCCTGAGGTTTTCAGGTTTCAGGTCATGATGAATGACATGATATTTCTGAAGATGACACAGACCCTGGGAAATGAATAAAATCAAAGTGAGAAAAGAAATATTTAACTATTGACATAAATCGTGAATAGAAGCAGAGAGGTTCCCGTATGACATACCTTTAAGACCTCTTTGCAAATGTACGAGGTCCACTTCTCGCCCAGTGAATTGTTTCTCCTTGTCTCCCTGAGGCCACTGACTGAGCCCTCAAAAAGTTCCAGAGAGATCTAGAAGACAAATAAAGAACATAAAGCCTATAATTGCCTACAGTTATACAATATATGACATGTAACTGGGCTGTTTTATGGTGACGTGCAGTTTTACCAAACAAATCCTATTTCCATGTAAAATACAAGTTTATATTAATTCTCTTGATTGGCCAATTTGGTCCATAAAGTTTTACCTATCTGAATAAACATTTCCTTACCCATAAACCTTGGTTTTTTGACTTGTTCTTTGTGTTGTGATAGTAGGCCCCATAAAAGTTGATGATGTTTCGGTGGCCTGGAAGCTTTGGGAGAATTTCCAGTTCATCATTGAGGTATTTTTCATTCTAGTTTCAAACAAAAGAAACACAATTAAATAAAATAGATAAAATGAACATTTGAAATACCCCAACCTAGTTATAAAAAATGACAAACAATTCCATCCATCAGGTTATTACTGCCATTCTATAATGCATCTGCTAAACCCAGAAGAGCATTTCACTGGCACAGACCTGGGGACATGTCAGTATTTGGTTATTATGTTCTACTTCTACTGATAATCATAACATAGGTGCAACCAGAGGCTTATTAGTATCTAATAATAGGAACAGTATGAAGTCATTACCTCCCTGTTGGGTATAATATTGATGGCCACCTCCATTTGTTTCTCACAGTGCCATCCCTGGAACAAAAGTAGAAAGAAGCTCTGTTATGATTATGAACTTAACAGATGGATAAAGCCAACAGATATTGCATGTGACTAGGGCAAGGTTTAGAGGCTAATTCAGAAACACACAATAAATACAGAAAGGACAATACTATAGAAAGTAAGACCAAGCGGCAGAAATAGAAAATCATCCAAAAAGACGACATTGAATGAAATATCTCACCAAATGAATTGGTCCAAATCTGCCCTCTCCGATGGCCTCGCCCAACTTCAAAAATCTTGCGGGTTCCTAAAAGGTAAAATTGTTATTCAAAACATGATAAATAATTCTATTAAAATATTCATATTGAAAAAATGTAATGTAGTTGGATAAATAAATAAATAAACAGGTGGTGTAGGGAAAACGTGTAAATGTTATATTAAGGGAGAAGACAGAGGGCTGGAGTAATAAAGTAAAACCATGAAAATTGTGCTTTTAGTGTTCCACAATACAGTTTTATAACATTTCCTTACCCGGAGCTTCTTGGAAAGAGGAGATACATCATCCTCCTGG
The DNA here is from genome assembly GCF_017654675.1 of Xenopus laevis. Classification (NCBI taxonomy): domain Eukaryota; kingdom Metazoa; phylum Chordata; class Amphibia; order Anura; family Pipidae; genus Xenopus; species Xenopus laevis. Next base: position 167,579,919 of record NC_054374.1, read on the forward strand.
GGAAGAAAAAAGAAAGTTTATCAGATGAGTTCAGTTAAAACTATTATTGATGGAAAGGTTAATATGCTGGGGGCCAATACAATAGGTAGAAATGTCACTGCTTTGCACATATAATCTGTATAATGGATTCTCCTTTTTTCTGGTATCACTTTGATACATTTTTTTCTTATGTGAACTGAACTCTGAACCCTGAATGAAGGTGTATGATGGGGAAATGTCTTCACTTTTTCAACATTAGTTTAATTAAAAGGGCTTGTGTTAAACTCTACTTTTCCTATAGTTTGAATAAAGACATATCTATGATTTACATGAGCAGCTCGTTATAGAGTAAAATTAGCAAGAGGTCATACATCCTCTTTAAATGTATATTGAGAAAAAAATGTTAAATTAGATATTTCTGCTCAAACTTCTTTTGGGTGTTTTCTTGATCTTTTTAACACTGACCTGGATCTTGGTTTTCAGTGCTCATGTTCTTCTAGGTTGTATTTGCATTTGACATTTGGTTATGGGAGAAGGGGGGGGCTAAATAGATTTGTGGCATTTAGTTGGATAGGGGGGTCTATGTATGGTCCAAAAAAAGGTTGAAATGGTTTAATGTTAAATAAGCTCAAACCTCAACAATTTCCTCAGCCTCATTCTCACTGAAGTGACTGTCCAGCTGTTCTTCCTCTGGGCAGTCATTCTGGCTGGTGCCAGTTTTTTCTATTGACTCCTGTTAAATAAAAACACGTGTCATTAATAATATGTTTTCTCACATCTATTTGGCTCTATAGGGAAGCTGCTAAAATACAGATTTGAATTTGCTGGTTATTTTCTGCTTACCTGGCAGTGGCTGGAGTTAGAGGCTGTCTCCTCCTCCTCATCATCCTCCTCTTGCTCACTCAGTTCTTCTTCAAGTTCTTCCTGGATGATAGTAGGGCCCAGGTCCTCCACTAACTGGCAGTGGCTGGAGTTAGAGGCTGTCTCCTCCTCATCATCATCATCCTCCTTTTGCTCACTCAGTTGTTCTTCACGTTCTTCCTGGCCAATTATAGGGCCCAGGTCCTCCACCACTGTTTCTTCATCCTGGCAGCTGGTATTGCCAGTTTCAACCAGTGTCTCCTGCTAAATAGAGAGATCATTTGTGAATCATCTATGGAGGTGCTTAAATGTTTCATTAATAACATGTTTTATCACATCTATTTGGCTCTCTAGGAAAGCTGCTAAAATATAGATTTAAATTTGTTGCTTATTTTCTGCTTACCTGGCAGTGGCTGGAGTTAGAGGCTGTCTCCTCCTCATTATCATCCTCCTCTTTCTCCTCAATCAGTTGTTCTTCCTGTTTAAGACAGAAAAACATGATCAAGAACAAATATTTGCCATAAATGCAGCATTTTCTCATAATTCTAGCATAATCATGGCTGCACTGTTGCATCTACTGCAATATCACATGATTGGAAATATGGATTTTTTTGCACTTGCATTATTGAGCACCTGTGCATTTGGAATTTAGGTATTAAGGAACAGGGGCCTACATAATCATTTGTGGGATTTGATTGGATAGGGGCCTATGTTGTGGCCAAAATTAATTTAAAATGGTTTAATGTTGTACTGGGAAAAAATATATTTGACAGTCAAGCACAAACCTTATTGCTCTCTTCAAGCTCTTCCTGGATGATGGTAGGGCCCAGGTCCTCCACTAACTGGCAGTGGCTGGAGTTAGAGGCTGTCTCCTCCTCATCATCCTCCTCTTGCTCACTCAGTTCTTCTTCAAGTTCTTCCTGGATGATAGTAGGGCCCAGGTCCTCCACTAACTGGCAGTGGCTGGAGTTAGAGGCTGTCTCCTCCTCATCATCATCCTCCTTTTGCTCACTCAGTTGTTCTTCACGTTCTTCCTGGCCAATTGTAGGGCCCAGGTCCTCCACCACTGTTTCTTCATCCTGGCAGCTGGTATTGCCAGTTTCAACCAGTGTCTCCTGCTAAATAGAGAGATCATTTGTGAATCATCTATGGAGGTGCTTAAATGTTTCATTAATAACATGTTTTATCACATCTATTTGGCTCTCTAGGAAAGCTGCTAAAATATAGATTTACATTTGTTGGTTATTTTCTGCTTACCTGGCAGTGGCTGGAGTTAGAGGCTGTCTCCTCCTCATCATCATCCTCCTCTTTCTCCTCAATCAGTTGTTCTTCCTGTTTAAGACAGAAAAACATAATCAGGAACAAATATTTGCCATAAATGCAGATGTTTTCTATTAATTCTTGCAGATATGGATGTTATTGATAGGGATGCATCGAATCCAGGATTCGGTTCGGGATTCAGCCTTTCTCAGCAGGATTCGGATTTGGCCGAATTCTTATGCCTGGCCAAACCCAATCCGAATCCTAATTTGCATATGTAAATAAGGGGCAGGTAGGGAAATCAGGACACTTTTTGTCCCAAAAGAAGTTTTTTTTCCACTTTTTCCTTTCCTGACCCTAATTTGCATATGCAAATTAGGATTTGGATTCGGTTCGGTATTCGGCCAAGTCTTTCACGAAGGATTTTGGGGTTTGGCTGAATCCAAAAAGAGGATTCAGTGCATCCTTAGTTAAAATGGTTTAATATGAAATAATGTCAAACCTGAACAATCTCGTCGGCCTCAATCTGGCTGAGTTCACTGTCCAGCTGTTCTTCCTCTGGGCAGTCATTCTGGCTGGTGTCAGTGCCAGTTTTTTCTATTGACTCCTGTTAAATAAAGACACATTTTGTGGGTGAGGAGCTTAAACACATCATTAGAAACATTTCTCATCACATTCATTTGTCTCTCTAAAGAACTTGTTTAATTGAATATAATGTGGCTCAATGTGATGCTGAGTTGGTGACTTTAATCTTATTGTGTGTATTGTTTATAAAATAAAATCCTTTGCAGGTTACCTCCCAGATCTCATTCAGAGGGTCAATAGGTTCTTGGAGGTTGTCAGTCTCTTCCAGCTCTTCCTGGCCGATGGTAGGGCCCAGGTCCTCCACTACTGGTTCTTCATCCTGGCAGCTGCTATTGCCAGTTTCAACCAGTGTCTCCTGCTAAATAGAGAGATTATTTGTGAGTCATCTATGGAGGTGCTTAAATGTGTCATTAATAATATGTTTTATCCCATCTATTTGGCTCTGTAGGGAAGCGGCTAAAATAGAGATTTGGATTGCTGGTTATTTTGTGCTTACCTGGCAGTGGCTGGGGGTGGTGTTAGATCCCTCCTGCTCACTCATCTGTTCCTCCTGGTTAACACAAGAAACAACATGAAGAATCCATTAATCACTGATCAATGTAATGCAAAGTAACACAACGTTTGGCTAAGTATTCCAGAAATAGATTGTAAATACAGCGGCTTATTGACTGTAACACAGACATAAATATTATATTCATTTTTGTTTCACTTCACCAAAAATGCATTGATGTCTATTGGTGACTAATTTCACCCATTAGTCTATGGGCATGTGGCAAAATCAGGTAATAATCACTAATGGGAAATTCTTATATTTCCATTAATAGTAACCATTGAGCTCAAGTTCAACCAACTATGTCTGCATCAATTCCATGGCTTTGTGCCACTTTTTCCATAGTGAGTTTGGTTGAAAAAAGACACACGGCCTTTTATGTCTATATATAAATTGTCTAACTGCCAGTTGATCCAGAGGAAGGAAAAAAAACCCCTTCTGAAGCCTCTCAGAGGGGAAAATTCCTTTCTGACCCCAAAATGGCAATGGGACCAGTCCTGGATCAACTTGTACTATGAGCTCTCTCCCATATCCCTGTATTCCCTCACTTGCTAAACACCATCCAACCCCTTCTATCCTGATGTTCCAATGAGAGAGCAATGAGCTATTAATACTTATATTAAATAGGGCTTCAACTAAAGGAATCTCATCTAACAAGCCCTTGTGCCATTGCTTAAGTTTGGTAGTAATAATGGAATAATAATAATAAGAAGAATGATAACTACAGTCAGGGTCTGTGTAGGGATTAAGTCTGATATAATCAAAAGCCAAGAAAGGAAAAGAGATTTTCTCCTGAATAAAGTCAAGTCTATGAAGTGATAGAGCTGCTACTGGATGATTCTGAATTTCAATATTAGATGGTTTAAGCTGTGCTTGTGGTTATTGATGCAATGATATTATTCAAAGGAGAAATAATGGGGAAATGTGGGGCAAGTGTATGAATGAAGTGACTAAACCCTCAGTATAGTAGTATAGTATAGTAGTATAATAGTACAGTTTTCTCTGCTTACCACAATAAATTCAGCTTGATCCGTAGATTTCTTTACATTTTTGTCTTTTTTCTATTGAAGAATGAAAAAAAAGTTTTTATCACAAAAAGAAATATACAAATAGGCAAAGATATCATTTGAAATGAAAGCTTTAGTTAAGAGAAAATTCCTATATATATATATATATATATCACATTTCAAATGTCCTGTATTATATTACAATACAAACAAGATAAACTTTACAGTCAAATTGCAATGAATTCATATTTTCTGAACAGAATAAACTGTGCCCTTAAATGTTAGTGGTTTATCTATTAAAATTAAAATGAGTCAAGTGAACCGTGAGTGTGGCTTAACTATAGAGGAATCAGAGGCTGCCTCCCCAGGGAACACAAGTCTCCTTCCTCTATAGTTACATGGAATTCTCCCTCCCCAGTCACTCTCCTAATTGAGAGCTGGGGGGCATTGACAAAACATTCCTGGCAGTTGGGTGGGGTGTAGTGATGTGGGGTCGGTCTGATACCCGAGGGACCCCTGGGATTTAGCTGTGAGTCGGGTGGGTTTGTACATCTCTTGTGGCCTTACACTGCCGGTTCTGACTTCCAGCTTCAGGTTTTATATGTGTCCTGCCCCGCCCCTTTTGTGACATCATTGGTGGGGCAGGTCAGTGCTGGTCTATAAAAGGAGGAGGAGTCAGATGCGGGTGGGATGGGTTGGGGGGGTGTGGGTAGGGGCCGGGTGTGGGTTGAGTTTTTCTCATCACTATCACATCACTAGTGGGGGGGCTGTGTGAGCCGGGCCCCTCTTTAGAGTTATTTATGAGGGGGCCCAGCAGCACTTTGTTGCAGCACTGAACCTCGACTAAATTCACATTCTATATATACACACATATATATATATATATCATTATCATTGTAAAATCACATTTCAGCTTGTTTGCAGCACAATACACAGTTAGACTGGGGAGCTAGCAATCTATTGACTCATGTTCAGTATCACTGGGAACTAGGGTTGCCATTAGTTATGAGCAAATGTATTCATGAGCCATGGATTTGTGGTGAAATTTAAAATTTTGACGTTAATTGTTTTTTGCGAAACTGCAATGAAAATTTGTCACTGAAAAATTCACAGCAAAAGAATGTCCATAAGAGAAACACCCATTGACTTTAATGAATTAGGACAAAAAAGTCGCCATAAGAAAAAATGCCCATTGACTAATGCGTAAGGACAAAAAAGTCGCCATAAGAAAAAAAACACCCATTAACTTTTAATGCATTAGCAAAAAAAAGTCACCAAAAGAAAAAACGCCCATTGACTTTAATGAATTAGGACAAAAAAGTCGCCATAAGAAAAAACGCCCATTGACTTTAATGTATTAGGACAAAAAAGTCGCCAAAAGTAAAAAACTCCCATTGACTTTAATGTGTGTCGTGAAATTTTGCTGTTTTGCAAATATTTTCGCAATTTTGCGCATTTTTCAGCAAAGGGAAATGGGAGAGATTGACCAGTTTTAATGATAAAGTTTGTCCTCCATCAAGTTAGTCACTAAATGAAATGTCCTGTTACAGTAGAGCCACGTCCTTACCTTGCGAAAGCAAAAGCATTTGCGCAACAATCTCAACATTTTCTTCTGTTGTTCTTTTCTGATCTTTCTTTTCTACTTTTCTTCTTTTCTGATCTTTCTTTTCTACTTTTGTTGTTTTTTTATCGTTCTTTTGTAGTTTTCTGATAATTATTTAGTAGTTTTGTGATTGTAGTTTAGTAGTTTTGTTCTCTTTGGTCGTAGAATATTCTCTCTGTAGAGACAAAAAGAAAGACTTTAGTGATGCCAATATGTGTGTGTGTGTGCATGTATACATAGATATACAACTATGGGCTCTGTTATCCACAAACCTGTTCTGCACAAAACTCCATATTACACAAAGGCCGTCTCCCATAGACGCCATTAATTCTAATGTTTAATAATCATTTCCTTTTTCTGTGTAATAAGAAAACAAGAGCTTTTACTGGATCCCAACTAAAATAGAATGAATCCTTATTTGAGGCAAAACAATCCTATAGGGTTTAGTTCATGATTAAATGGGGTTTTTGCAGATTAAAGGGCTGGAGATGCAAATGAGCCAAACCCAGTAGAGAAATAAAATTGTGAGTAAGTCCAGACAGTGTAACAAACGTATGATACTGTTAGCAGTCTGTAATCCCACATGGGACCAGTAGAAAATGATTCTTTTTAATCCCATTTGCTCCCAAATATACAGAGATCTACTCACCTCAGTCTCCTGATCAAGAATGAGAAATCTCGGGGCTGCAGTCGGACACCTGGACTTTTTCCATTATGACATCACCGTGACAGTTTTTCCATGATGACATCACAAAGACTCAGAGCATGATGACATCACAAAGACTCAGAGCATTATGACATCACAGGTGCAGCTGAAGGCAGGACAGTTCTATTAGCAAGTTACATAACGGTCACTGAGTTCAGTTCATTACAAATAAGTTGTGGAGTAAAATGCAGTGGGTTTTGTTGCCATGACGAGAGTGTGTTTATTCAGTATCCATTCTCAGTATAGGGAATGACAGCCCTGCAGCATGTATAATTATATGTATAAGGAATGGTACAATGAATAGAATACACACACTGCCCCATTATTATATGTCATGTATATGAGAATAGGGAACACAGTGTTGGCTTGTACCTGACATACACTCACTTGGACTCACATTCTCACACTATTTCCAATTGGTCCTCGTTTTTTTATTTTTTTATGACTTCTGAGTTATTTAGCTTTTTATTCAGCAGCTCTCCAGTTTGCAATTTCAGTAATCCTGTTGCTAGGGTCCACATTTTCATAGCAACCCTGCACTGATGAATAAGAGACTGGAATATGAATATGAGAGACCTGAATAGATATTTGTTGCCTTACAGACCATTTGTGTTTTACATGTTTCCCAATGGGCCTGTACACACAGCGACAGAGAAATATTCTGTATGAGAAACAACAAAACTGCTCCCTGCTCACACTGTTTTACACAGACACGGACCAGCCATAAACTGTAACATGTGGGCTTTACTCATTAGTACACGTGTGGGATCTGTTATCCAGAAAGATCCAAATTATGGGAAGGAACACAGCAGCAGCAGAGAATGTGGATGGAGAGAGAATGAGAGTGTTTTACACAGACAGGGGACCAGCGATAAATATAAATTGTGGGGTTTACTCATTAATACAGGTATCGGATCTGTTATCCAGAAAGTTCCAAATTATGGAAAGAAACACAAAAGCAGCAGAGAATGTGGATGGAGAGGAATGAGATTGTTTTACACAGACAGGGGACCAGCGATAAACTGTAATATGTGGAATTTACGCATTAGTACATGTGTGGGATCTGTTATCCAGAAAGATCCAAATTATGGGAAGGAACACAGCAGCAGCAGAGAATGTGGATGGAGAGAGAATGAGATTGTTTTACACAGACAGGGGACTAGCGATAAACTGTAAAATGTGGGTTAATTCATTAGTACACGTGTGGGGTCTGTTATCCAGAAAGATCCAAATTATGAGAAAACACAGCAGCAGAGAATGTGGATGGAGAGAGAACGAGAGTGTTTTACACACAGAGACGGACCAGCGATCAACTGTAACATGTGGGGTTTACTCATTAGTACACGTGTGGGATCTTTTATCCAGAAAAATCCAAATTATGGGAAGGAACACAGCAGCAGCAGAGAATGTGGACGGAGAGAGAATGAGATTGTTTTAAACAGACACAGGACCAGAGATGATCTGTAAAATGTGGGTTTACTCATTAGTACAGTTGTGGGATCTGTTATCCAGAAAGTTCCAAATTATGGGATAATATAGCAGCAGCAGAGAATGTGGATGGAGAGAGAATGAGAGTGTTTTACACAGACGGGACCAGAGATAAATGTAAAATGTGAGTTTACTCATTAGTTCAGGTATGGGATCTGTTATCCAGAAAGCTCCAAATTATGGAAAAATACAGCAGCAGCAGAGAATGTGGATGGAGAGAGAATGAGATTGTTTTACACTGACAGGGACCAGCAATAAAAACACTGCCTTTAGCGTTGCAGTTGAGTAGTTTGATGTAGAAAGACATAACCATTTTGGATTCGTCAGAATGTGTATTTTTAAAAAAAATTTGATTCTTTTATTTTAGAAAAAACAACCAATATTTCTAGACAATTTTCAAAAATGTCGTAAAAAACGCTGCTTTTAGCGTTGCAGTTGAGTAGTTGAAAGTAGAATGACATTTCCATTTTGGATTCATAAGAATGTCTACTTTGAAAAACATTTGTTCTTTTTTTAGAAAAAACAACCAATTGCAATATTTTTAGGCGATTTTCATAAATCTCCTAAAAACCACTGCCTTTAGCGTAGTGCTGCAGTTGAGTAGTTTAAAGTAGAAAGACATAACCATTTTGGATTCGTCAGAATGTCTACTTTACAAAAATATTTGTTTGTTTTTATAAAAAAACGACCAATTGCAATATTTTTAGGTGATTTTCATAAATGTCATTAAAACATAACCGTTTTGTATTCACCAGAATGTGAACTTTCCAAAAATCTAGGGAGTGAAGTGAATTGAGGAAGATGGAGGTGAGAGGACTTACCTGCACATTCAGGTTCCACTGAGGCCCAAGTAAGGGCAGATGAGAAGAAGAAGAAGAATAGATCCAATATCCAGGTCACTCTCTGAACATGACGTGAGAAGGACAAAGTTGCTTTATGGTTGCCAGCAAATACATTGGCTCCGTTGGCTAGCACTAAGCTGAAGCCACAAGTCCACACTGATAATAACAAATGTGGCTCAATGGATGAGTCATTGTGGTGCCACAGAGAAGCTTATGGTTTATACAGATGGAAGTCCCAGAATGGAATATACATTATTAATGCAGAAGGGAAAGCATTTGGCAATACAAAGGGCAGGACATGGAGATACTTGGTAAGTCCATCAGGGATGAGCTGCAGCATTGGCCCATTGGCTTCTGCTTCTATTATAAGAGCTCTAGTAGCATGAGCTGCTAATGATGGGCTCACCTCTCCCTGACAGACATTGACCTATTGTTTACATGATCCTTGGGGTATCTGCTAGACGGACACAGCATCACCCCCAAGGATATCATTGCTGCCATTACAAGGGGAAGCTCCACTCCATGCTCAGAAGAAGCTTCTCTGATACTCAATACTCAGCGTCAGAGCAGCACGTTGCATCATAGCTCTGCCTATTACTCAGGAGTACACAGGACTTGCAGTGATGGAGAATGGGAATGGTGAATCCAAGGAACTGACACCAGGTAGAACCTGTACAAGGAGCACCAATTCCTGTCCAAGTCACATCATCTGAACCAACCCAAGTGGATTGATCCAAACCTGACAATACTAACTAGCTGCTTCCTATCTCTACTTGCTTTACTTCTTCCTCCTGTGCTGAGACAAGCTCCTCCTTCCCAAAGGGGTGGGACACTGGATCCTGGCTTTTTGGTGAATGAAAGCCACACCATGAGGTCATTGCAAGTTTAATTAAAGGGGAAGTAAAGTGTAAAATAGAATAAGGCTGGAAATGCTGTATTTTGTATACTAATCATAAACATGAACTTACTGCACCACAACTATTAGAGTCAAATTGGGAGTAGAATCAGTAAACATTACTGGTATGCATGCCGGAGACCTCTAGTGACCAAACAGAGGTATAACCAAATACTCAATAATTTCTCCAAGGCATGCTAATAAGTAAAAAAATATACTTTATTTACATCAATAGTTAAAAAACATGAGAAATATCCCCTCTAGTATATTTTTTTACTTATTAGCATGCCTTGGAGAAATTATTGAGTTACTGCGCCACAAGCCTAATCAAACCTATTTATGCTTTCAAAGTTGGCCACAGGGGGTCACCATCTTGTAACTTTGTTATACATCTTTGCAAGACCAAGACTGTGCACATGCTCAGTGTGATCTGGGCTGTTTAGGAATCGTCATAATTATATACACAACACAAGTCAAATAATATCTGCCAGAAGCCGATACACAAGACTGATTAATAATCAGAATATACAGACTGCACTGGGTCCTGTGTTGTCATGTAATCTAATGTGGATTTTATAGTTTTTGTATTGTTTAATATAAACTTTCTCCAACTCTGCAGAACCAGTGGCTGCAGCAAAATAATCCTCCAAATAGAATCCCAGTTTAAGGGGATGTAAAGGCAAAAATAAAATCCAATGCAAATCTCTACACAGTCGCTGACTGCTCTACAGGGAAACAAACAAAGCTGCTTGAGTTCTGCATGACTGGGAAGTAAGGCGGGGGCTCCCCCTGCTGTACATAAGTATGATTGTTTCCCTGCAGAGCAGTTAGGGACCGTCTGACAATTCCTATCCACAGCAGTAAATGAAGGGAGAATTTCACTGCATACAGTCAGGTTTTTTATAAAAATTATACACATTTTTTATATAAAGTATATTGGACATAGGTTTCTTTATCATTAAAGAAAGTAAAAATTGGATTTTATTTTTTGCCTTTACATGCAAAGAGCATAATGTCTCCTTCCATGATCTGAAAGAGAAACACTAGGTGCTACAGGCAGTAACAACTGCCCAATAAACCAATACATTTGATTGACAGATTGAAGTGCAACGGGGCCAATATAGTAACACCGGGCAAATTAGCACTGGGGCAGTAACCCATGGGCACCAATCAAATGTTTCCTCTAGTCATTTGACCTGAGTCATGTTTATCACTGGTCGCCATTGGTTTGTGCCTGGGCGCAAGTCTCTCATTGAAACACATGAAACAAGCGATCTTCCCCTTTAAACTGACATTATAAAAATATTATTTATTGATTTTTTTTTTAAGTAGAATGTAAAGTGTCTTAGAATTTTTTTAAACCCTACAGTATATTTGTCTTTTCCGGGTTTTTATAATTGTTGCCTGTCCCAGGCAGATAATTCCAGTTTCATTCAGATTAAGGCTAAAGTCACATGGGGCGGTTTCCTCACCAGTTCCGAAACTCATGGTGTCAACTCCTATTGACTTTAATGGAATGTACCAAAGCATGAAAAGGACAGGGACTTGGCAGCGGCAGAATAGAAGGTTATGAACCTGTGCTGCCCCCATACTGAGGTGTCGATACCATGTTGGTCCATACGGAGACAAACAGGAACCACCAAATACCTACATGAGCCTTAGAGAGACTTGGAAAGATCCGTTGGTGCTTTTGTATGAAATCTGGCCAATCAGGAATCAGGAGTGCAAATGCCCTTGTCTACCAACAGGTCCCTTACTCCTCCTTAGTCATCAGTGAGTTGGGCTTGTTCAGGTCTTGAGGCGCAGGTTTAGGTGGGTCACAGACCAGACTTCTAACCCCTCCCCCCATATGCCATCTGCGATGCAGGTTGGAAAAATCCCAGACCTTGTTGGGTTATACACCATACCAACCTACCTCCGGGGGAGAGTTTTACCCCTTATAAGTTATAACTTACCTGCTACCCAACTAAATCTAGTACAAATGGAATCTGCCCACATGAACTGTTACATTGATCCCCAATGCCCTGAGACCTCAGTGTCCCCTCCTACAGACCAACACCAGCAGGACCCAATCAGCACCATATCTATAGTGATGGCTCCCACCATGGCAACAAGTCCACCTCTACGTGCGATTAATGTCAATAAAATGTGCAATTAATGTCAATAAAATGTGCAATTAATGTCAATAAAATGTGCAATATGCAAACTGTCTTGTTCCCTTTCTGATCTCTCCCAGGTGGAGGCAGAAAACAGTTTATTTTAAAATCCCTAAAAAGACTCTAAACAGACTCCAGAATAACAGACTTGTCTCCCAGCTTCAGGCTACACCAGGAACGAGCTGCAGTTGAGCTGCTTGTGATTTAGAAATGACATGAGACTGAATGCAGGGAGAAAGTAATCTTATTCTGGGCACTATTTGAACATTTTAGATATTAACCAAAAAAAAAAAAAAGGTTGAATTATCCTTTAAAGGGATTCTGTCATGGAAAAACATGTTTTTTCCCTAAAACACATCAGTGGAAAGTGCTGCTACAGACTTCTGCACTGAAATCCATTTTTCAAAAGAGTAAACAGATTGTTTTTATATTTCCCAGGTGCCCCCAGTCATGTGATTTGTGCTCTGATAAACTTCCGTCACTCTTTACTGCTTCACTACAAGTTGGAGTGATTTTGTTTTGGGATAAATGTATCTCCATGTTGAGGGGGAATACGGGGTGGGGGGTATAATGATGGGCGATTTTTGTCCAGTTACGCTTCGCCGCGAATTTCGCATATTTCCCATGAAATTCGCAAAATGGGCGAAAAATTTGCGAAAGCCGAGTTGACGCTGGCGACTCACGCACTGTTCAAAGCTCAATTTCCATGTAGACCAATTACTCTAGCTAAGTCTACCCTAGAAAAAGATCTACTTAGAGAAAATGTCCTGGTCCTATACTATCCTATGGAGGGCCTGTCTGGATCACTTGCTAGGGCAACAGATAAGTGGCTCAGAGATATACCTGAACTCACCAATGAAATATGGGGAGAGACGTTGAAATAGATCCCAGATATATCCATATGAATTAGGGACAGATCCATTCAGATAAAGTTCCGGGTTTATTTACCCCACACGAATTGGCTGAGCTGTATCCAAATGTGTCAAATGTGACTGAGATATTGGGACATACCTACATGTGTTCTGGGACTGCCCAATAATCCACAGCTTTTGGAGAGAGGTTGTGCACTACATTTCAAACTCCCTTGAATTACCAGAAATTGTATCCCCAATGGTATGTGTGTTGGGAACGTTGGAGAACTTGGGACTTGGACACCATAAAAAACTGAACTTTCGTCAACTTCTTTACTATACTAAAAAAGCTATTACTCCACTGGAAATCCACAGCACAACATCACTGACACATGGACATCTAAGGGATATAGAGTCTGATACATGGGCATCTAAGGGATATAGAGTTTGATACATGGGCATCTAAGGGATATAGAGTCTGATACATGGGCATCTAAGGGATATAGAGTCTGATACATGGGCATCTAAGGGATATAGAGTCTGATACATGGGCATCTAAGGGATATAGAGTCTGATACATGGGCATCTAAGGGATATAGAGTCTGATACATGGGCATCTAAGGGATATAGAGTCTGATACATGGGCATCTAAGGGATATAGAGTCTGATACATGGGCATCTAAGGGATATAGAGTCTGATACATGGGCATCTAAGGGATATAGAGTCTGATACATGGCATCTAAGGGATATAGAGTCTGATACATGGGCATCTAAGGGATATAGAGTCTGATACATGGGCATCTAAGGGATATAGAGTCTGATACATGGGCATCTAAGGGATATAGAGTCTGATACATGGGCATCTAAGGGATATAGAGTCTGATACATGGGCATCTAAGGGATATAGAGTCTGATACATGGGCATCTAAGGGATATAGAGTCTGATACATGGGCATCTAAGGGATATAGAGTCTGATACATGGGCATCTAAGGGATATAGAGTCTGATACATGGGCATCTAAGGGATATAGAGTCTGATACATGGGCATCTAAGGGATATAGAGTCTGATACATGGGCATCTAAGGGATATAGAGTCTGATACATGGGCATCTAAGGGATATAGAGTCTGATACATGGGCATCTAAGGGATATAGAGTCTGATACATGGGCATCTAAGGGATATAGAGCATCTAAGGGATATAGAGTTTGATACATGGGCATCTAAGGGATATAGAGTCTGATACATGGGCATCTAAGGGATATAGAGTCTGATACATGGGCATCTAAGGGATATAGAGTCTGATACATGGGCATCTAAGGGATATAGAGTCTGATACATGGGCATCTAAGGGATATAGAGTTTGATACATGGGCATCTAAGGGATATAGAGTTTGATACATGGGCATCTAAGGGATATAGAGTTTGATACATGGGCATCTAAGGGATATAGAGTCTGATACATGGGCATCTAAGGGATATAGAGTCTGATACATGGGCATCTAAGGGATATAGAGTTTGATACATGGGCATCTAAGGGATATAGAGTTTGATACATGGGCATCTAAGGGATATAGAGTTTGATACATGGGCATCTAAGGGATATAGAGTTGATACATGGGCATCTAAGGGATATAGAGTCTGATACATGGGCATCTAAGGGATATAGAGTTTGATACATGGGCATCTAAGGGATATAGAGTTTGATACATGGGCATCTAAGGGATATAGAGTTTGATACATGGGCATCTAAGGGATATAGAGTCTGATACATGGGCATCTAAGGGATATAGAGTCTGATACATGGGCATCTAAGGGATATAGAGTCTGATACATGGGCATCTAAGGGATATAGAGTCTGATACATGGGCATCTAAGGGATATAGAGTCTGATACATGGGCATCTAAGGGATATAGAGTCTGATACATGGGCATCTAAGGGATATAGAGTCTGATACATGGGCATCTAAGGGATATAGAGTTTGATACATGGGCATCTAAGGGATATAGAGTCTGATACATGGGCATCTAAGGGATATAGAGTTTGATACATGGGCATCTAAGGGATATAGAGTTTGATACATGGGCATCTAAGGGATATAGAGTTTGATACATGGGCATCTAAGGGATATAGAGTCTGATACATGGGCATCTAAGGGATATAGAGTCTGATACATGGGCATCTAAGGGATATAGAGTCTGATACATGGGCATATAAGGGATATAGAGTCTGATACATGGGCATCTAAGGGATATAGAGTCTGATACATGGGCATCTAAGGGATATAGAGTTTGATACATGGGCATCTAAGGGATATAGAGTCTGATACATGGGCATCTAAGGGATATAGAGTCTGATACATGGGCATCTAAGGGATATAGAGTCTGATACATGGGCATATAAGGGATATAGAGTCTGATACATGGGCATCTAAGGGATATAGAGTTTGATACATGGGCATCTAAGGGATATAGAGTTTGATACATGGGCATCTAAGGGATATAGAGTCTGATACATGGGCATCTAAGGGATATAGAGTTTGATACATGGGCATCTAAGGGATATAGAGTCTGATACATGGGCATCTAAGGGATATAGAGTTTGATACATGGGCATATAAGGGATATAGAGTCTGATACATGGGCATCTAAGGGATATAGAGTCTGATACATGGGCATCTAAGGGATATAGAGTTTGATACATGGGCATCTAAGGGATATAGAGTCTGATACATGGGCATCTAAGGGATATAGAGTCTGATACATGGGCATCTAAGGGATATAGAGTTTGATACATGGGCATCTAAGGGATATAGAGTCTGATACATGGGCATCTAAGGGATATAGAGTCTGATACATGGGCATATAAGGGATATAGAGTCTGATACATGGGCATCTAAGGGATATAGAGTTTGATACATGGGCATCTAAGGGATATAGAGTCTGATACATGGGCATCTAAGGGATATAGAGTCTGATACATGGGCATCTAAGGGATATAGAGTCTGATACATGGACATCTAAGGGATATAGAGTCTGATACATGGGCATCTAAGGGATATAGAGTTTGATACATGGGCATCTAAGGGATATAGAGTCTGATACATGGACATCTAAGGGATATAGAGTCTGATACATAGGCATCTAAGGGATATAGAGTTTGATACATGGGCATCTAAGGGATATAGAGTTTGATACATGGGCATCTAAGGGATATAGAGTCTGATACATGGACATCTAAGGGATATAGAGTCTGATACATGGGCATCTAAGGGATATAGAGTTTGATACATGGGCATCTAAGGGATATAGAGTTTGATACATGGGCATCTAAGGGATATAGAGTCTGATACATGGACATCTAAGGGATATAGAGTCTGATACATGGACATCTAAGGGATATAGAGTCTGATACATGGGCATATAAGGGATATAGAGTCTGATACATGGGCATCTAAGGGATATAGAGTTTGATACATGGGCATCTAAGGGATATAGAGTCTAATACATGAGCACCTAAATGATATCGAGTCTCGCTGATTGGCACCATGTGGGGTGACAGATTAAAACAGTAAATGGGTTCAAAGGATTTTATTTTTTTTTATTTCATTTTCCTTATTTTATCTGCATGCCCATAAGTAGCAAAGAAGAGAAAAAAAACAAGAAACATAAAACAAAGATGAAAAAAAAGACAAAAAGTTGCACACGTATCACCTCAGACTTAAACCAGTTGTCCTGAACAGCCTCTTCCCATTCCCAATAGAAATAAAACAATGCCCTCGTTCAGGTGCTGGTTGGTTGGCTAAGGAAGGAGACTTCCCAAAACCATGCATAGTAAAGCAAGGACACCCACTATATGGGGGAGAGGCAAAGCAGATTCCGCCCCAACAGTCCCCAAACCAACAAGAGGATGATCAGTCTAGACCCCCCATCTTTGTGTCAATACCACAAAACCGTGTGTTCTGGAGGTGGGAGAGCAATGAGGTCCTACTCTCCACACTCTTCCCAGTATGGCTGTGCACCATCGAATCACAGGACGAGGGGGTAACAGTGATAATTCCCATAACCCCCGTGTGTTCCTTTGCTCCTCTGGGAACAACAGTCCAGTCCTTACTTCTTTGGCTTCTTAAAGATTTTCAGTGTCAACTTCTTCTTGCTCGTGACCGAGTCAGTGTCCTCTCCTGTGGATCCGCTGTCATCTTCAGCCACGGCCTTCTTTCCCGCCAGCTGTGGGATGCGGGTGCCCTTGGAATTGTTGTGCTTCGATTCCGTCCCTGGAGACGGCGTCTCGGCTTCTGTGGAACTTGGGCTGTGGGATCTTGAAGAGTCCGATTGGGACTGTATGGTACCGGCTGTGCTGATCTCGCCCAAGCTGGGGGACTTTTCCGACAACTTATTGCTGATCTGTGGGCTTGCAGGCACACTCTCCTGGCCGGCACCTATGTTTACCAGTTCCAAGTGACGGTTGCCTCCGTTGGGCGTCTGACTGCCAGATGGCACCTCTTCCAAGGTTCTGGGCAAGGCTTTGGAGCCGAGGATTTTGGAACTGTGCCCACCAACTCTTTGCTCAATCATGTAAAGGATGGACGATTCAGAATCTGAGTGACTCAGGTCCCTTAAGGGTAAAGAGAAAACAATTAGTGAGGGATTAAGAGTTGAACCGTAACTCTACACTCATCCTGACTCATGGATGGACTCATGGATTGGATGGATTAATGAAGGTGATTGGATGCAGATCAGCGGAGAGCTATGCCAGCCAACAGCAATGCTGATAGAACATGCAGGTTGTAGGAGATTTACTGTAGACAGTGGGTTTGGTTATTAATTCACTGGCAGAGGGGGGTACTGGAGGTACATGTTCATGATAAATACAGCCCCCCAATACAAACACATGCTGGTTATGAGTGGATCTCCAGACAGTTCGTTAGCGCACCTACCAGATCTGTTCTCAGCAGGTCGAGACCATTATTTCTCAAAAATCAGTTAAATGTGCATTTCCAGTCAGTGGTACCAGACCTTGGCACCCGGGTGGGCACAGCAAGTCTTGTCTCTAATCAATAAACAACAAATGCACTATTGCACTGCTCCACACGACTACTAAACAGATACATAAACCCCAAAGAAGACATACACATGAGTGTATATACAGAAGGGAAGGATATTGTACAGGGAGGTGCATGGCCTTTAGGCTTGGGCAAATTTGACTCGTTTCTTTTTGCCAAAAATTTGCTGCCGGCAAAATGTCGCTGACGCCCATTAAAATCTATGGGCGTCAGGAGGAAAAAGGAGGGTTCAGAGAGGCTAAAGGTCACCAGTGAATAAGAGCAAATGAGGAAGAGAGTTGTTACAGAAAGAAAAGCTGAAGGACCAGAAGAAGAAGAAGAAGAAGAAGAAGAAGAAGAAGAAGAGCCTATTGGACAAGCTTTGCTCCTAACCAAGATGTGTCTGGGGGTACAAGGTGGGATCATGAAACCTATGGTCAGTCTCTGTGCAGAAGGAATAGGCAGACTGGAAATTCCCATGGATTCCAGGAGTGAAATGAGAGACCCACTTCTTTACAAGGCACCAAGTTGTACAGGGTTGGGTCTGACTAAAATCCAAATGCTCTGGGGAATTGCAAAGTTCACTGGTCAGGAATTAATCTGTTTCTTCCCAGAATTCACAGCCCTTGTCCAAAGGAGCTCACTGATCTGCCCTCCCAAGGTGCTTCGTGTTCCCCTATCTTTCTCCTTCACCAAAAGCTTGGTGACATTATGGTGGGTGCAGTGTATATGGGTGCAGTGTATATGGGTGTGTGTGTATATGGGTGTGTGTGTATATGGGTGCAGTGTGTATGGGTGCAGTGTGTATGGGTGTGTGTGTGTATATGGGTGCAGTGTGTATGGGTGCAGTGTTTATGGGTGTGTGTGTATATGGGTGTGTGTGTATATGGGTGCAGTGTGTATGGGTGCAGTGTGTATGGGTGCAGTGTGTATGGGTGCAGTGTGTATGGGTGTGTGTGTGTATATGGGTGCAGTGTGTATGGGTGCAGTGTTTATGGGTGTGTGTGTATATGGGTGCAGTGGGTATGGGTGCAGTGTATAAGGGTGCAGTGTTTATGGGGGTGTGTGTGTATATGGGTGCAGTGTATATGGGTGCATGTGCATATAGATGTGTGTGTATATGGGTGCATGTGCATATGGGTGCAGTGTGTATGGGTGCAGTGTGTATGGGTGCAGTGTGTATGGGTGCAGTGTGTATGGGTGCAGTGTGTATGGGTGTGTGTATGGGTGCAGTGTGTATGGGTGCAGTGTGTATGGGTGCAGTGTGTATGGGTGCAGTGTGTATGGGTGTGTGTGTTTATATGGGTGCAGTGTGTATGGGTGCAGTGTTTATGGGTGTGTGTGTATATGGGTGCAGTGGGTATGGGTGCAGTGTATAAGGGTGCAGTGTTTATGGGGGTGTGTGTGTATATGGGTGCATGTGCATATGGGTGCGCTTGGGTTATGTGGGATATGCAGGTCCCAAAGGGCAGGGCAAGGTCACAGGGCTACATAAGTCCATTGGCAGCTGGAATGAGTCAGGGAAAGTCTCTTGGGATGACGGGAAGAGAAGGACAGAGGAGTCAGACTAAAGGAAACAAACTGCTGGTTGGAAAGGGAACAAGAAGACCCCAGAGGAAGACATGTGGGTGGGGGATAGGGGAAGAAGTGATGAGCTCTGGAAATGACAATGCATGGGGGGGGGGCAGTAGAAAGGAGCCCTGGGGGGCGCAGCGCTTACATTAGGACTTCCATCTTGGACAACTTCTTGTCTGACTCCTCGGCAGCCTGGGGGAAAGAAGAAAATATTCCCAGTAAAGTGGAACGTGTGGGGGGATGGGATTCCTGAAGCTGAAATATGTGGCCCGACAGCCCAGGGAGCCCAATGGACTAGCGGCTTCATCTACAGACAATTGTCTCTTGTCAAAAGTCACAGGAGAAACATGGAGGTGCCAGAATGAAGCCAATGACAGAGGGACAGACAGACGCACTGCTCAGAACATGGAGAAATCGAATTACACACAAAGTACAGAATGAATGGGACCCCCACATCTGTATTGGGATAATGACTCTATGGGAAGTTGTAATTCAGGAAACAGACACCCCTAAGCCTCCCCATGTCTCAATATTCTCTGATAATATATATATATATATATACTGTATAATGCACCGCCGGCCTATCAGATCCAAATGACTCAACAGCTGACACTTGTAGGATCTGCCGTGGCCTCTTGGTCACTAAATGCTCCACCTCTGCCCAATCTGATGCACCAACCGATGGACTGAACCAATAATTCTATAACTGGAGGGGGGAAGCTGAAACACCCATCCTGAACATATTTATACCCAACAGACTTCTCTAGGGCCCTGCTGATATCGGATATTCCTGTTGCCCAAAAATGCCTTCATGGGTGTAACAGAGGGGAGGAAAGGTCAGTCCATGACAAGTCAGAGTATCAGTCCAGATGTTAGCCAAGCCAAATATAGTAATCACTGTACTATACAAGTCACATATTGGCTGCACAATATTGGGGATACATCCCTGCTGTACTCACCTTCACCCCGAAACAGACCTCAACCTACAGCAAATCCCTATTGATAAACTGAATATACAGCGCAGGCAGCACAGCATCCGACTTGTTATGATCTCAGCAAAGATAATACACATTAATAACAACACTTCTGTATATACACTGCAAATGTGTTAATATAGTGCAATTGTAATAAACAGTATAGTCCTATCTGATCCCCATTGTAAGCAGCAGTCCTGTCCTGCTTTATGGCAGCTGAGATTCTAGCTATCTGTATAACAGAACATTCTGTCCCAGTGGCTGCACAGATCCTATCTGATCCCCATTGTAAGCAGCAGTCCTGTCCTGCTTTATGGCAGCTGAGATTCTAGCTATCTGTATAACAGAACATTCTGTCCCAGTGGCTGCACAGATCCTATCTGATCCCCATTGTAAGCAGCAGTCCTGTCCTGCTTTATGGCAGCTGAGATTCTAGCTATCTGTATAACAGAACATTCTGTCCCAGTGGCTGCACAAATCCTATCTGATCCCCATTGTAAGCAACAGTCCTGTCCTGCTTTATGGCTGAGATTCTAGCTTTGTAGAGATTTGCAGCTATTATTCTGCATACCTCCCAACATTTTGGAAGTAAAAAGAGGGACAAAAATTTTTTTTTCCGCACGTAGCACAGCAATTTTTGACCACACCCCTTTCTGTGGCCACACCCCCTAATTAACATGTTTGTTTAGGTTATGAAAGTTTGAAAATATTTCTCCTTATCTAAACTGTGTGTTTGTGTCTCAAAATTGTTACAAAGTATCTTATTTGCACCTGTTAGCTGTTCTGGGCTCTCTGCTAAAAGCCAATTAAGTGAGAAACTTTGTTTCTTTTTCTGGCTGTTCAGTGCAGAGAAAAGAGGGACTTTCCAGTACAAATGAGGGACTGCGGGTTGAGCTGTCAAAAGAGGGACTGTCCCTCCGAAAAAGGGACAGTTGGGAGGTATGATTCTGTTCTGTTGCAAATTGCACAATGACAGATTGCAGTAATATTTGTGCATTGCACATCTCACCCTTTAGGTGGAGCAAAATATATTTATATAAGTGAAAGTTGCCAAAAGCCAACAAATTAGGTGAGAGTGTTTAACCCCCAAAACATGAGTGTGAGGTGCGTGTGCTAGACGAGGAGAGAATGCATTAGACTGCACCTCCCTACAGTAGCCAGTGCATCTGGATCCCTTTAGGGACATGAGTGGAGGGATTAGGAGAGTAGAGGGTTAATGATGCAGGCGCAAGCTGAGCAGAAAGATGCGCATGGATAATGCAGCAAGGGAGCGGCACACACGCATGCTCATATACCCGACACTGGGAGAGCGACATGAGATCCCAGAAGAGACATCAGGAGGGGTCAGATCAGGATGGGGGTCCGTCTGTACATAGTAAGTGATAGAGTGATGAGACGGGATGAGAGAGAGGCCCCGGAGGGGGCAGAGGGGTAGTGGGAAATGGGGGGCAAGTGGAGGGGGGGAGGTGGAGGGGGTGCGGCTCAGAGCTGAAAGACTGTCCAGTAGAGAGACTGCACATTCGGTGGAGAGACACCTTGCTGGGACGGTAATGGAGCTGTGGGGGGGGCCTCCCTCTGGCTCACCAGATATTCTTCTACCAACCTCTGGGGTCCGAGTGAAAGCTGGGGGTCCACGTGCCGCTGACGAAGGCTCAGGTTGGGGGCTGCTGGGAGAAAGAGACGGAGTTAAATGGAGTCGGAAATGTCAGGAATAAATCCCGGAATAATCCAGTCATGCTGAGAGGAGAGACATGCAGCACGGGGGTCACAGAAGGGCCCACTCATACACAATTCTGTGCACTCACTCGCTCACTCACTCACTCACACCGGCACTCACACCGGCACTCACACAGACACTCACACAGACACTCACACAGACACTCACACAGACACTCACACAGACACTCACACTGACACTCACACTCACACAGACACTCACACAGACTCACACACACTCACACAGACACTCACACAGACACTCACACACACTCACACAGACACTCACACAGACACTCACACAGACTCACAGACACTCACACAGACACTCACACAGACACTCACACAGACACTCACACTGACACTCACACTGACACTCACACAGACACTCACACAGACACTCACACAGACACTCACACAGACACTCACACAGACTCACACACACTCACACAGACACTCACACAGACACTCACACAGACTCACAGACACTCACACAGACACTCACACAGACACTCACACAGACACTCACACTGACACTCACACAGACACTCACACAGACACTCACACAGACACTCACACAGACACTCACACAGACACTCACACAGACACTCACACAGACTCACACACACTCACACACACTCACACAGACACTCACACAGACACTCACACAGACTCACACAGACACTCACACAGACACTCACACAGACTCACACAGACTCACACAGACTCACACAGACACTCACACAGACACTCACACAGACACTCACACTGACACTCACACTGACACTCACACAGACATATGTTGGAATAAAGACGTGTATATCAGAGGAAACATTATTACTCCAGGCACAGACACCCACAGGGTAAGAGGCAGGACCTGGGCACTTACATTGCTTAGAGATGGGGGATATAATATCTTCATCCAAATCATCAAGGTCATCCGACATAATGAAATGTGTGGGTGCAGGGCGAGACACCCCCATAAGGCTGGGGTCTATATTCAGAGCAGTCATTAGTGCATGGAGCCCGGGGTTATTGACAATCTGGAAGCCACAGAGGGTCTCGATTTGCTGCCAGCGATGCAAACGCTCACGGAGAGCGGCGGTCACTTCACCGAGTGCCTGTCTATAGAGAGTGAGAGAGACAGCTGAGTGGGTCTGACTAAGTCACTATCTGCAAACTGGGTGTTCTCTGTGTGGGCTACTCCTTTAATAAAACTGCCCCATGTGTATGAATGTCATGGGGGCCTTAGATTGTAAGATCACTGGGGCAGAGACTGATGGGAATTTGATAGGGACCTTAGATTGTAAGCTCCACTGGGGCAGGGACTGATGGGAATGTGATAGGGACCTTAGATTGTAAGCTCACTGGGGCAGGGACTGATGGGAATGTGATAGGGACCTTAGATTGTAAGCTTACTGGGGCAGGGACTGATGTGAGTGTGATAGGGACCTTGGATTGTAAACTCACTGGGGCAGGGACTGATAGGAATGTGATAGAGACCTTAGATTGTAAGCTCACTGGGGCAGGGACTGATGGGAATGTGATAGTGACATTAGATTGTAAGCTCCACTGGGGCAGGCACTGATGGGAATTTGATAGGGACCTTAGATTGTAAGCTCACTGGGGCAGGGACTGATGGGAATGTGATAGGGACCTTAGATTGTAAGCTCACTGGGGCAGGCACTGATGGGAATTTGATAGGGACCTTAGATTGTAAGCTCATTGGGGCAGGGACCGATGGGAATGTGATAGGGACCTTAGATTGCAAACTCACTGGGGCAGGGACAGAGGGATATGTGAAAGGGCAGTTAGATTGTAAGCCCACTGGGGCAGGGGATGATATGGGCTCTCTGTACAGCCCTGTAGAATAAGTGGCTGCTATATATATATATATAAATTAAACGTCTCAGTTGTGTGTGAGACTCACTTTGCCGTGAGGATTTTATGATCCACATCATCGAGGGAGGAGCTATGAGCCACGTGAAATGTCCCAAATAACGTATTTCTCTTCTTTTTGATTTTTTCTGCCTAAAAAGAAAGAAGGGAACAATATCAGGGGACACGAAGCAACAACATTAGGAGAGTCTGAAAGGTGAAAGAAATGGGGAGCCCCTCACCCCTTCCTTGGCCAACGTCAGCAGCTTCTCTGCATTCTGCTTCTTGATATTGTAATACTGAACCTCCACCTCGTGGGTCAACTGGAGCCATTTCTGCAGGGCCTCCGGGGCCGACCAGTTACTGTGAGACTCCAGCTCCTTCTCGGCATTCTTTAGGGCCATTCTCACCTGTAACACACGGGGGGCACGAGACTTATTATTATTGGCCACACACTCACCAATGGGACGCGCAATTCTCTTGCACAATAACCTGCGTATAAATATTCACGTGGCGCAATACTTGCTGCAAATTGGTCCCGCCCCTTTATTGACAACTCCTGCAGCTGCAGTTTTGGGATACATGAATCCAGTCTGCTTTGCTCTCTTTCCTATGGTCAGACAGGAACCTCCCCCTGGGTAAGTGAATCCAATCTCCCCCAGTACTTACCCAGGTACAGAGCTCTGATTCTCTGTACTTCCTGCTCCTGGGCTGTTCTCTTTCCCATGGTCAGACAGGAACCTCCCCCTGGGTAAGTGAATCCAATCTCCTCCAGTACTTACCCAGGTACAGAGCTCTGATTCTCTGTACTTCCTGCTCCTGGGCTGTTCTCTTTCCCATGGTCAGACAGGAACCTCCCCCTGGGTAAGTGAATCTCCCCAGTACTTACCCAGGTACAGAGCTCTGATTCTCTGTACTTCCTGCTCCTGGGCTGTTCTCTTTCCCATGGTCAGACAGGAACCTCCCCCTGGGTAAGTGAATCTCCCCCAGTACTTACCCAGGTACAGAGCTCTGATTCTCTGTACTTCCTGCTCCTGGGCTGCTCTCTTTCCCATGGTCAGACAGGAACCTCCCCCTGGGTAAGTGAATCCAATCTCCCCCAGTACTTACCCAGGTACAGAGCTCTGATTCTCTGTACTTCCTGCTCCTGGGCTGCTCTCTTTCCCATGGTCAGACGGGAACCTCCCCCTGGGTAAGTGAATCCAATCTCCCCCAGTACTTACCCAGGTACAGAGCTCTGATTCTCTGTACTTCCTGCTCCTGGGCTGTTCTCTTTCCCATGGTCAGACAGGAACCTCCCCCTGGGTAAGTGAATCCAATCTCCCCCAGTACTTACCCAGGTACAGAGCTCTCATTCTCTGTACTTCCTGCTCCTGGGCTGCTCTCTTTCCCATGGTCAGACAGGAACCTCCCCCTGGGTAAGTGAATCCAATCTCCCCCAGTACTTACCCAGGTACAGAGCTCTGATTCTCTGTACTTCCTGCTCCTGGGCTGTTCTCTTTCCCATGGTCAGACAGGAACCTCCCCCTGGGTAAGTGAATCTCCCCCAGTACTTACCCAGGTACAGAGCTTTGATTCCCTCTATTTCCAGCTACAATGTACCTCTCCAGAGTCTCCCCTGAATTTCTCTACTCCCCATTACCAGACAAAGGGTGGGGCAGGAGTAGGAGCCGCTTCTGAATTACAGACAATTAGAACTTTGTACCCGGGAAGAGTGTGAGTGTTTGGATTCAATTACCCAGTAAAGGAGAAGTAGGTCACTACACAGGCAAATAAACGGGTTGTTCACCTTTAAATTAACTGTTAGTATGATGTAGAGAGGGATATTCTGAGACAATTTGTTATTGGTTTTCATTTTTTATTATTTGTGGTTTTTGACTTATTTAGCTTTTTATTCAGCAGCTCTCCAGTTTGTCATTTCAGCCATCTGGTTGCTATGGTCCAAATTCACCTAGCAACCATGCACTGATGTGAATAAGAGACTGGAATATGAATAGGAGAGGCCTGAATAGAAAGAGGAGGAATAAAAATAACAATACATTTGTAGCCTTACAGAGTATTTGTTTTTTTAGATGGGGTCAAATAATTAAAAAACTATAAAAAAAAAAAACAAATAATGAAGACCAATTAAAAAGTTTTTATTTTAACATACTAAAAGTTAACTTAAAGGTGAACCACCCCTTTAAGAGCTCATTCCTGGTAAAGTACCCACAATGCACGAGTCAAGGGACCAAGCGCAAAGAGGTTTTTGTAGCGAGTCCAATAAATTGTGGGATGATGTAATGGAGGGAGGATGGAAGAATAAAACGATTATCATAGGGGAGGAGCTGCTCCAGTTACACAGGTTGGCTGTGGGGTTTTGGGGAGACGTAGTATCACCCCCTGTTACACTGTCAGGAATAATGGAGAGGCCTGAACGTCCCATTAGAGTGTCAGCACAAGGCAAGTTTCCCTCACCTGCTCCAGCTCCTGCTCGGCGTATTTCTGGCGACTCAGCTCATTCTCCGTCCCCTCCCTGAGCTCTCGCAGCCTATGAGCCTCCTGTTTCGCCAGACTGATCTCATTCTGCAGCTTCTTCTCCAGGTGAACTTTCTCCACCTCCACCGTGTGATGCTCCTCTTGGGCCTTCTGCAGCCTGTGAGCACAAACGTGTATTGATATACAGTATATTTATATTTATATTAATGTGCGTGCGACAATCAAATGAATTAGGGCACACGAGTGATGAGGACTATCCATCCTGCAACTAAATAACCAATCAAATCACTGAATGCAAACGGGCAGCCAATGAATTCCTTTGCATGAATCCATTACTTTTGGAACCGTTTGACTTTGGCCAAAGCTTAATTAAATGTCCTTTTAATTAACAGCAAAGAGAGCAGCATGCAGTGTCTACTAGTGTCCACTAGAGGGCAGTACTTGCCACAATATAAAAGGCCAATAGGACACATTGCTGGCTGATGTTCCTGCTTATACAACAGGCCTATGGGAAATAAAATCAAACATGGCAGCCTAAGCACTGGAAGGCCCCCATACTAGCGCTGTACATATAGTCCCTCTGTCTGTCCAGCCTTGAGCTTCTGTCCCTCCAGATCAGACACAAACACATTTCCTATAAGAATATACACTGATAATCTCCTTATTATACACAAATATAATTTGGAATTTTACAACAAATTCTGGTCTGCTCTGCCCCAACATGTCTTTTCACTGTGGGCAAATAGTCTGACTGTGGAACAAAACCCACACACAGGGACTAAACACAGGACCCTGCCTTATGTTCCATAGTCTCTCTGTACAGACTATGAGCAAACTTAGGGACTGTTCCTGCTGAATTGTGCTTAGTACAGGGAATACCCATGTACCATAGTTTTATGGGATCTCTCTGTACAGACTATGAGCAAACTTAGGGACTGTTCCTGCTGAATTGTGCTTAGTACAGGGAATACCTATTCTGCCATAGTTTTATGGGATCTCTCTGTACAGACTATGAGCAAACTTAGGGACTGTTCCTGCTGAATTGTGCTTAGTACAGGGGAATACCTATGTACCATAGTTTTATGGGATCTCTCTGTACAGACTATGAGCAAACTTAGGGACTGTTCCTGCTGAATTGTGCTTAGTACAGGGGAATACCTATGTACCATAGTTTTATGGGATCTCTCTGTACAGACTATGAGCAAACTTAGGGACTGTTCCTGCTGAATTGTGCTTAGTACAGGGGAATACCTATGTACCATAGTTTTATGGGATCTCTCTGTACAGACTATGAGCAAACTTAGGGACTGTTCCTGCTGAATTGTGCTTAGTACAGGGGAATACCTATGTACCATAGTTTTATGGGATCTCTCTGTACAGACTATGAGCAAACTTAGGGACTGTTCCTGCTGAATTGTGCTTAGTACAGGGAATACCTATGCTGCCATAGTTTTATGGGATCTCTCTGTACAGACTATGGGCAAACTTAGGGGACTGTTCCTGCTGAATTGTGCTTAGTACAGGGAATACCTATGCTGCCATAGTTTTATGGGATCTCTCTGTACAGACTATGAGCAAACTTAGGGACTGTTCCTGCTGAATTGTGCTTAGTACAGGGAATACCTATGCTGCCATAGTTTTATGGGATCTCTCTGTACAGACTATGAGCAAACTTAGGGACTGTTCCTGCTGAATTGTGCTTAGTACAGGGGAATACCTATGTACCATAGTTTTATGGGATCTCTCTGTACAGACTATGAGCAAACTTAGGGACTGTTCCTGCTGAATTGTGCTTAGTACAGGGAATACCTGTGCTGCCATAGTTTTATGGGATCTCTCTGTACAGACTATGAGCAAACTTAGGGACTGTTCCTGCTGAATTGTGCTTAGTACAGGGAATACCTATGCTGCCATAGTTTTATGGGATCTCTCTGTACAGACTATGAGCAAACTTAGGGACTGTTCCTGCTGAATTGTGCTTAGTACAGGGAATACCTATGCTGCCATAGTTTTATGGGATCTCTCTGTACAGACTATGAGCAAACTTAGGGACTGTTCCTGCTGAATTGTGCTTAGTACAGGGAATACCTATGCTGCCATAGTTTTATGGGATCTCTCTGTACAGACTATGAGCAAACTTAGGGACTGTTCCTGCTGAATTGTGCTTAGTACAGGGAATACCTATGTGCCATAGTTTTATGGGATCTCTCTGTACAGACTATGAGCAAACTTAGGGGACTGTTCCTGCTGAATTGTGCTTAGTACAGGGGATACCTATTCTGTCATAGTTTTATGGGATCTCTATGAGCAAACTTAGGGGGTTGTACCCTAAATGAGGTTTTCATTAAGGTTTTCCATTACTAATCACTTTTGTACCAATTACAGCAACTGCCAATATATCAGAACACAGAATCGCCAGTTAGGGGAAACATGGGAGTCTGAATCGGCAGTTGATCCAGTGACACTTTCACAGAAATCAGGGAAAATAAAGAAGGGAAGTCTAATATTCCCAATATAATTGCCAGTTGCACTCAAACTCCAAAAGTGGCAAATGAATGTGGAATTGTGCTGAGATTAGATGACAGTGAGGAGAACAATTAGGAAGGAATTTATACGAGTCAGTGTTAATTTGCTCATTCAGATGTGACCTGCCCGGGAGCAAACAATGGCGATTAATCACAAATTGGTCTCACTGATCTCTCTGATCTCACTGATCTACAAGAATTTGTAAGGGTCTGGCCACACGGGCAGATTCGGGGAGATTAGTCGGCATGAAAATGGCCCGCGGGCCACACTCGGAACGCTTCCGAAGTTGCTCGTCATTGGCTCACGAGGAAATTTCAGGCAACTTCTGAAAACGAAGAGCTCCGAGTGTCTGCCCCCGGGCCATTTTCATGTTACCTGGCAGAGGGCAGGGGAGGCAGATTGGGGAGATTAGTCGCCCGAAGAAGAGGAGATTTGTCGCCTGGCGAATAATCTGCCCGAATCTGTGTGGCCCGACCAAATCCAAATCTGTGTTGATCCTCTTCACTTTCTTATCAGTCTAGTCTGGGTCTGTAGCTCAGCCCCCCCTGAAAATACAGACACTGCCCCCCCCCATCTACTATCAACTGACTGGGGGTCTGTATCTCAGACTGACCGGGGGGGGTATCTGTCTTGTGTGTGGGGGATGGAGAGTGTCCGTAAGTCCTGTATGTGGCCGGGTCGGTATCTCAGGGCAATAAAAGCCGGACCCCCACTCCCCCGCACGGAGCTGTATTTGCCTAAGGGAATATTTATTGAATGGAAAAGGAATGTGTGAGTTAATAAATGAGGTTTACGTGGGACTGATCCAGCCAATGATTGAGGAGGCAGCGAGTTTGCTGAAAGCCGTTATTAATGGGAAACCACATGAAGTCAAGGCTACAATTTAATGTTTCCATGTGGGCAGAACAGGGGGTGCAGACACACAGGGGGGAGCCAAGTACTAAGCGGTTACAGACCCAGGACCCCCAGACTCTCTCCACAGGGAGTAAAAGCCCCTCAGCTCAGCACAATGGCTGCCAATGTTATAAACCAATCAGAACTGGCGGCTGCACAGAACCAAGTCCAGGAGCGGCTCAGAGCCAGAGATAAAGGGCTAGTACAGGAGGTACAAAGAGGCGACAGTGTGAAACAGCAGTGCACCCACCTCTCCTGCAAGTCATGGAGACTCAGCTCAGCGCGGTGCAAACCCTCCAGGTCCTTCATCATCTTCTTCATGTGCTCCTTGGAGTAGCGGTTCTGAATGTAGGCAAACCAGCACCCCCCCACCCCCATAATGATCGACACGACCAACATGAAGTCCTTGAGATGATTGTGACGAGTCACTGTGGGAAAGACACAAATCACTAGTGTTTCTGGGCAGCCTGGGGGGCTCTATCCACAGGCCTGGGCATCACATGGGGGGGGGTGCAGGGGTGGGGGGACACTATCCTGGGGACGAGATGGGGGCGCAGGGATGGTACTGACCAGGGGATTATATGGGGGGGAGAAGTGTAATACATTTCTGGTGTAGAACAAAGTGCAGATTCACAGGCTGGTGATAGAGACACTGGCAGCTTGAGAAACACTCGCCCATTCACATTCAAGTATAATATAAATGATTATTTGCCGACAGCCGTACAGACTCACTATATACACAGGCCAGTAAGTCTGCACTGCTGTCCTACCATGTGACTCCAGAGTACAAATAACGTGCGGTGGTGACAGCAGTGCAGGTCAATGTTATAGAGGCCACTGATGGCACCTGTACGTGAAGTTTAACTCACACAAGACACAGAGATGAGGCGCCTGTATATTACATACGTGTGCTGTACTATAGTAACTCACATGCAATAACTGCCGGTTATTAGTAGCAGCTTGTTCTGAGCATAGATTTACTGCAGGATCAATGTCAGGCAGTCGTGGGCACCAGTGGGTGACAATTTAGTGCAACTGCCTGTTTGTGCTGCCAGGACTATTGAGGCACTGGGACACTAATAAAGACTTAATTATATTAATTAATGAGCAGTGTTTATACAAAGCGATTGGGCTGAGTCTGTGCACCAGTTACCAGAACCAATGAAATCATTTACCAGTAACTTACACAGAGGAGGCCCAAACAGCACCGTGTCCAACGCCTTGAGCTGAAGCTTCTGCCTCTGACTGCGGTCGGCCATTTTCAGGAGGGAGCCCGTCATGGTGGCGTTGGTGATTGCCAACCTGTGTGGCACAGAGAGGGTGTAACTGAGGCACAATATTACTGACCGGAGCAAACGTTCCCATTGGTTTATACAAAATACCAGACAACTTCTGTCTATGGACTGATATATTATATTATATTATTCATATGGTCCCTGGGTGCCACTGCCTTAAGTTTCTCATTAAATGCTGGGGGCAAATAAAGCCCCTGACCAATCATTGCGAGTCGCAGGCTGTGACTAGTTGGCTGTAGCGTTGGGCAGTGCAGGTAAGTGAGGAGGGAGTGGGGTTGGGAGAAGAGGTGCAGCTCTTATGTACTTGCTGATTTAATTCCAGGGCTTCATGCTCATTAAACTGTAATCTGATTAGAGACACAAGCAATAAAGCCCTGAGACGTGGCCAACAGGCTCATGTAGTGGCCATTAAGTGCAGGACAACAATCTCACGTTACTGAGCAACCCCCCCCCCGCCTAGGAAAACAAAGGATCCCATTAATTCTCCCGAAGAATAAACACGGCACAAACGTCACTTAATGAAAGAATATCCTCGACTGCTTCACTGAATACACAGCACCCACAGTGAGGCTACAGGGGCTGATACAGGGCACCCACAGAGAGGCTAGGGTGGTGAATACAGGGCATCCAAAGAAAGACTAGGATGGTGAATACAGGGCACCCACAGAGAGGCTAGGGTGGTGAATACAGGGCACCCACAGAGAGGCTAGGGTGGTGAATACAGGGCACCCAAAGAAAGACTAGGCTGGTGAATACAGGGCACCCACAGAAAGACTAGGGTGGTGAATACAGGGCACCCACAGAAAGACTAGGGTGGTGAATACAGGGCACCCACAGAGAGGCTAGGGTGGTGAATACAGGGCACCCACAGAAAGACTAGGGTGGTGAATGCTGATAATATATTTTTATATGAGCACATTTATATGAGAACAGCCTATTCCAATGAGGGACAAATGGTTATGTGTCAGAGTGTAAGAATAATAAAGTCTAATAACAAATGCCCCTCTCATTCTGACTCAGCAATAACCAAAGGGAAGGGAGGGGTGATGTTCCCCCATTTATTAATTCTCTTATTAATGACACCCAGTGATGAGAGGCCACTTTGTAAGTAACTGACAGAATTCAGAGTGTCAGCAGATACGAGATGAGGCCCCTTGTGCAGAAGTGTTTTCTACATTTACTGATTCCTCCCTGTGTCTGATTTTAACTGATAAAGAACCACAAGACTGAGGGACAGTTGTAAGCGGGAAACTATTTTCAGTGCAATATCTGTAGATAAGAACATTCAGTCCTCTTCCATTTTGGGAGGGTTCAAGTTATATAACGTATGTATGTGACTCCCATTTTATTGTATAAAAGCTTGTGAAAAGTGCAGTGTCTTTGGCAAAATGCTTGTGGGACACTTCGGTGTAACTTGATCATTTTCCCAAGGCAAAACTATTAAAAATGTTTTGTTAAACTCAATAAACCTCATTCCATTTGAAATAGTCTTATCTCAATGTTTTGCTTTCCATATAACCAGGTCATAGCAATAAAATTATCAACAATGCAGGGCAGCCACAATGAGGCTAGGGTGGTGAATACAAGGCACCCAAAGAAAGACTAGGGTGGTGAATACAGGGTACCCAAAAAAGACTAGGGTGGTGAATACAGGGCCCCCATAGAAAGACTAGGATGGTGAATACAGGGCACCCACAGAGAGGCTAGGGTGGTGAATACAGGGCACCCACAGAAAGACTAGGATGGTGAATACAGGGCACCCACAGAGAGGCTAGGGTGGTGAATGCAGGGCAGCCACAATGAGGCTAGGGTGGTGAATACAAGGCACCCAAAGAAAGACTAGGGTGGTGAATACAGGCCACCCACAGAGAGTCTAGGGTGGTGAATACAGGGCAACCAAAGAAAGACTAGGGTGGTGAATACAGGGTACCCAAAGAAAGACTAGGGTAGTGAATACAAGGCACCCATAGAAAGACTAGGATGGTGAATACAGGGCACCCACAGAGAGGCTAGGGTGGTGAATACAGGACACCCACACAGAGTCTAGGGTGGTGAATACAGGGCACCCAAAGAAAGACTAGGGTGGTGAATACAGGGCCCCCACAGAAAGACTAGGATGGTGAATACAGGGCACCCACAGAGAGGCTAGGGTGATGAATGCAGGGCAGCCACAACAAGGCTAGGGTGGTGAATACAGGGCACCCACAGAAATACTAGGATGGTGAATACAGGGCAGCCACAATGAAGCTAGGGTGGTGAAGGCAGGGCACCCACAATGAGGCTAGGGTGGTGAATACAGGGCACCCACAGATAGGCTAGGGTGGTGAATACAGGACACCCACAGAGAGGCTAGGGTGGTGAATACAGGGCACCCACAGAGAGTCTAGGGTGGTGAATACAGGGCACCCACAGAGAGTCTAGGGTGGTGAATACAGGGCAACCAAAGAAAGACTAGGGTGGTGAATACAGGGCAGCCACAATGAAGCTAGGGTGGTGAAGGCAGGGCACGCACAATGAGGCTAGGGTGGTGAATACAGGGCACCCACAGATAGGCTAGGGTGGTGAATACAGGACACCCACAGAGAGGCTAGGGTGGTGAATACAGGGCACCCACAGAGAGGCTAGGGTGGCTATGGACACTAAGGGCATCCTAGAGGCATCTTGCCAGTCATCCATTAGTAAGTAGGTGCCAACATAATGCAGATGAGGGGGTCCCTTGGGTACCACAGGTGCCTCAGGGAATAGGGGATCAGGAACTAAGTTGAGTGACCACCCCTATATAATGGGAGCTCTATATAAATCATGGATGATAAAAAGTGAGTTGAGGAATTGTTAGAAGCAGTGGCCTTGCCAACCTACCTGGGCATGTCTCTGCCACTGAGCTGCAGCTTCCGGAATGTCTCTTCATACTGGGGCAGCTCCACATATGTGATCAACCACTGGGCAACTTCATCCACCGTCCAGTTATAGACTGAGAGAGACAGGGAGGAGATGTTACTGTGTGTAATCAGACCTCCATCAGAGAGTCTATATGTTATTATTTTCTCTTACTAATACATATACATATCATACATATAATACATATAGATATAATACATATACATATCATACATATACATATCATACATAATAAATACCATATATACATAATAATACATATGACATATCATACATATAGAATATAATACATATACATATCATAACATATAGATATAAATACATAAATACAATATCATACCATTATAAAGATGGATAAATACATATACATATCATACCATATAATACAATATACATATCATAACATATATACATATAAGAATATAATACATATACATATCATACATATAATACATATAGATAAATACATAAATACATATCATACATATAAACTACATATCATCATAAAATACATATACATATCATACATATAGATATAATCACATATCATACATATAAATATAATACATATAAATACATAACATATCATACATATAAATACATATACATACTCATACATATCATACCATATACATATCATACATATACATATCATACATATACATATCATACATATACATATCATACATATACATATCATACATATAATACATATACATATAATACATATCATACATATACATATAATACATATACATATCATACATATACATATCATACATATAATACATATACATATAATACATATCATACATATACATATAATACATATACATATCATACATATAGATATAATACATATACATATCATACATATAATACATATACATATCATACATATAATACATATAGATATAATACATATACATATCATACATATAATTACATATAGATATAATACATATACATATCATACATATAATACATATAGATAAAATACATATACATATCATACATATAATACATATAGATAAAATACATATACATATCATACATATAGATATAATACATATCATACATATAATACATATACATATAATACATATCATACATATACATATAATACATATACATATCATACATATATACATATACATATCATACATATAGATATAATACATATCATACATATACATATAATACATATCATACATATACATATCATACATATAATACATATACATATAATACATATCATACATATACATATCATACATATACATATCATACATATACATATCATACATATACATATCATACATATAGATATAATACATATACATATCATACATATAGATATAATACATATCATACATATACATATCATACATATCATACATATACATATCATACATATAATACATATACATATAATACATATCATACATATACATATAATACATATACATATCATACATATACATATCATACATATAATACATATACATATAATACATATACATATCATACATATAGATATAATACATATACATATCATACATATAGATATAATACATATACATATCATACATATAGATATAATACATATACATATCATACATATAATACATATACATATCATACATATAATACATATAGATATAATACATATACATATCATACATATAATACATATAGATAAAATACATATACATATCATACATATAATACATATAGATAAAATACATATACATATCATACATATAGATATAATACATATCATACATATAATACATATACATATAATACATAACATATATATACATATAATACATATACATATCATACATATAATACATATACATATCATACATATAGATATAATACATATCATACATATACATATAATACATATCATACATATACATATCATACATATAATACATATACATATAATACATATCATACATATACATATCATACATATACATATCATACATATACATATCATACATATACATATCATACATATAATACATATACATATAATACATATCATACATATACATATAATACATATACATATCATACATATACATATCATACATATAATACATATACATATAATACATATCATACATATACATATAATACATATACATATCATACATATAGATATAATACATATACATATCATACATATAATACATATACATATCATACATATAATACATATAGATATAATACATATACATATCATACATATAATACATATAGATAAAATACATATACATATCATACATATAATACATATAGATAAAATACATATACATATCATACATATAGATATAATACATATCATACATATAATACATATACATATAATACATATCATACATATACATATAATACATATACATATCATACATATAATACATATACATATCATACATATAGATATAATACATATCATACATATACATATAATACATATCATACATATACATATCATACATATAATACATATACATATAATACATATCATACATATACATATCATACATATACATATCATACATATACATATCATACATATACATATCATACATATAGATATAATACATATACATATCATACATATAGATATAATACATATCATACATATACATATCATACATATCATACATATACATATCATACATATAATACATATACATATAATACATATCATACATATACATATAATACATATACATATCATACATATACATATCATACATATAATACATATACATATAATACATATCATACATATACATATCATACATATACATATCATACATATACATATCATACATATACATATCATACATATAGATATAATACATATACATATCATACATATAGATATAATACATATCATACATATCATACATATACATATCATACATATAATACATATACATATCATACATATAGGTGGGATTTGCCTTTACAGTATATGAGTATAGAGTATTCTGTGCAAAGAACATACACAATGCACTGTACACAGACACATATATGATAGTAGGTTTATAGTGTATTTAGTAGGTATATATTTGCTAATGCCCTGTGCCAGCCTTACCCCTAATTTACTAATTTACTAATTAAATGAAATATTCAGAGGTCCCAGGGAGCATTGGCCTATTAAATACAAGTGTATCACAGAATGAAGCAAGTGTGACGCATCCAACCAGCTGTGCCTTTGTGGTGCCGGTCTATAGAGTGCAGGAGCTGGACATATACACACACTAGTGTAGGAACTACAGACACATCATTTATTTATATAGCTCTGTCAAGATACGCAGTGCTTTACTGCAGTTATAGCAAACAGGGAATAAATGGTGGATAACAGACAAGGATTACAGAGTACAATAGGGTTTACAAACTAAAAGGTTAGGGTACAATTGAGCATCATCATCATCATTTATTTATATAGCGCTGTCAAGATACGCAGTGCTTTACTGCAGATGGATAGATGTGCCTTATAACTGGGCGGGTGAAGGAGATGCCCAGGTGCCAATCTTTGGACTCACATAAGAGCAATATGGCAGCTGCCGGGTCAGTTCACGAAATCTGCTGCAAATGCCCGGGGTGGAGGTTACTCAGTTAATAACAGGAGCAGTTCATTCTCACCTTCTGAGGATTTCCAGGAGTTCCAAAGATCCTCCACACTGATCAGCTTGTCCTCTCCATGGAAGGTGTTGTGCTTGGCCGTGGGGTCGTGGTAATTCAGATCTTCCCTGAGAAACTACAAGCGAGAGACCCCAGATGAGACCCCAGAGGAGACCCAGTGTAACTGCAGCCCAGATTATGTGTGAGACAGAATTCACAGTCTCTACTAGAGAAGCCCACCCCTTGTACCTATCACATATATTCCCATGGGGGCTCAGGTATCATTAATTCGGATTTTGGAGGAGTCAGCCAGGAATGCTCAGATGAGGAATTCTTATCCAAACACTAGAGAGTGACAGTGCCCCCTGGTTTAACAGTACAGGTATGGGATCCGCTATCTGGAAACCCATTATCCAGAAAGCTTAAAATTATAGAAAGGCCATTTCCAATAGACTTCGCTTGCACTGCTGTGGCTAATCTATTGGCAATAAACTGCTTCGTTAGCTTTCCTTCTCCATTAAATGTGCCCGAACCATAAAAGCTCACGGCATTCATGGCGTATTCCCCACCTGCGTTTCGTGGAAATCACCTGTTACTGTGCCAATTTACGTAACCCCACCTCATTCTGTGCAGAGGGAAAGAAATCAAAAAGTACCAGTAATGTTTTAAAAGGGTTGTTCACCTTTAAATTAACTGTTAGTATGCTGCAGAGAGGGATATTCTAAAACAATTTGCAATAGGATTTGATTTATTATTATTTGTGGTTTTTGCAGCTTTTTATTCAGCAGCTTTCCAGTTTGCAATATCAGCCGTCTGGTTGCTAGGGTCCAAATTCCCCTAGCAACCATGAACTGATGTGAATAAGAGACCGGAATATGAATAGGAGAGGCCTGAATAGAAAGATGAGGAATAAAAAGTAACAATAACAATACATGTGTAGCCTTACAGAGAGTTTGTTTTTTTAGATGGGGTCAGTGACCCCCATTTCAATTTTGGAAAGATTTAGAAGATGGAGGCAAATAATTACAAAACTATAAAAAAATTAAATAATGAAGACCAATTGAAAAGTTGATTACAATTGGCCATTCTATAACAAACTAAGAGTGATTAAAAGGGGAACCACCCACTTTAAAGAACAAGTCCCAGTAGTTAGTGTGGAGCTGCATTGTGGTGCCCCTGGTTTGCACTGCCTTCCAGTAAATAGAACATGGATTTTATATCTGATACATTAAAGCTGAAATGCCAAGCCCCCAACACACACACTGCTATCAGGAGAATATATATAAATATAATACACAAAAGCCATGAATATCTTGTAAATGATATCCTTATAAACGGTGAGTTGTGATGTCATCAGTTATAAACAGTGAGTTCTGATGTCATTTCTGTCACATGACTCAGTGAAACTTGTGTATTATAATTAATAAATTACCCCCAGTTGTAAAATATGAGGATATTAGAAGTTACCTCTGAGTTCCATGACCTGTATAACTCGGCCTTCGGCCTCGTACTTTTATATGGTCATGAAACTCCTCGGTAACTTATAATATCCTTATATTTTACAAGAGGGGGTACTTTATTCACTATATAATGGAGTCTATGGAAGAGAGTGATGACGTTATTCTGAGCTTTCTGGATAACGGATCACATATTTGTGCAGGGCAACGTGTCTGGCATATTCTCATGAAGTGCCCTGGAGATACAGAACTATTTGGGCAGTGCCCCAGGGCCCCCCACAGACCAGGACATGGGATAAAAGGGAATAAAGGGCAGTTGTGGGGTGTTGCTGCTGCACGGGGGCTTTTTTTGGCCAATGTCACAAGGACCAAGTGTCCCTCCCCCCAGTGTCTTTGCTGCTTCAACTGTTGCTCTATATATATATATTTATATTTATATTTCACCAGGGGAAAGTAAAGTGATAGCTCTTTTCTGCTTTCCTTAAGCTGCCACTTAGACTCCTGACCACGAGTCAGGCAACTATATAAACTATATAATATATAATACACAAAAGCCATGAGTATCTTGTAAATTATATCCTTATAAACGGTGACTAGTGATGTCATCAGTTCTAAACGGTGAGTAGTGATGTCATTTTTGTCACATGACTAACTAAAACTCGTGTAAACTCATGAGGATATTACCTCTGAGTTCCATGACCTGTATATTATATGGTCATGGAACTCCTTTGTGAGTTATAATATCCTTATATTTTACAATAGGGGGTACTTTATTCACTATATACAGCTGGAGTTCATGCCCCGTGTCTGGCATTACGTTTAGAAGGCAACAGTATGAGGCATATGTGGGCACCAGCTGTCAGTCTTGGATAAAGCAAATGCAACTGCCAGCTTATGTGTGCCATGATTTCCACGGGCAGAGGAGAATGACACATAATAGAGAATAAACATTGGGCACAATGAGGAGTTTGGGCAGTGCCAGTCACTCACCTCGTCGCTCTCCTCAACATCTACACTGCCGTTGGCATCATCGTCCATCTGTTTGTGAATACTCCTCACCGCCCCGAAGCTCAGCAGCTCATCCTCATTGTGGCACAGGAGCTTGTCTATCCGACAGAATTCTACAGAACAAAATCACACGGTCACTTCTCCATGTCACTCACCAGTACAGTATTGACTCCCCCAATATAATCCCCCAATTACCAAACCCACAGCTCCTGTAATGCCAGTTTTAAGAATCAGCATTTTAGGGATATGCCAGTTTTAGGAATATGTGCCAGTTTGGGCACTTCCCTAAAACTCTCAATTCCCAGACTGACTTATCCCTAAGCCCCAGACTTACACATTAAAATCATGATTCCTAAAACCGGCACATCCCTAAAATGCAGATTCCTAAAACTGGCACATCCCTAAATTCCTAATTCCTAAAACTGGCACATCCCTGAGTTCATGATTCCTAAAACTGGCACATGCTTAAAATCATGATTCCTAAAACTGGCACATCCCTAAATTCCTGATTCCTAAAAATTGCATATCCCAAAGTTCCTGATTCCTAAAACTGGCACATCCCTAAATTCCCGATTCCTAAAAATGCCACATCCCTAAGTTCCTGGTACCTAAAACTGGCACATCCTTAAAATCCTGATTTCTAAACGAAATGTTCACCCTAAGGGGAAGGGGCAGTTCCCAAAATATCAAATGCCACTGCCCCAAGCACAAGAGCCCAGATCATTGTGATAAACCGAGCCCTGCCCCTAGGGCCGTTTACATTTAGCAGGTTACAGAATAGTCTTTTCTTTGTAACTTTTCCATCAGTGTCCAAGGGGGTCACTGACCCTAGCAACAACATTAATAAAATAGATGTTTTTAAGGTTAATGTTATGATTTACATTTTTCATCCAGGTCTCTCCTATTCATATTTCAGCCTTCTACTGGCTGGTTGCTAAGGTAAACTAGGCCTAGCAACCAGGCAGCTGCTAAAACTGTAAACAGGAGATCTGCTAAACTAAAAGCTAAATAATTAAAAAAACAAATAATCCTGCCATCCTAGTTACCCTTACTTTGTATAACCCCAGCTATAAAGTCTGCTATTTTGTTTAAGTTGACAAAATAAATTATGTATGATGTAGAGAGGGATATTATGAGACAATTTGCAATTGGTTTTCATTTATTATTATTTGTGGTTTTTGACTTATTTAGCTTTTTATTCAGTAGCTCTCCAGTTTGCAGTTTCAGCCGTCTGGTTGCTAGGGTCAAAATTCCCCTAGCAACCATGCACTGATTTGAATAAGAGACTGGAATATGAATAGGAGAGGCCTGAATAGAAAGACGAGTGATAAAAGTGGCAATAACAATACATTTGTAGCCTTATAGAGAGTTTTGTTTTTTTAGATGGGGTCAGTGACCCCCATTTGAAAGCTGGAAAGAGTCAGAAGAAGAAAGCAAATAATTAAAAAACGATAAAAAAAAATTGAAGACTAATTGGAAAGTTACTTAGAATAAGCCATTCTATAACGTACTAAATGTTACTGTAAAGATAAAGCACCCCTTTAAATATATCAGGGAGTATATACAGACCCCAGGCTCAATGCTGGGGGGTCACATCTAACTTTTATCTGATTTTACTTTTTAGCAAATAATTCAGAACCAAAAGTGACCCCTACATGTCTCTTAATGCTGTGACTGACCCCGAGGAAGCTTTGCGGTGTACCCATCACACACAGCCAGGGAAATTACAGGAAAGACAGGTTGTGGGTCGCTGACCCCTAACTGCTGACACCTCACTGTATGAGCGGAAAGAATGCAGGAGAAACTGGAGCACTGGGAGGAATATTCTGGTACCTGCGACAGGGCACAGACTGAGCAGAAAAACTGCTGTAAAGTCATTAAAGTGGCAGATACTTGATAAATAGCAAATATGGACTGATAGGAGTCTCTGCACAGCCCTAATTACTTGTGTCCCTTGTTAGACTAACCAGTTAAAGGGGTTGTTCACCTTTAAATTAACTGTTATTATGATGTACAGAGAGATATTCTGAGATAATTTTCTATTGGTTTTCATTTTTTATTATTGTACTTTTTTGACTTATTTCGTTTTTTATTCAGCAGCTCTCCAGTTTGCAATTTCAGCACTGGTTGCTAGGGTCCAAATTCCCCTAGCAACCATGCACTGATTTAAATAAGAGACTGGAATATGAATAGGAGAGGCCTGAATAGAAAGGTGAGCAATAAAAATTAACAATAACAATACATTTGTAGCCTCACAGAGCATTAGTTTTTTAGATGGGGTCAGTGACCCCCATTTGATGCAGCTCACACACTTCTGCAATGTAACAACACAACAACCTGAGGAACAGTCAACGTTGCACGGGGAATTCCTCACATTATAATTATACTCTGCAATTTAAGGGTCAGGGCACACGCTCTGCACCCCCTACTGTAAATGATAAGGATATTAGAAGTCACTAAGGGGTTGTTCTGTGACCATATAAAGACACAAGGCTGCAGGCTGAGTTATACAGGGAACTCTGAGTATCACTCATGTATTATAAGGGATAATGTACCCCCTACTGTAAATGATAAGGATATTAGAAGTCACATTAACATTGGTTATTTTGGGGAATTATATAATGGATATTTTGAGTTTCCCTCTGGGCTACTGGGGTGATAAAAGCCTGTGGTGGCCTTGGTTGGTACAGATTACAAGTTGCTGTACCATTTCATATATCATTTTGTTCAGCTTTAGTTCCTTAGTTAGAATTCTCATAAATTCAAGTTATACAGAGGAGTTGTGACCCTGTCATATATATAAATTCCAGGAATAAGGGGAAATAAAGACAAAATAATGGATTGATAAAAACTAAGTGTATTCTTCTGAGCACTTTGCACTTTACAAGTATTTTCTATGTTTAGTACAAAAAGGAAATATCTCATAATAAACTGTTGAAAGTAGGAAATAAGTTGAAATTACAGAAGCTCAGAGGAGTCTCTATGTGTGACCAGCAGCCCCCGCCATCGAGGGATTCTTAGAATTGGGTGAGAGCAGCCAGAACGTATCCAGAACAAAGGGTGCATTTGGGCTGTTGGAAGGGAGAGGGGAAGGTGGCAGTTGGATGTTGCACAGAGAAAGTGTCAGGAGGAAGTGTCAGGAGGAAGTGCTGGAGGAAGTGCTGGAGGGAGGAAAGAGAAAGGAGCAGAAGATTAAGTGTCACACTATGTTGCTATGGACAGGTGGAGCCTAAGGAGGTTGGAGAGAGGAGGCTGCAGAGCAAATTTGAAGGGGAAAAAGAGGGGCAGAGATTAGCACGTAAGTGTGCAACAGCTGCACTTCTGTTATAGTCATTAAAGGGA
Organism: Xenopus laevis; assembly: GCF_017654675.1. Taxonomy (NCBI): domain Eukaryota; kingdom Metazoa; phylum Chordata; class Amphibia; order Anura; family Pipidae; genus Xenopus; species Xenopus laevis. The sequence continues at coordinate 167,623,439 of NC_054374.1, forward strand.
AAGTATTATAGGGAGGCCGGCCACATCAGTGCTCTCACTAAGGAAACAGGAACCAACTGAAGATACAACCCCAAACTCACATCTAAATGCACAAATAATCTACATGTTCCTCTGTGTATTCCACCCAATCAATCCATGGCAAGTACCTCCTCCTGCACCCCAGATCTGCACTCCCACTCCTCCTCCTGCACCCCAGATCTGCACTTCCACTTTTCTTCCTGCACCCCAGATCTGCACTCCCACTACTCTTCCTGCACCCCAGATCTGCACTCCCACTCCTCCTCCTGCACCCCAGACCTGCACTCCCACTACTCTTCCTGCACCCCAGATCTGCACTCCCACTCCTCCTCCTGCACCCCAGATCTGCACTCCCACACCTCTTCCTGCACCCCAGATCTGCACTCCCACACCTCTTCCTGCACCCCAGATCTGCAATCCCACTCCTCCTCCTGCACCCCAGATCTGCACTCCCACTCCTCTTCCTGCACCCCAGATCTGCACTCCCACACCTCTTCCTGCACCCCAGATCTGCACTCCCACACCTCTTCCTGCACCCCAGATCTGCACTCCCACTCCTCCTCCTGCACCCCAGATCTGCACTCCCACTCCTCCTCCTGCACCCCAGATCTGCACTCCCACTCCTCCTCCTGCACCCCAGATCTGCAATCCCACTCCTCTTCCTGCACCCCAGATCTGCACTCCCACACCTCTTCCTGCACCCCAGATCTGCACTCCCACACCTCTTCCTGCACCCCAGATCTGCACTCCCACTCCTCCTCCTGCACCCCAGATCTGCACTCCCACTCCTCTTCCTGCACCCCAGATCTGCACTCATCTTCCGGCACTCCCTCTGCTCCTGCACCCCAGGCTTGCATGCCTACTGTAGCGCAGACGTGTAAATCCATATGGCACGTGTTGGAGCACAGGCCTCTATGAATAATGCTGCCCTGCAGGCCTGTGTGCCAATAAGGGAATTATTTATTAGGCATGGCTGCAGTAGGCTCTTCATTATGGTTCCACCCAGGGCCCCACTTTATTTGCTGCAATTTCCTGGCTGGCAGAGTAATGAGATGAGGCAACAATTGCACCAGAGTCTGTCCTGTGAGGTCTGACATAAGAGAATGCGCTGGTCTCAGCTAGAACTCGGCTGCATGTGACTATTTAAGGTTACGGGCGCAGAACAAACCCAGCAAATTAATGGAAATCTTATGCGCAATCTTTTAATAGCTGAAAGGAAATGACAGGGATTTGGAAGCAGATCATAAATGATGTCAAGATGTTCCAGAATCCGGGAGAGACGCTGCACAAGGAACTGCACAGAGATGGGGGGCACAAGGCGGGTCAAGGAACCAATCATTCTGGGTTTCTATTGCCATCAAAAAATAGTTAAATAACTCAATGAAAAGTTGATGAGTGGAAAAAAGTAGAAAAACTCTGAATTAGAAACTGTGGAGAGCAGCCTGGGCACAATCAGATGGGAGAGAGGCACATTCTGCTTCACTAAATCAACTCACTGAGAATTAATTCACATTAACTCTTTATCAAATACAGTAAATCAGACTTGGCCATTGCTGGGCCTCTAGCTGGTTCTGCTGCTTTAAGCACATTGCCCCAAAGGAAAGTAGCAGGGTAAAGCTTCACATCGAATCGGAAAATCTGCTGATGGGGTCAGTGACCCCCGACAACCACAACATCAGGCTGAAAAGAGACAGAGGGGTAAATTCACTAAGATTCGTAGTTGCGCCAGAGTCCGCTTCACCGCACTTCGCCAGGCGTATTTTCGCCAGCGCTACGCAAATTCACTAAAATCCGAAGTTGCGCTCAGGGGAAACGAAAGGTTGCGAAGTTGCGCTAGTGTTAATTCGTCAAGCAAAGCGAAGTTACGCTAGCGATGGTTAATTTGCATACGGCGCCAAATTGAAGTTACAATGGAGGAATATGTATCATCACTACACAAGCCTGGGAAACCTTCAAAACAGCAAATAAAAGGTTTATTTTGCCCTACACATGTGCCCACTGTATAGTTAAGTTGCCATGAGTCAGGAAATGTAGGGGGGAAGGAGGGGAGCCCCAAAAAATTTTTCAGTCTTTTTCAGCCTATCACCCATAAAAAAAGAAAAAACGCCAGCGTGTTTTGGGACTTAGAATTTTTTTTTAACTTTTTTTGAAGCAATCCCTATCTACTCTATTGCACTTTGCCTGGTCTGAGGAGGCGAAGGAAGTCTGGCGTAAAAGGTAGCGTTCAGAATTCGCACGTTAGTGAATTTGCGTAGTTACGTCCATTGCGCAAATTCGCCAGGCGTAAGGGTGCGAAGTAACACTAGTGAAGTTACGCCAGCGTCCGTTAGTGAATCAGCGAATTAACGAAAATGCCGGATACACAGGGATTGGGGCAGTTCCTCACAGTTAATGTTGGTAGATGGGGGGGGTGATATTAAGGGATGGGGGGGCTCCTGCCTCCGGCCCCAACAAAAACAAAAGATTTACCCACATGAAAAGGCACCAAGATCCTGGGGGGCACCCAGGAATCCACTTCCAATATTCCCATGGCATTTATAAAAACATGTTTGAATTCAAGTATTTTATATTCAGCTCAAATGTGTTTTTTTTTTCCTCTTTCCTCTCCGTGACGTTTCTTTACAAGTCAGTTTTCATCAAGTGTTTGAGAGATGCCTGAAAGGACAATTGTGATTGGTCGGATCCACAGGCACAGGGAAGACCTGGAAGAGCAAAAGGGGCATCAAGAGGCGCAATGAGCATCAGGGGGGAGGCATCCAAAATCCACAGGGGCATCAGGAGACAAAGTTCTCAAATTGGGCAGATTAACTGAGACCTGAACCCACTAGGTAATATTCTGATATTATCTGCCCATACAAACACATCTGATTGGTCAACTTCTAATAAGCAATATATTTATAAATGTGACCCAGTGTTCTTGCCTGACCTACAAACCAATGAGTAGGGTGTTTATATATATATATATATATATATATAGATATATATATATATATATATATATATATATTTATTATCATTCAATTCCTGCTACAAGAACGTAATAACATCAGTTGCCAACACAGTGGATAATACCCTATTACACATTCCCATAAGCATGTGGCAGCGACTAATATATTATAATTATTAATGACTGGATATGTAATTAGCATGAGTATAGTAATAGCATATAGTACAACATGGCATTGTGCCACTGGGACAGAATGTTCTGTTATACAGATAGCTAGAATCTCAGCTGCCATAAAGCAGGACAGGACTGCTGCTTACAATGGGGATCAGATAGGATCTGTGCAGCCACTGGGACAGAATGTTCTGTTATACAGATAGCTAGAATCTCAGCTGCCATAAAGCAGGACAGGACTGCTGCTTACAATGGGGATCAGATAGGATCTGTGCAGCCACTGGGACAGAATGTTCTGTTATACAGATAGCTAGAATCTCAGCTGCCATAAAGCAGGACAGGACTGCTGCTTACAATGTGGATCAGATAGGATCTGTGCAGCCACTGGGACAGAATGTTCTGTTATACAGATAGCTAGAATCTCAGCTGCCATAAAGCAGGACAGGACTGCTGCTTACAATGGGGATCAGATAGGATCTGTGCAGCCACTGGGACAGAATGTTCTGTTATACAGATAGCTAGAATCTCAGCTGCCATAAAGCAGGACAGGACTGCTGCTTACAATGTGGATCAGATAGGATCTGTGCAGCCACTGGGACAGAATGTTCTGTTATACAGATAGCTAGAATCTCAGCTGCCATAAAGCAGGGCACTTCTGTGTCATATTGTTCTATTAAACAAGGACTTGCCCAGTAATGTAGTGGGTGAGAAGTGGAAGGTGTGAGTAAGAACAAGGGCTCATTGTGTGGGGTAGGGGTGCGTGTGTTTGGCATTGGGTGTTGGCTGGAGACATTTTAAATAAAGTAGAATGTGGGTGAAAGATCTCTATAGACTATAGTGTTATGTACCCAGCAGTGAGTTAAAGCCAAGGAACCAAATGTGCCAACATGTATAATAACGTAACAATGACTTGCCCTCAGGTTGGCACATAGTTGGCACAGTGTGTGAGTAAAGATACATTCAGAGACTTAATACATAAAAACATTACATTTTGCTCGACTTGGGGCACAAGGATGTGGATTAATTCTCTCTGTCTCTGTCAATCTCAGTCCGGTTCGTTAGACGCAGGGGCAATTTGCCCGAGTAATTGGCACTACAACGGGAAGCCTAATGAGCTCTGTGGCCAATTGCTGGCGCTCATCATTAGGATTTATTGGAGAGAGCGGGTACAGTCACTGTGAGTGCTGCTTTTATTGGCCCATTAATACTGCCGGTGCTGGGCATCATGCCAGGGTCTGAGACACCAACCCAAGGAGAATAGTGTCCCTATACAGCCGCAACTAAAACCAGAACTATATATATATATATACTGTATATACTGTATACTACCCCTGTATCACACCACTCACACCCTTTCCATACCAGCTGTACCAACCCCATACAATCCAACCCCAGCCACTATGCCCCTTTTCTAAATACAGGTATGGGATCCATTATCCGGAAACCCTTTGTTTAGAAAGCTACTCTGTCATAGACTCCATTATAATCAAATAATCCAAATTTTAAAAAATGATTTCCTTTTTCTGTGTAATAATAAAACAGTCGCTTGTACTTGATCCCAACTAAGATATAATTTATCCTTATTGGAGGCAAAACCAGCCTATTGGGTTTATTTAATATTTATATGATTTTCTAATAGACGTAAGGTATGAAGATCCAAATTACAGAAAGATCCATTATCCGGAAAATTCCAAGTCCCGAGCATTCTGGATAACAGGTCCTGTACCATGAATGTTTTCATCATCAGCAAAGACAGAATCTGGTTTCCTTCCATTTATAAACGGCTCCTCCACCCAAAAACGACTCTTTGCTGAGAATGACATTTGCTTCTATTATGTAACTGCCAATATTGATTACAAGAATTGCTATTGGAAGCAGTATCTGTCTGGCTAAATATATATTCTCTGCACTGCTTGCTCCGACTCCTGAAACAATGTAGCAGAAGCCTCAGATTGACAACCTGGGAGGAGGTTGCGGAGATGAGAATGGGATAAACAAACCCTTTCAGCAGTCGTTCAGTTTCTAAATGACTTTGAACCCGATGTTGATCAGAATTGGCTTGTGGGTGTCGGCAAACAGTTTTTTGGGTAAAGTTCCCATTTCAGATTTAATAAAAAGACGTAACACAATCTTATTCCCAAACAAACTGGGACACGGTGTGAAATGTACATTTATGGCACAGTCTGTAAATCAGTGAAACCAGAGAACAAAGATCCAACGTTTTATTGTTTTCTGAAATTTATTGTCTCATTTTGAATTTGGTGCCAAAATGTAAAAGTGCAAAGAATTTGCATCATTTAAAGTACATCATATCATTAAAGGGATAGTTTGCCTTTCAGTTAACTTTTAGTATGTTTTACAGTGGCTGATTGGATGAAACGTTTCAATTTGTCTTCATTATTTATGTTATAGATTTTTAATTATCTCTAATCCTTTCCAGCTTTATAAACTGGGGGTCACTGACCCCATCTAAAAAAACACAAATACTCTGTAAGGCTGCAAATGTATTGTTATTGCTACTTTTATTACTTATTTCTTGATTCAGGCCTCTCCTATTCATATTCCAGTCTCTTATTCAAATCAATGCCTGGTTTCTAGGGTAATTCAGACCCTAGCAACCAGATGGCTGAAATTGCAAACTGGAGAGCTGCTAAATAAAAAGCTAAATAACTAAGAAACAACAAATGATAAAAAATAAAAACCAATACATTGTCTCAGAATGTCAGTCTCTACATCATACTAACGGTTAATTTAAAGGTGAACAGCCCCTTTAAAGGGAATTTTTTTGCCTTTTTAAAAGGAAACCTAATTCTGAGTAACTTTGCAATATACATTAATTACAAATGCTCTATGTTATAAGTTGTGTGTATATGTATTGCTACTAAAAGCAGCGTCTGTCCCTGTCTATTCCCTGCACTGCTGGTTCAGACTGTTGATACAATGTAAGACAAGGAAGCTGATAAACAGACCTGATTTTGCTGCTGGGGAAACTAAAACTTTTGCTACATTTTATAATATATAACAAGCGGGAGTTGAGCAATTAATAACTTTTAAAGGAGAAGGAAAGCTACGGAGGCAGTTTATTGCCAATAGATTAGCCACAATAGTGCAAGCTATAACACTATATTTATTCTGTAGAATGCTTTACCATACCTGAGTAAATAGCTCTAGAAGCTCTTTGTGTGTTTAGGATAGCAGCTGCCATATTAGATTGGTGTGACATCACTTCCTGCCTGAGTCTCTCTGGGCTCAGATTACAGCAGGGAGAGGAGCAAACTGAGCATGCTCAAGCCCTAGCCCTGGAGGTTTAAGCTGAAAACAGTTAGTCTGATAGAGAAGCCCATGAGTACACAATAGAAGGAAAGAAATGTGCTGTTTGACAGAGGACTCAGAGCAGCATTACTTTGAGGGGTTACTGGTGTATTTATATAGATCTTTCTGATATACTGTACATTACTTACTTTTAGCCTTTCCTTCTCCTTTAATGCTCTAACCTGATGCCAAGGAGAGAACCCATGAAAAGAGATCCGTCTCTTTTGCTCCTAGGGAGGGGTCCCCAGTCAGTAGAGGTTTCACCTGAGATCAACAGAAGAAGCAATAGGACAGCTCCCGCTCATGAACTAAATCTATGAATGTGAGCAAAGCCTGTGCCCCTACATCTCATATGCAGAACAATAAAGAGCTGCAGATAATTCAGTAGTGACAGATCTCATGGGCACATTCATATAAAGAACAAACGTTTCCCCAAGAGGCAGAAGTTTGGGGTGACAGTGAGTCACAGTTAAACACCCCCAGCTGAATTACTGGCCACAAAAACAGCCACTTTCCAAACATCAGCGAAAAGTGCCGAGTGCAACACAGCGAGTCCCCGTTTAAAGGGAAAACTAATTGGCCTCTGTATAAAGAGGAGACGACCGTCCTGGGGCCCATAATCCCTCAGCACAGGGAGCTGTATAAATTCTCTAATAACACTTAATTATCACAACCAGTTCTGCCTTCACATAACTATAAATGGTAAAAAGCCTCCAAAGCTCATTCCCAGAGATCAAGCAGAAACACAAATTAACTAGAGAACTCGTTCATCCCCAGCACTGCCACTTATACTGAAACCCACCCAGAAGAACAATCAGCCATTCCAAGAGGGACCTTAGATTGTAAGCTCACTGGGGCAGGGACTGATGGGAATGTGATAGGGACCTTAGATTGTAAGCTCACTGGAGCAGGGACTGATGGGAATGTGATAAAGACTGTAGAGTGTAAGCTCCACTAGGACAGGGACTAATAGGAATGTGATAGGGACCTTAGATTGTAAGCTCACTGGGGCAGGGGCTGATGTGAATGTGATACGGACCTTAGATTGTAAACTCACTGGAGCAAGTACTGATGGGGATGTGATACAGACCTTAGATTGTAAGCTCACTGGGGCAGGGGCTGATGTGAATGTGATAGGGACCTTAGACTGTAAGCTCACTGGAGCAAGTACTGATGGGGATGTGATAGGGACCTTAGATTGTAAGCTCACTGGAGCAAGGTCTGATAGGAATGTGATAGGGACCTTAGATTGCAAACTGCATTATCCAAGTTCTATAGTTTTGGTTCCATAATCCTGAGGGTCAATGGAGATGAGATTTGGGGGTGAGTGGGGTACCTGGCTGGTCAGCACAGACATGACTGAGCAGTGACTGACACGTTCTCCCCAGTGGAGTAGTCACAGGCCACACACATGCACATATATATATATATATATATACACACACACATATACACACATATGTATCACTGCGGCCCAGAGCAATGCCCAATATCATATTAATTACACAACCACACTAATAATCAATGCTGCCTGAGAAGCTATCTAACACGGGGTGCTGTGTACCTAAAAGGCAAAGAATATATGTTGGGGTACCTACAAAGCAGAGAATGTATGTTGGGGGTACCTACAATGCAGAGAATGTATATTGGGGTACCTACAAAGCTGAGAATGTATGTTGGGGGACCTACAAAGCAGAGAATGTATGTTGGGGGACCTACAAAGCAGAGAATGTATATTGGGGTACCTACAAAACAGAGAATGTATATTAGGGTACCTACAAAGAAGAGAATGTATGTTGGGAGACTACAAAGCAGAGAATGTATGTTGGGGTACCTACAATGCAGAGAATATATATTGGGGTACCTACAAAGCAGAGAATGTATGTTGGGGGACCTACAAAGCAGAAAATGTATGTTGGGGAATCTACAAAGCAGAGAATGTATGTTGGGGGACCTACAATGCAGAGAATGTATATCGGGGTGCCTACAATGCAGAGAATGTATATCGGGGGACCTACAAAGCAGAGAATGTATATTGGGGTACCTACAAAGCAGAGAATGTATGTTGGGGTACCTACAAAGAAGAGAATGTATGTTGGGGTACCTACAAAGAAGAGAATGTATGTTGGGGTACCTACAAAGAAGAGAATGTATGTTGGGGTACCTACAAAGAAGAGAATGTATGTTGTGGTACCTACAAGGCAAAGAATGTTTGCTGGGGGACCTACAAAGCAGAGAATGTATGTTGGGGGACCTACAAAGCAGAGAATGTATGTTGGGGTACCTACAAAGAAGAGAATGTATGTTGGGGTACCTACAAAGAAGAGAATGTATGTTGGGGTACCTACAAGGCAAAGAATGTTTGTTGGGGTACCTAAAAAGAAGAGAATGTATGTTGGGGTACCTACAAGGCAAAGAATGTATGTTGGGGTACCTACAAAGCAGAGAATGTATGTTGGGGTACCTCCAAAGAAGAGAATGTATGTTGGGGTACCTACAAAGAAGAGAATGTATGTTGGGGTACCTACAAGGCAAAGAATGTTTGTTGGGGTACCTAAAAAGAAGAGAATGTATGTTGGGGTACCTACAAGGCAAAGAATGTATGTTGGGGTAACTACAAAGAAGAGAATGTATGTTGGGGTACCTACAAAGAAGAGAATGTATGTTGGGGTACCTACAAGGCAAAGAATGTATGTTGGGCGACCTACAAAGAAGAGAATGTATGTTGGGGTACCTACAAAGAAGAGAATGTATGTTGGGGTACCTACAAAGAAGAGAATGTATGTTGGGGTACCTACAAAGAAGAGAATGTATGTTGGGGGTACCTACAAGGCAAAGAATGTATGTTGGGGTACTTACAAGGCAAAGAATGTATGTTGGGGTACTTACAAGGCAAAGAATGTATGTTGGGGGTACCTACAAGGCAGAGAATGTATGTTGGGGTACTTACAGCACAGAGAACACGTTCCCCAGCAGAACAGAGGATTCCTGTGTATTAATGAACATAATGAACTTTTTCTTCCCAGTGAGAATTTCTTGGCCAGAGGAGCAGAAAACAATGAGTAAATATTTGTATCGCCGGGAGATTTTTATTCTGTTTCCAGGACAAACTACAAATAGAGGAACAGTGGAAACTGGCGGAAAAACTCATGGAAAATTGCCCAAATGATCTCCCCGGGGGGATTTAACCCTCACGTGCCCATTATATACCCCAAGCCTGGTAGCGACACCCCAATAACATGCAGGGTAATTCCATAATAGAACAGTCTAGCCCATCCATCCCTAAACCCTCCAGTTGCTGAACTACAACTCCCAGCATCCTCGGCCAGGATCAGCTACTCAGTCCTCGCCCATCAGCCCAGACAGGGGAAATGTGAGGCTTTATCTGTCCCAAGCTGTCACTTACACATCAACTCCTCTCTCATATAAATATATGTACAGCTGGGACGTCACAGGTTCTTTATTCTCCGTATAACAAGCTGGTGACGCCCACGGAGGAGTAACCCCCAGGTATTTATACTGGAGATAAGATCACTCCCTGCCAGCAAATAAACACAGTGAGAGGCTTAGGAGCAGCTCTATGGATTCAACTGCCTTGTGTTTACTGGGCCTTATTGGCCTGATCTCTCCTCTCACATCTATTTACACCCGACTCTTATACCTTATACCTGTCTGGCCTGTCCAACATGTGAGACCTAAATTCTACTACTGTTGGGCAACACCACAGAGCTCCCTGACCCTCAGTGACTTCTAATATCCTTATCATTTACAGTAGGGGGTACATGATCCCTTATAATACATGAGTGATACTCAGAGTTCCCTGTATAACTCAGCCTGCAGCCTTGTGCCTTTATACGGTCACAGAACAACCCCTCAGTGACTTCTAATATCCTTATCATTTACAGTAGGGGGTACATTATCCCTTATAATACATGAGTGATACTCAGAGTTCCCTGTATAATTCAGCCTGCAGCCTTGTGCCTTTATATGGTCACAGAACAACCCCTCTGTGACTTCTAATATCCTTATCATTTACAGTAGGGGGTACATTATCCCTTATAATACATGAGTGATACTCAGAGTTCCCTGTATAACTCAGCCTGCAGCCTTGTGCCTTTATATGGTCACAGAACAACCCCTCAGTGACTTCTAATATCCTTATCATTTACAGTAGGGGGTACATTATCCCTTATAATACATGAGTGATACTCAGAGTTCCCTGTATAATTCAGCCTGCAGCCTTGTGCCTTTATATGGTCACAGAACAACCCCTCTGTGACTTCTAATATCCTTATCATTTACAGTAGGGGGTACATTATCCCTTATAATACATGAGTGATACTCAGAGTTCCCTGTATAACTCAGCCTGCAGCCTTGTGCCTTTATATGGTCACAGAACAACCCCTCAGTGACTTCTAATATCCTTATCATTTACAGTAGGGGGTACATTATTCTAGATATAAAATAGAACCCAAATGGAAAATCTGGTCCAACTTCTAGAAATTGCCTCATATTTCTCTAATTCAAACAAATGCCCGGTTGCTAGGATAAATAAGACCCTAGCAACCAGATAGCTGCTATAATACCTGGAGTTATAACTGGATTATCTCTCTGTACATCAAACAAAGTTAATTCAAAAGTGAACAAGATGTTGATCCAACTTAAACATTCATCTCATGTCTTTTTTTATTCAAGTTACAGTTCAGCACAACCATTCAGTCAGTAGCTGCAGTAAAACAAAGGAGAGCAACATTAAGAGTGGTTGCTATGAGTGAATACTACCTAGTAACAGTTACAGAATTTTGCCCATTTTCCCTGGGTCTCCAAAATGACAAGTAAAAGAATAGGGAGCATTTCCCAACATCAGCGGCTCCATCACTGGTATATTTCCCATAGGCATTTAACCCCTACATGTCTGTGGATACAGTCTCCATAAAGTACACAACGTGCCTGGGAATGGCAACCTTTATATCTAAACAATTTCACCACTTCCTATTTAAAGGGGCAGTTCCCCTTTAAATTACCATTTAGTATGACGTAGCCATTGATATTGAGACAATTTGCACTTGGTCTTTATTTTTAATTTTGCATGGGTTTATTTTTGAGTTTATCGAGAGTTGAGCTCTCTAGGTATTTCTGCAGCTATCTGTTTGCCAGGACCTTATTTAAACGAACAATAACAAACAGATTGTGGCCTCACAGATCAATCATTTTGGGCCGTTGGGGGGTCAGTGACTCCCTTCTCCCATTTAAAAGCTGGAAAGAGGCAGAAGGGGAAGGCTAATTATTCAAAAGCTATAAAAAAAAAAAAAAAAAGAGATAATGAAGACCAATCGCAAAGTTGGTAGGAATAGGGCATTCTATATAATACTAAAAGTTACCTTAAATAACTAAACCCCCCTGTACTGTGCACAGCCCTGTGTCTTTTAGTCCTATTTCAGACACAATGAAAAAAAACAAATAATGCAATGAAGACCAATTGCAAATACGGTACATATTAAATACTGTGGTCTATGGCAAAAAGTGAACTTCCCCTTTAATGGAAGCTGATGTGGCGACATATTCAGCAAGTAGTTCCTCCGACACCACAAATGTGATGCACACGGTGCCAAATTGTGTCGTGGAAGAGCCGCAAACATGATCCTGTCGCTCCAACAATAATAAGCCCAAAGTACTAGACTCCGAGCCTTTAACTTTCTCTTCCCTGAACACATTCCAAGCCCCCGGGTCCCTGGCAGTTAATCCTGAGCCGACATTCCAGCTGCACTTAACCCCCAAACACACAGCCGCCATTAACCCACACTTACCCTTCACCCCCTATTATTATATTATTATTATTATATTATTATTATTATATTATTATTATTATATTATTTTATTATTATATTATATTATTATTATTATGGGAGTAACAGTGACTCAGTGAGTTTCCTCTAATAGTGGAGATAATACGCACATATTGTATATACACCAGTGCACTATCCCACTAACATGCGACTAATGAATAAAGTGCCACGTTACAGGGCACAGTCCCATGAGACCCAACCAAATGGAATTAAATGAGATTTAAAGGGACACGTCTCCTAAATCCGACAGGTCCCCCTCCCTGGCACCTGTGTGAGACCACTGATCCTTCATAAGTCAAACCAATGACCTTCCAGGATCCAGAAGGAGATGCCACAGAGCCGTGTGGGCAGAGAGGTGCCACCCAACATGTACCCGCTGCATTTCTACTTACTACGCACACAGCCATTAGATACAAGGGGAAATTCCCCTTCAACGTTTAGCAAAAGTTGCACAGTGGTTCTATGAAACGATTGGCTCTTTACTCTGCTGTGATCTGGATTTGAATTTAACCCTTTGTTCTTCAGTTCTCTGCCCCTTTACACTGGTTTGTGAGGTCACTGGCCCAATCATTTATATTGCAACACACTAAATGATATAAACGGGCTCTTTATAAACAGAAACCGAATGCAGTTACTGCACTGCCAGAAATGCTCGTGTCACTTCACTGCACCGTGACTATGGGACAGCAGCATACACATCAGTAATAAGTATGTGACCAGCACTGGAATCAGCACCAGGTCTGGACTGGGATTCAGAATAGGTCCTGTCACCAGTTCAGCTACACAGGCCAAAATAGCAGAGTCATGGGCACAGGTACAGGAGTAAACCCAGCAGCAGAGTCATCGGCACAGGTACAGGAGTAAACCCAGCAATTATGGGCACAGGTACAGGAGTAAACCCAGCAGCAGAGTCATGGGCACAGGTACAGGAGTAAACCCAGCAGCAGAGTCATGGGCACAGGTACAGGAGTAAACCCAGCAATTATGGGCACAGGTACAGGAGTAAACCCAGCAGAGTCATGGGCACAGGTACAGGAGTAAACCCAGCAATTATGGGCACAGGTACAGGAGTAAACCCAGCAGAGTCATGGGCACAGGTACAGGAGTAAACCCAGCAATTATGGGCACAGGTACAGGAGTAAACCCAGCAGAGTCATGGGCACAGGTACAGGAGTAAACCCAGCAATTATGGGCACAGGTACAGGAGTAAACCCAGCAATTATGGGCACAGGTACAGGAGTAAACCCAGCAGCAGAGTCATGGGCACAGGTACAGGAGTAAACCCAGCAGCAGAGTCATGGGCACAGGTACAGGAGTAAACCCAGCAATTATGGGCACAGGTACAGGAGTAAACCCAGCAGAGTCATGGGCACAGGTACAGGAGTAAACCCAGCAATTATGGGCACAGGTACAGGAGTAAACCCAGCAGAGTCATGGGCACAGGTACAGGAGTAAACCCAGCAATTATGGGCAGAGGTACAGGAGTAAACCCAGCAGAGTCATGGGCACAGGTACAGGAGCAAACCCAGCAATTATGGGCACAGGTACAGGAGTAGACCCAGCAGAGTCATGGGCACAGGTACAGGAGTAAACCCAGCAATTATGGGCACAGGTACAGGAGTAAACCCAGCAATTATGGGCACAGGTACAGGAGTAAACCCAGCAGCAGAGTCATGGGCACAGGTACAGGAGTAAACCCAGCAGCAGAGTCATGGGCACAGGTACAGGAGTAAAACCCAGCAATTATGGGCACAGGTACAGGAGTAAACCCAGCAGAGTCATGGGCACAGGTACAGGAGTAAACCCAGCAATTATGGGCACAGGTACAGGAGTAAACCCAGCAGAGTCATGGGCACAGGTACAGGAGTAAACCCAGCAATTATGGGCAGAGGTACAGGAGTAAACCCAGCAGAGTCATGGGCACAGGTACAGGAGTAAACCCAGCAGAGTCATGGGCACAGGTACAGGAGTAAACCCAGAAATTATGGGCACAGGTACAGGAGTAGACCCAGCAGCAGAGTCATGGGCACAGGTACAGGAGTAAACCCAGCAGCAGAGTCATAGACACAGGTACAGGAGTAGACCCAGCAGCAGAGTCATGGGCAATGGTATAAGAGCAGAGTGACAGCATTAGGTTTGGGTTTGAGAATAGTCCAATGAGGCGAGTGAATAGTGTGTGAGGCATCAGCCAATAGAGAGACATATAGAGACAGATGTAAATCAGGAGTAACACGGATACAAGTATAAGATCTGGCAGGTGCAGCCCCATGTTATTTCCCATGATCCCCAGTAGGAGGGGACAGACACATCAATGAATAAATACTGATCTATCAATGAACAGGTACCGACCGCTCAGCATACGATCCTCCTCGGTACTTTCCGTGGGGCTCTCGGGCCGGCTCGGCTGCAGAAAAGAAGCGCACAAAGCCCACAGCAGAGTCCGGCACCACCGCATCCCGCCCCGCACTCCCGATCTTCCTAATCCAGTCCCGGGTCGCTGTTTAAAAGTCCCGCAGCGCAGATAATAACGTCTGACTCCAGAGCTGCTGCTGCCAGTTCCTAGTGGCGACTCCGCCTCCCCTGACGTCAGTCGCACGTGACCGGCCGCGTCACTGTAACGTTGGAAATAAAGGAGAACTAAAAGCGAGAGTTGAGGGAGTCAGTGTGTGTCAGGCGTTACTGTCACTATTTAGAGAGTTTTGTGCAGGTTGGACGTTGAATTACGAATTGAAACTGACGGTTTAATCGCACAGAAGCACAAACAGCTCTGCCCTAAAGACCCACCATTACCAATACAATCTCTGAGTTATACACAGAGCTGTCGCTTCTTTCCCTTCCTCCCATGTGACCACGCCCCTTTCTGTGGCCACACCCCCTAATTACCATGTTCATTTTACAAAATTTGGCAGGTTATGAAAGATTGAAAATATTTCTCCTTATCTAAACTGTGTTTTTGTGTCTCAAAATTGTTACAAAGTATCTTATTTGCACCTGTTAGCTGTTCTGGGCTCTCTGCCAAAAGCCAATTAAGTGAGAAACTTTGTTTCTTTTTCTGGCTGTTCAGTGCAGAGAAAAGAGGGACTTTCCAGTACAAATGAGGGACTGCGGGTTGAGCTGTCAAAAGAGGGACTGTCCCTCGGAAAAAGGGACAGTTGGGATGTATGAATAATCTGCCGCATTAGACATATTCCCTCCCACATGCCCTAAAGCAGGGGTCCCCAACCTTTTTAACCCGTGAGCCTCATTCAAATGTAAAAATAGTTGGGGAGCAACAAGAGCGTGAAAAAAGTCCCTTGGGCTTGGGGTGCCAAATAAGGGCTGTGATTGGCTATTTGGTAGCCCCTATGTGGACTGGCAGCCTACAAGAAGCTCTACTTGGGACTGTAATTAGTTTTTACGCAATTAAAACTTCATTTCAAGCTTGAAATTCAAAAATAAGCCCCTTCTTTGAGGACCCTGAGAGCAACATACAAGGGGTCGGAGAGCAACATGTTGCTCACGAGCTTTTGTTTGGGGATCACTGCCCTAAAGCGTTCCTGGGAGACAACAGGGGGCGCATTTACTAAGCTCGAGTGAAGGATTAGAATAAAAAATACTTCAAATTTCGAAGGTTTTTTTTGGCTACTTCGACTACGACTTCGACTTCGAATGGGAACGACTCAAACTAAAAATTGTTTGACAATTCGACCATTCGATAGTCGAAGTACTGTCTCTTTAAAAAAAACTTTGACTGCCTACTTCGCCACCTAAAACCTACCGAACACCAATGTTAGCCTATGGGGAAGGTCCCCATAAGCTTTCTAAGTTTTTTTGATTGAAGGAAAATCATTTGATCGATGGATTAAAATCCCTCGAATCGATTCAAAGGATTTGTTTGTTCGATCAAAGCATTTGCGGTAAATCCTTCGACTTCGATATTCGAAGTCGAAGGATTTTACTTTGAGGGTCAAATATTGAGGTTTTTTTTGGCTGCTTCGACCATCAAATTGGCGACTTCGAATCGAACGATTTCAACTAAAAATCGTTCGACTATTCAACCGCTCGATAGTCGAAGTACTGTCTCTTTAAAAAAAAACTTCGACCACCTAAAACCTACCGAACCTCAATGTTAGTCTATGGGGAAGCTCCCCATAGGCTTTCTAACAAATTTGTGATCGAGGGAAAATCGTTCGATCGATGGATTAAAATCCTTCGAACGAATAGGGGTAAATCCTTCGACTTCGAGATTCAAAGTCGAAGGATTTAACTTTGACAGTCGAATATCGAGGGTTAATTAACCCTCGATATTCGACCCTATGTAAATGAGCCCCATAGTGTTACAGCTTAACAATCTTACACTACAAATATTCTCAAAGTAGTGTCCCGAATTGAACGATTCATCGTGTTCAACGTTGACTATCCTAATTGGTCTGTTTGGCAGAGGTGTCTCTCGTTTTCCTTTATGAAGTCGAGGGATTGTAGCCAAGGGCACCAGGTCGCCCAATGATTTAACGCTGCCTTATGAGATTCTGCGCGCGTTTCCTCGAATTTGCGTATCTCCTCCATTTCCTTTATCCACTCGGTCATCGTAGGCGAGATAACGCTTTCCCATTTGCGGGGGGTCAGAATTTTAGCTGCATTTAGAGCAACTTGTGTCAAGGACTTTGTGTACGAAGATTCAGAGTCCATATTGTGGTGTAAAAGACCCCAGGGCGTCCGATCATATCAGACAGGGGTGGGCTCTATTGGTAGCAATATTGCAAATTGTGTGGACATTGTTTTGCAACCCATACTTAAAGGGATACTGTCATGGGAAAAAAATTTTTTTCAAAATGAATCAGTTAATAGTGCTGCTCCAGCAGAATTCTGCTCTGAAATCCATTTCTCAAAAGAGCAAACAGATTTTTTTATATTTAATTTTGAAAACTGACATGGGGCTAGACATTTTGTCAATTTCCCAGCTGCCCCAAGTCATGTGACATGTGCCTGCACTTTAGGAGAGAAATGCTTTCTGGCAGGCTGCTGTTTTTCCTTCTCAATGTAACTGAATGTGTCTCAGTGGGACCTGGATTTTACTATTGAGTGTTGTTCTTAGATCTACCAGGCAGCTGTTATCTTGTGTTAGGGAGCTGCTATCTGGTTACCTTCCCATTGTTCTGTTGTTAGGCTGCTGGGGGGGAAGGGAGGGGGTGATATCACTCCAACTTGCAGTACAGCAGTAAAGTGTGATTGAAGTTTATCAGAGCACAAGTCATATGACTGGGGGCAGCTGGGAAATTGACAATATGTCTAGCCCCATGTCAGATTTCAAAATTGAATATAAAAAAATCAGTTTACTCTTTTGAGAAATGGATTTCAGTGCAGAATTCTGCTGGAGTAACACTATTAACTGATTCATTTTGAGAAAAATTGTTTTTCCCATGACAGTATCCCTTTAACAGTTTAACTTTGTTTTTAAAGGAAATATTAAATACTATTCGCTTTCTTGAAACCCTGACTTGGCAGCCACATTATTATTTAGTGACAGTGGGTGTTTGTTCTCTTTATACCAACGTTACAACATGATACAGGTTTGGAAGCAGTTTCCCATTGTTTTAACAAAGAATTAGGAATACCAGGAGCCCAGAAACATTTTATAAAGGAAAGTAGGGATTTCATATTATTAAATATTTATTTTTGGGTTGAGGATTCCTTTTACCATTGGAAGTGAAGAGGCATCTGGCTACACTAATTTATTCATGGGGTTCTGGGAGGAGACTTATATTAATCATCTAGTGGGGATTCCAGAGGGTTTATTGATATGGAAGAGATGTATTAA
Organism: Xenopus laevis; assembly: GCF_017654675.1. Classification (NCBI taxonomy): domain Eukaryota; kingdom Metazoa; phylum Chordata; class Amphibia; order Anura; family Pipidae; genus Xenopus; species Xenopus laevis. The sequence continues at coordinate 167,641,530 of NC_054374.1, forward strand.
TGGTTTCCTTTTCATCTGGGGTGGGTCAATAGAAGGCCTAAATGAATTCTTGACCTACTTAAATACCAACAGTTGGAACATACAGTTCACAAGTCAGTCCAGTCAGCAGGAAGTTAATTTCCTTGGTTTAACCGTCTTCCCATTGGGCAATAGGCTGGGCACAAGGATATACCAACAACCAACTGATGTGAATGGGTAAATACCTTATCCTATAAAAATTAAATTCAACTTTGCGCAGATGCAACCAGTGGATTCGCAAAACAAAATGGGGATTCTGCCCCAAAAAAATTAAGAATAAAAAACAGTATGCGCTTCCTATATTAAATAAACTCCCACCAACAAAGTACTTTTCCTCACAACAGTTCGACTTTTGAAAAAACAGTTCCGTAAAGATCTTTAAATACAGGCAGATGGAAGACAGGTACGTGGTGATTAATTCTCCTGTTTGACACACAGTATCCCCTTTGTGCTCCACCTCAAATAAAAAATAGAGAAAGACAGAGGCCAATGTGCGCTTCCATATACTAAAACACCGGATCCCTGCTAGATTTATACTTACAGGATCGCCGGTGTTAAGCTCGCATGTAGTTAGAATGGCTTTGAAGTAGATAACGGTCCCGTCTCTCAATCGTTTACAGCGAAGCTTGTCTTTAGTCTTGTCAGAGTCCTCGTGTTCCCCTCACCCACACGCTCCTGTTATCGCCTCCTCACACTGTAGGCTGCAGCCGAACCAGGGGCGCTCCGCCAATAAGGCGAGTTGAGGCACTCGCCTCAGGCGGCAGCGCCCCCCTGGTTACCAGGGGCGGCAAAAATGCCGCTCCTGGTAACTAAGAGTCGAATTTCCGGTTTTCAACCCGGAAATTCGGCTCTTCTAGTGCAGAGCGCGCAATTGCGCGCTCTGCATTAGCGACGTGGACCCTCCCCTACCCAGTCCCAGTCAGGAAAAGTGAGTACCATGGGGAAGGGGGGGGCGGCAAAACGAAGCCCGCCTCAGGCGGCGAAATGCGCAGGATCGGCCCTGAGCCGAACGTATGGAGACTGGCGCTGCTGGCTTGATCTTATCAGCGTCCTGGTGTTCCACTCACACGTTCCTATTATCACCTCCTCACACTGCAGACTGCAGTTGATCGAATGGAGACTGGCGCTGCTGGCTGGGCAAGACAAATGCTCAATTGATAGGATTGTACTGCCTCTGATGGAGTGATTCTGGATCACGAAACGCGTTGGGCCGTGGACTAAGTATTTTAAATGTGAGTGTACACTATTGAATTATATTAATAAAAATCCTATCAATTGAGCATTTGTCTTGCTGTTCAACTGACTTCCCAGCCAGCAGCGCCAGTCTCCATACGTTCGGCTGCAGTCTGCAGTGTGAGGAGGTGATAATAGGAACGTGTGAGCGAGTGGAACACGAGGACTCTGACAAGACTAAAGACAAGCTTCGCTGTAAGCGTTTGAGAGACGGGACCGTTATCTACTTCAAAGCCATTCTAACTACATGCGAGCTTAACACCGGCGATCCTGTAAGTATAAATCTAGCAGGGATCCGGTGTTTTAGTATATGGAAGCGCACATTGGCCTCTGTCTTTTTCTAGTTTTTATTTGAGGTGGAGCACAAAGGGGATACTGTGTGTCAAACAGGAGAATTAATCATCACGTACCTGTCTTCCATCTGCCTGTATTTAAATACCTTATTCTAGCTGCCACCATAGGGAGTGGCTTAACAATCTTCCCCGGGGTCAGGACGGTGGGATAAAACGTAACTGTACAGAAAAGCGAGACTTCGATAAGGCCTGTGAGGGACTTCTTACCAAATTGATGGAAAAAGGCTACAGGGAAGAAATAATTGACCAGGCAAAAAATAAAGTCCACTAGAGAGGTCCTTATGAAGAAAATATCGGTTGTTGAAGTAAATAGGGAGAAAGTCCCCCTTATTACCCAGTATATGCTGACCATAAGGCATTAGAAAGTGTAATGAATAAAGGTGGCTATAGATGCAAAGATCCGCTTGTTTGGCCACATCGCCAAATGAGCAGATCTTTCCCCCATATGCCATTAACAAACATGGCTATATCGGGGGTAATCTGATTGTTCGGGTGTATGGCCGAACGATCAGATTACGATGTGCCGTGGGCTCCGGCGGGATCGGTCGGGTCAAAATCAAACCTGACCGATCGACCAAACGACCGATCTCCGCCGGACGAAAGATGTCGGCACTCGCCACAGACGATCCGAAAATCGTACGAATCCTCGATTTGTACGATAGGATCCGTGTGTCTATGGCCACCTTAAGCACTGGCATATTCTAAAACTGGATAAGAGTATGGAGTCTATCATTGGTAATAAACCTAAGATGGTTTACTAAAGGTCAGACAACATCAAACGTAAATTAGTTCCGAGTTATTTTAGGACCAGCAGGCAAGAAGGGATGTGGCTCAAGAATAGATCAGGGTTCCCCTACTGTAAGAATTGTGTGGTGTTTTGCTAAGGCACATAATAAAGTTCCTAGTGGCCATATGTTCATGGGGATTAGCCATACAAGATCCAACTGGAGAGGAGGAGACACAAAACTAACTCTCTCCCAAGAAGAATCTAAATGGATATACCAGCTGGGGACATTGGGGGTTAAATATTGATTTTGACTTGACACGTTTTTTATGAAAACTTTTTAAGAGTGTATAATTCTACATATTCACAACTGTGATTTTACTAAATTATGAGGTTTTAAACAAGTGAAATGAAATGTTTTACCTATTTATGCCTATTTAAATTGGACAATCCAGTGTCCCACTATGACCTTTAACCTAGAGAAGGACTGGCCCCCCGGGATACCAGGAAAACTCCCAGTGGGCCCAATTGTCAGTGGCCCCTCTGGCTTCTAAACATTTGGCCTATTTCATGGTCATTCCCTATTTCTTTAAGGAACAAAGAGGCTTAATAGATGAGGAAGAATAGAGTTTAGTATTTAGAGAAAAACGACTAGGAGAATAAAGCGGTTGAGTGGGGAGAGGAGGTATAATAATTTGGAAAGTGGGCCCTCAGCCTAACGTCTTCTGCTGGGCCCTTGGCATCCCAGTCCGACCCTGCTTTATCCTATAAATACTAGGGGAGGGAGCCCAAGGTACACAGGAAGAAGTGTATCTGAAATGTAAGTCTGGATTTATGATTTTGTGTTGAATTGATTAAAATTCTTATGATTGTATTCTGATTCTTGTGTTGCTGTTTGGAATGCTGTGAGTGGAGAGACTAGCAGAGAGCACTAGGACCCTGCAGAGAGCAGGAGGAAAGTCACATGGGAGGAAGGGAAAGAAGCGACAGCTCTGTGTATAAAGGATCCTGCCAGTAACTTATTGGATATCTCACGCACACGAGTGAATTGTGGGAAGTTTTGTATGTGTGTATGTGTGTGTGTGTATGTGTGTGTCATACCTCCCAACATTCTGGAAGTAAAAAGAGGGACAAAAAAATTTTCCGCACGTAGCGCAGCAATTTTTTGACCACACCCCTTTCTGTGACCACGCCCCCTAATTACCATGTTTGTTTTACAAAATTTGGCAGGTTATGAAAGTTTGAAAATATTTCTCCTTATCTAAACTGTGTTTTTGTGTCTCAAAATTGTTACAAAGTATCTTATTTGCACCTGTTAGCTGTTCTGGGCTCTCTGCTAAAAGCCAATTAAGTGAGAAACTTTGTTTCTTTTTCTGGCTGTTCAGTGCAGAGAAAAGAGGGACTTTCCAGTACAAATGAGGGACTGCGGGTTGAGCTGTCAAAAGAGGGACTGTCCCTCCGAAAAAGGGACAGTTGGGAGGTATGCATCCCCTCCCATACCTCCCATCACATTTTTTGACCACGCCCTTTTTGTGGTCACACCCCCTAATTACCATGGTAATATTACAAAATTTGGCAGGTTATGAAAGTTTGAAAATATTTCTCCATATCTAAACAGTTTCTTTGTGTCTGAAAATTGTTACAAAGTATCTTATTTGCACCTGTTAGCTGTTCTGGGCTCTCTGCTAAAAGCCAATTAAGTGAGAAACTTTGTTTCTTTTTCTGGCTGTTCAGTGCAGAGAAAAGAGGGACTTTCCAGTACAAATGAGGGACTGCGGGTTGAGCTGTCAAAAGAGGGACTGTCCCTCCGAAAAAGGGACAGTTGGGAGGTACTGTACGTAGTGTGTGTGTGTGTGTATGTGTATATGTGTGTGTGTGTGTATGAAGCATTGAAAGGAGCGCTGTTTCTATATTATCTATTATTCTATAACTGAGTTCTATTGGTACATTATATACAGTGAGATTACAAGTCTTGTCTATAAAAGAGGGGAGCGCACTCACTTCTTACAAAATTCAATCTCCCTGAAAATACAATGGCAATCGACTCACGAGGAAACTTCAGGCGACTTCGGAAAACGAAGCGCTCCTAGTGTTATCCTGCTGGCGATATACATTCTAGCTGGTGGGAAAGCTTTTCAGGGAGATTAGTCGCCCAAAGAAGAAACAATTTGTTGCGGGGAGACTAAATCTCCCCAAATCTTTGCGTCAGTCTCTGCCCTTATATTCCTGTACATGATGCATGGCTGCACATAAATCAGTTCAGTCTGCAGCAGGCATCTAAATGAATTGCTAATTAATCATGCAGCCTGTGGATTCTGTATATGTTCAGTTTTAAAGTAGTGTAGTGAGGTGTTACCTAGTTACCTGGAGTTCAGGTGTTTTATGTGGAGCCCTGGGCCTCATGTCTGGGATAAGGGTTAAATTAGTGTCAGTGCGCTGGATTTATTGGCTCCCTCCTCCCACGCACACCCACATCTGACTTCCGGGTTCCTTTTATAGACTTGCGTCAACCCGTCCCGCCAATGATGTCACAAAAGGGGCAGGGAGAGCAGGCGCACGGCTATAAAACCAGAAGTTGGCAGTGCAAGATGGCGGCCAGGGAGAGCAGGAAGAAGAGCTCAACCTGGACCTGCCACTCGCAAATGGGGGTGCGAAGTCGGCCTGAACCCGATTGACCCTGTGGGTATTGGGCCGGCCCTCACATCACTACCGGGAAGTCCTGGTGCCCACCCGCATACCGCCATCCCCACGACTGCACGTGTGCTCCAGCACCAGAGAGATCCCCACTGCTCCCAGGAAAGTGGCTGGATAACACGTCGCCCCTAATATTAGGCCTCGCCACAAATCCGGGCCTGTGAGGCACAGTCACTAAACCCCCTCAGGCGGCAGCTGATACCAGAAATCCTACTCTACTGCTGTTGTGGAAAGGCCCATTGTGCTCTGCTGGCGAGTCGCACTCACAGGCAATTTTGGGAATTCCAAGTTGCCAAAAATGGACCAGTGCCGGGGCTAGACAACCTGACCAGTCACAGCACCAAATATGCCGTGAATAGCCACGAGCGCACGTCTGTCACAGCCGGGAAGACAAGAAAGAGGGGACCTGACTAGGGGTCGGAGGCAGAGAAGGTACTTACCTGGCACCCCCAGTTTTGTGCTCTAGTAGGATTGCCACCTTTAAAAAAAAAAATACTGGCCAGTGGTGAGGGCGGATAATAAAGGGGCGGACCGTGATGCAAAAGGGGGCAGAGCCGGCAGTCAGCGACGTAAAAAGGGGCGGAGACACAGGGTAGCGCCGCAAAAGGGCGGGGGCCACATCGCAGAAGCCAAAGGAAATGTAAGTTTTTACTGGAGGGCAAGGGCTTTTGTAAAGGGTATTACAAATGTATCAGCAGCTACATTGCCGTAAATCTGTAATACCGGCCCCGGCCCTGGCAGGTGTTTTACTGGCTAGGCTGGTATAATACCGACCGGATGGCAACCCTATGCTCTAGGCACTTGCCTCTTCTGCCCACCCCTAGTCCTGAAATGGACTGACTCCTCATCAAGGTCAGACTGGCAAAACACCTGTAAAAAACCCAGTGGCCCCAACCCTCGTGGACCCCACTGGCCCAGACCCACAGACGTCAGCTCTTGTGCTCCTTCATGTGGAACAGAGGGGGCCCTGATATGGAGACCCCAGTGGACACAGCACCCCCAGTGCAATGCTGCTCCTAATAAATAGAAATAGTAGTGAAAAAGAAAATGCTAATGTCTGTGGTACAACGTAGTTATCTGCTGTGAGAATGAGCCCCGTGCGCAGTTGTTTCCAGCTGAACTTTTAGAACCTTTTCCTTTTTTTTGTCTTTAGGTTTAAAGTTGGCCATAAACGTTTGATTTTATTCATCATAACAGAGAACGTTCGAACATCGATCATACGTTTCAATGCCAAAATCTAAAATCAATATTCACATTTCAACTCTAGGATTAAAGTAGAAAAAAATAACAAATCCGTCTGTTCTGCCAATGAATAGACAGTAATTGTACAAACGTTATGTCCTGGAGATAGAAGTGATGGGCAGCCAGGGGAATCCTCAGATACAAGTGTCACGATCACCACACTAAATCCAGAACCAGCGCTAAGCTCCCTGGTCTCAGCTCTCGCTTCTGCCTTTAAAGGGATCCTGTCATCAGAAAACATGTTTTTTCCAAAACACATCAGTTAATAGCGCTGCTCCAGCAGAATTCTGCACTGAAATCCATTTCTCAAAAGAGCAAACAGATTTTTTTTATATTCAATTTTGAAATCTGACATGGGGCTAGACATTTTGTCAATTTCCCAGCTGCCCCTGATCATGTGACTTGTGCCTGCACTTTAGGAGAGAAATGCTTTCTGGCAGGCTGCAGTTTTTCCTTCTCAATGTAACTGAATGTGTCTCAGTGGGACCTGGATTTTACTACTGAGTGTTGTTCTGTTTTTCTGCAACTCATACAGTTGTACCAAAGTGCAACACAAGGGCTGCGAGTCACATCCTTAAAAGGAAAATATTCAGAGCTATTTCTAACATGAAAATGAATATTGCTCTGTGTGCAGATATTTAGGTGAAGTTTTCATACATATTTAGTGGAATCTGTTTTACTGCTCATTTTATCTCTTCCCTTTGTACCAGTGACACTGACGCTGCACAGCAGGAGTTACAGGCTCAGTACCAGCCATTTACTTGTCCCTGATCAATCACAGACCCCACAGGAGTCAAACTATTCCACTTTTAATTTATTCTACTTCTATAAAGTAAGGGCAGGGTGCTTTTGTTACAGAGGTTGCTGGGAGTTGCAGATTATAGAGTGGGAGCAGCACAGCTGAACTATGTAGCACTTCTACTGTATGTCCCTTAATCCTTTCATGGTACTTTCTGGGGAAGGATCACATACCAAGATACTCAGGCCACTTACCTGCTAATTATTATTATTATTATTACTATTATTATTAGGGATTGAAAAACCTTTCAAAGCCTTCCTGACTTCCAAGCTGCTGCCTGGTTGCCAGTGTCATTCATTCCTAGCAACCACATAGCAGGTTCAGCTCCAGGTCTGGGAGCCGTAGAACAAAACCAGATATATATATATATATATATATATATATATATATATATATAATATATATATATATTATATATATATATATAATATATATATATATATATATATATATACAACATAATAAACAAAAACACAAATGCCACCGGCAGACAACTAAAAATGTGTTTATTATATGGAGTTAAACTAATTTATTTTCTCTCTTTGGCTTTAACTACTGAGATACACGTCTGTGATGCATCTGAGGGCCCATATTTACCAGTAAGCCCTTAAGGGGGATCTCATGGTGTGGCCCCACTTTTTACCCTAGACAAAAATCTTGTCACTGATGTTGGGGGTACTGGGAGTTATCCCCATGGAAAATCCATTAGTGAACCCCAACAGATTATAATAGCAATATTGCCCTATATGTGCACTTAAAGGGATCCTGTCATGGGAAAAACATGTTTTTTCCAAAATGAATCAGTTAATAGAGCTACTCCAGCAGAATTCTGCACTGAAATCCATTTCTCTAAAGAGCAAAAAGCTTTTTTTATATTAAATTTTGAAATCTGACATGGGGCTAGACATTTTGTCAATTTCCCAGCTGCCCCTGGTCATGTGACTTGTGCCTGCACTTTAGGAGAGAAATGCTTTCTGGCAGGCTGCTGTTTTTCCTTCTCAATGTAACTGAATGTGTCTCAGTGGGACCTGGATTTTACTATTGAGTGTTGTTCTTAGATCTACCAGGCAGCTGTTATCTTGTGTTAGGGAGCTGCTATCTGGTTACCTTCCTATTGTTCTTTTGTTTGGCTGCTGGGGGTAAAGGGAGGGGGTGATATCACTCCAACTTGCAGTACAGCAGTAAAGAGTGATTGAAGTTTATCAGAGCACAATTCACATGACTTGGGGCAGCTGGGAAATTGACAAAATGTCTAGCCCCATGTCGGAATTGAATATAAAAAAATCTGTTTGCTCTTTTGAGAAATGGATTTCAGTGCAGAATTCTGCTGGAGCAGCACTATTAACTGATTCATTTTTTCCCATGACAGTATCCCTTTAACATCGACCTTTCACTTCTGGAGGAGCCCTCGGCTAATGTGATGCCGCCAGGTCTTAATAAGAGAGGAGCCAAACAAAGGTTTAGGACGAGCAAAGGGGCACGATCCTTATCTTAAGGTGGCCATACACGGGCCGATAAAAGCTGCCGACACAGTCTGTGCCTTATTGGCCCGTGTATGGGGGCCCCCGATGGGCTTCCCCAATCGTGATCTGGCCGAAAGTCGGCCAGATCTCGATCGGATGGGTTTAAAAATCCCGTCGGATCGCGGCCGCATCTGTTCGTTGATGCAGTCCCGCAATCCCGCGATCCGACCGCCCGTTTGCTGAATGCTAGGCCCTAGGGCCCACGATCAGATCTGCCCGATATTGCCCACCTCAAGGTGGGCATATCGGAGGGAGATCCGCTCGTTTGGCGACATCGCCAAACGAGCGGATCTATCCATGTATGGCCACCTTAAGTCTTTGGGCAGAAGGTACAATTCAGGATAAGACAAGTATCTTAGTCACACAGGCTGGGTTGGTGCAGAGTTCAAGAGAAGTCAGACAGGCAAGGGTCAAACCAGGAAGATCTTCAGAATGGTCAGACAGGCGCAGGTCAGGATTAGGGAATTCAGAATAGTCAGGCAGGAGTCAGGACAGAAATCAGAATAATACAAAATCTCACCCAGGAAGCTACAAAGTAGAACCTACAACAGGCAATGAGAGCATGTTGCGCCAAAACGCAATGACGGCGATGCTTCGTTACACGTAAAACCAGGAAGTGCGAGACGCGCGCACTAGTATTACTGGCATAAAGAAGAGGAAGGACCATGAGGCGGGCGTCACAAGACCACCAGGGTGAGTGCCCTTTACATAAAGATATCATCATGAGCCAACTCAACGACCAATCAACGTGGTACAAAATTATAGGGATGCACCGAATCCAGGATTTGGTTTTTTTCAGCAGGATTCGGATTCGCCGAATCCTTCTGCCCGGCCAAACCGAATACGAATCCTAATTTGCATATGCAAATGAGGGGCGGGCGGGAAATTGCGTGACTAGAAAACCAGGAAGTAAAACATGTTTTCCCCTTCAATGAACAGTTACTAGTGTCATTTGGACCATAAAAAGCTAAATAAGTCAAAAACCCACAAATAATAAAAAATGAAAACCAAATGTCTCAGAATGTCCCTCTCTACGTCATACACCCACATATTCTGTGGAGTTGTACAATAGAGGAGTGTATTGGGGTTGGGGTGGAGTTAATCATTATTTCTGAGATATCAATATAATATCTGACTGTGATATAACAATAATATATAGCACTTGTCATATCTACTGTAGCTCTTATATCCGTTATCTTGCAGTGATAAAACTCGAATCATTCGCTGTAATTATATGTCTGATCACTTTGGGGCAAATCCACTAAAGTCTGGAAATTTGCTAGCGCAGCCTTCACCGCACTTCGCTAGGCGAATTTTCGCCAGGCCGCGGCTAATTCACTAAAATCCGAAGTTGCGCTCAGGAGACGAAAGGTACCGAATTTGAGCTAGCGTTAATTCGTCAGGGTAAGCGAAGTTGTGTTATCGAAGGCTAATTTGCATACGGCGCCAAATTTAAATTTGAATGGACGTGTATGCAGCAGCGCATACAGAACACTACACAAGCCCCGGGGAAGTTAATAAAAGTCTATATTGGTGTTCTAATGCCCTACACATGTGCCCACAGTATATGTAATCTGCCATATGTTAACAATGTAGGGGGGAAGGTGGGCACCCTAAAAATAATTTTCCTTCGTTTTCAGCCTATCACCCAAAAAACGCCAGTGTTTTTTTTGGACTTAGAACAATTTTCAACTATTTTGGGACTTAGAAAAATGATCAAAATTTTTTTTACTAACTCCTATCTACTCTGTTAAACTTTGCCTACTCTGACCTGGCGAAGTAAACTGTGGCGAAGGAGGTAACGTTCAGATATAAAAACAATCTTAATAAATTTGCGTCGTTTCTCCCCCTTCGCCAGAGTGCAACTTCATGCAATCGGCAATGTACATCGATGGCGAATTTTTGCCAAGGTGACTGTTAGTAAATTTGCGAAGTGGCAAAATGATGTCACGCTAGCGAATTTTCACCAGCATTAGCCACTTCGCAATTTACCCCATTGTGTTATATGTAAAGTATAATATAAGGTTACTGGCTTGTTTGAAAATTGGGTACTTTTCTAAGAAATACAAGTTGCTGCACTGATTATAGAGGATTCACCCCTCCATGTTCTGTCCAATGATATCTCTCCCTTGGCTCTCCCTAATTTCTACATTATATAAACCCTATGGGGCAAATTCACTAAGATTCGTAGTTGCGTCAGGTGTAACCGCCGCACTTCGCCGCACTTCACCAGGCGTAGTTTCGCCAGCGCTCCGCAAATTCACCAAAATCCGAAGTTGCGCTCAGGGGTAGCGTAAGGTTGCGAAGTTGCGCTAGCGTTGATTCGTGAAGCGAAGTTACGCTAGCGATGGTTAATTTGCATACGGCGCCAAATTCAAATTTCAATGGAGGAATACGTAGAATCACTACAAATGCCTGGGAAACCTTCAAAACATCAAATAAAATGTTTATTTTGCCCTACACATGTGCCCACTGTATAGTTAAGTTGCCATGAGTCAGGAAATGTAGGGGGGAAGGAGGGGAGCCCCAAAAAATGTTTCGATCTTTTTCAGCCTATCACTCATAATATAGAAAAAACGCCAGCGTTTTTTGGGACTTAGAAAAAATTTGAACTTTTTTTGAAGCAATCCCTATCTACTCTATTGCGCTTCGCCTGGTCTGAGGTGGCGAATGAAGTCTGGCGTAAAAGGTAGCGTTCAGTATACTGCGCAAGTTAGTGAATTTGCGTAGTTACGTCCGTTGCGGAAATTCGCCAGGCGTAAGGGTGCGAAGTAACACTAGCGAATCTACGCCAGCGTTCGTTAGTGAATTTGCAATGTAACGAAAATGACCAACGCTAGAGAATTGACGCTAGCGTTAGGCACTTCAGCGCTTAGTGAATTTGCCCCTATTTATGACCATATGTAAGAGCAAAGCCAGTCCTTGCAGGTCTCTGAGGCAAATAACAGCCTAAAACTACCAGACATGACACCCCAGATCCAGAGTCATCCAGGTGCATCTCGGCTCCGTCGGGCCCAGCCCTGCAATCAAGTCACCATCTACTTTTCCTATCTGTGACTAAATCATTAAGATTCAGCATTTTAGCATTTCCAGCAAAATTATGTATTTTTTTTTCTTTTTTAGGTGCAAGTCCATGGACACAGTCTGTTTAGAAGCCCTGGAACTGGCACCACATCGGAGCAGCCGCCTCGGGGGGTTCCCCTGTATTGATAGACACATGGGTCAGACAGGAGACACGAGGGCAAGGAGACGCAAGAACCTTTAATGAATTGGCTCAATTTACTCAACAACTGCTTCTGTTGTCTGACTGCAGCCATGGCTGTGCTTTAGAGTGATATAAAGGTATATATCTAATGTAATGTCTATATTACAGGTATGGAACCTGTATCCAGAATGCTCGGGACCTGGGATCTTTCTGTAATTTGGATCTTCATACCTTAAGTCTACTAGAAAATCATATAAACATTAAATAAAGCCAATAGGCTGGTTTTGCTTCCAATAAGGATTAATTATATCTTAGTTGGGATCAAGTACAAGCGACTGTTTTATTATTACACAGAAAAAGGAAATCATTTTAAAAAAGTTGGATTATTTGATTAAACTGGAGTCTATGGGAGACAGCCATTCGTAGCTTTCTGAATAACAGGATTCTGTATAACGGATCCCATACCTGTATATTCCACTCTCATGTACTCAGGGTTGGACTGGGAACCAGAACTGCTTTTTCAGGGAGGCCCCTGCCGCAAAGCTCCCTCTGGGCCCCCAGTTCCCTGCGGCAATTAGACAACTAGCCACGTGCCCCTTTTTTAATTAATCAACTGGGGCAGGAGAGGGAAGAAGGAGCAGCAGCGACAGGTTTGGCCAGTAAGTGGGTGTTGGCCAGCGGGGCCCACCAGCCCAGTCCGACCCTGCATGTACTAGATACAGGTAAGGGACCTGTTAGAATGCTCGGGACTTGGGTTTTTCCGGATAGCGGATCTTTCCATAATTTGGATCTTCATATCTTAAGTCTATTAGAAAATCATTTAAATGTAGGGGCAGATTTAGTAAGCGTCGAATTTAAAATTTTAATTTTTAGATTTTTTTTTTTGATCAAAATTTAAAAATTTGTATTAGACCCTTTAAGAATCTGAATTTTTCTATATGGCACCTAAAACCTGCCAAATTCACGTAAAAGTCAATGGGAGACTCCCTCAACCCCTCCCTCCCCACCCTTTTCCCCCCTCTCCTTTTCCTTTTTTTTTTTTTTATAAGGATTTGTTGTAAATTTGTTAACACATACATAGGTTTATGAGTGTGTAATAATGCGATAGACAAAGATTGCGTCTTAGTGAAATTTTTATTGCTGTATATGTAAACAGGAAAAGTCAATTGCATTTTGTCGATCTTGTGTTAACTTCAATAAATAGAAAGTTGAAAAAAAAATAAAAATAAAAAAAAAAAGTCAATGGGAGAGGTCCAGTGACCAATTTGACGATGTTTATAGCGGCACCTTTCTACAGGTTTCTTAATTTACATTAAAGGGATTGTTCACCTTTAAATTAACCGTTAGTATGATGCAGAGAGGGATATTCTGAGACAATTTGCAATTGGTTTTCATTTTTTCTTATTTGTGGTTTTTGACTTATTTAGCTTTTTATTCAGCAGCTCTCCAGTTTGCAATTTCAGGTTGCTAGGGTCCAAATTCCCCTAGCAACCATGCACTGATTTGAATAAGAGACTGGAATATGAATAGGAGAGGCCTGAATAGAAAGATGAGGAATAAAAAGTAACAATAACAATACATTTGTAACATTACAGAGCATTTATTAGATGGGGTCAGTGACCCCCTATTTGAAAGCTGGAAAGGATTAGAAATAATTAAAAACCTATAGCGAATAAATAATGAAGTTACAATCAGCCACTGTATAACATACTAAAGGTTAACTTAAAGGTAAACCACCCCTGAATTTTAAGGTTTTAACCCAGAAATTTTGCTCTATGAATGCAGAGAGAAATATTGTACCCCCCCCTTATTGTACCCCCCTTTGACCAGCTCCAATGCTAAGTGCAGAGTGGGAGAAGCAGCATTAGCCCCTGGATCAGCCCTGGTGCCTTTCTATTCATTCCACTGATGAGCAACACAAGGGAACGGTCAGTACCTACAAAACCAGCACCAAGTCCAGAAGTGGAAAAAATTGCCTTTTTTTTTGTTTTTTTGCAACTCATACAGTTGTACCAAAGTGCAACACAAGGGCTGCGAGTCACATCCTTAAAAGGAAAATATTCAGAGCTATTTCTAACATGAAAGGGAATATTGCAGATATTTAGGTGAAGTTTCCATAGGAGGTTTATTTAGTGGAATCTGTTTTACTGCTCATTTTATCTCTTCCCTTTGTACCAGTGACACTGACGCTGCACAGCAGGAGTTACAGGCTCAGTACCAGCCATTTACTTGTACCTGATCAATCACAGACCCCACAGGAGTCAAACTATTCCACTTTTAATTTATTCTACTTCTATAAAGTAAGGGCAGGGTGCTTTTGTTACAGAGGTTGCTGGGAGTTGCAGATTATCGAGTGGGAGCAGCACAGCTGAACTATGTAGCACTGCTACTGTATGTCCCTTTAAGGAAAACTATACCCCCAAACAATGTAGGTCTCTATAAAAAGATATTACATAAAACAGCTCATGTGTAAAATCCTGCTTCATGTAAATAAAACATTATCATAATAATATACTTTTCTAGTAGTATGTGCCATTGGGTAATCATAAATAGAAAATTGCCATTTTAAAAAATAAGGGCCGCCCCCTGGGATCATAGGATTCACTGTACTCACAAACAAACCAACAAACCATACATGTTAGGTCACATGAGCCAATTAACAGACAGAGTTGTGTCTTTTGCTTCCTCACTTCTTCCTGTTACAGTTAGAGCTGCAGTATTTCTGGTCAGATGATCTCTTCCTGTTACAGTTAGAGCTGCAGTATTTCTGGTCAGGGGATCTCTTCCTGTTACAGTTAGAGCTGCAGTATTTCTGGTCAGGTAATCTCTTCCTGTTACAGTTAGAGCTGCAGTATTTCTGGTCAGGTGATCTCTTCCTGTTACAGTTAGAGCTGCAGTATTTCTGGTCAGGTGATCTCTTCCTGTTACAGTTAGAGCTGCAGTATTTCTGGTCAGATGATCTCTTCCTGTTACAGTTAGAGCTGCAGTATTTCTGGTCAGGTGATCTCTTCCTGTTACAGTTAGAGTTGCAGTATTTCTGGTCAGGTGATCTCTTCCTGTTACAGTTAGAGCTGCAGTATTTCTGGTCAGGTGATCTCTTCCTGTTACAGTTAGAGCTGCAGTATTTCTGGTCAGGTGATCTCTTCCTGTTACAGTTAGAGCTGCAGTATTTCTGGTCAGGTGATCTCTTCCTGTTACAGTTAGAGCTGCAGTATTTCTGGTCAGGTGATCTCTTCCTGTTACAGTTAGAGCTGCAGTATTTCTGGTCAGGTGATCTCTTCCTGTTACAGTTAGAGCTGCAGTATTTCTGGTCAGGTGATCTCTTCCTGTTACAGTTAGAGCTGCAGTATTTCTGGTCAGGTGATCTCTTCCTGTTACAGTTAGAGCTGCAGTATTTCTGGTCAGGTGATCTCTTCCTGTTACAGTTAGAGCTGCAGTATTTCTGGTCAGGTGATCTCTGAGGCAGCACACAGACCATCACAAACTGGTGGTTCAAGGCATGAGATGTAAAAGGGCAATATTTACTTAAATATATATTCCAGTTTGGTAAGATTCTTTAATATGCCACTTAATATGATATGAACGATCTGTTGCTTAAGTGTTCATTTTGGGGGTATAGTTTTCCTTTAATCCTTTCATGGTACTTTCTGGGGAAGGATCACATACCAAGATACTCAGGCCACTTACCTGCTAATTATTATTATTATTATTATTATTAGGGATTGAAAAATCTTTCAAAGCCTTCCTGACTTCCAAGCAGCTGCCTGGTTGCCAGTGTCATTCATTCCTAGCAACCGCATAGCAGGTTCAGCTCCAGGTCTGGGAGCCGTAGAACAAAACCAGATATATATATATACAAAATAATAAACAAAAACACAAATGCCGCCAGCAGACAACTAAAAATGTGTTTATTAAATGGAGTTACACTAATTTATTTTCTCTCTTTGGCTTTAACTACTGAGATACACGTCTGTGATGCATCTGAGGGCCCATATTTATTATTATTATTATTATTAACATGTATTTATATAGCGCCAACATATTGCGTAGCACTGTAAAGTAAATGTGATTATACAACTACATCACATGAATTATATACATAGAACATTTACCAGTAAGCCCTTAAGGGGGATCTCATGGTGTGGCCCCACTTTTTACCCTACACAAAATCTTGTCACTGATGTTGGGGGTACTGGGAGTTATCCCCATGGAAAATCCATTAGTGAACCCCAACAGATTATAATAGCAATATTGCCCTATATCAGCGCCAGTGGGTGTATCACACTTATATAATTTCATGTTCTGTGAGTAACAGGCTGAACACAAGGAATATAACAGAAAGTCATTGAGGCTACATTGTTTCATTGATACATATAGTCAGAACCAGCAGTGCCATATAAAGAGCCAGACACTACTTTCTACAGCAGTTACATTTACACATAGCTTTAAAAAAAACAAAAAAACAATGCAATTAACGAATAATACAAATTTACTATGAATTTCATTTTTTCTCATTATCCAAATGGCAAGAGTTCCCTGGGTAAAATACATTATAATTTCATTTACAAAAATCTGAATATAAATATCATTTTTCTTGGATTTTTTTTATTATTTATTTATTTTTCTTATTATTTTTAGCATTTAGGATGGGATTTTTAACTAAAAATTTTTGGTGTTACTGGTCCTTTAAAGATTGAATGCCTCTGACGAATTCTGGCCAATAGCCACATGCACTGTATGAGCCCAGACTAAAACATACAGCGCCCTCTAGTGGTCATATTTATGTATTACTCAGGGAAAAGCCTATAGGGCCACACCAACCAAGAGGTAAGAGTCCTGCAGCGGGTCAGGTACAGCAGGTTACCTGCAAAAAACTGCGGTACCCTGTGGGTTGCAGGATGAAGTTTCGGGAGTGGGTCGGCAGTTCTCCGGGTTTGCAGGTCACGGATCGGGTTGTGGGTCTTCTCAATAGCGAGTTTTACTGATTTTTTCTGATTGCGCCTACCTCTAATGATGTCATCGGTTTACAATGACAGCACTTCCTGTTTCTTCTGTGAGCGGGTCGCGGATCGGGTTGCGGATAAGGTACTTGTGGGTCGGGTAGCGGGTCCAAGCGGGTAAGTTTGCGAGTTGTGAGTCGGGTTTAACAAATTGGTTCCGCGCAGGACTCTACCAAGAGGCTAATTGACAAAAGTTTGGTCTGAGTGGAAGTGCAATATAGGAATCGGATCCCTTATCTGGAAATCCATCATCCAGGAAGCATCTAACTGCAGGAAGGCCATCTTCCATAGAGCCCATATTAAGCAAACAATTTTAATCTTTCAAAATGATTTCCATTATTTCTATAATAATAATAAAATAGGAAATTGTTCCATATTGGTGGTAAAACATTCCTATTGGGTTACGATATTTAACAGATCCCTTTTGTGTAAAACCCCAGGTCCCAAGCATTCTGGATAATAGATCCCCTTACCTGTTCTGATACCCTGGTTAGTAAATATCCAACCTCGTCCATAGACTCCAGTAAATCTGTGGCTATCGGTAGCCATAAAATCCTAAAACAATGTCTGAAGCCTTAATCACTAAGTCTCCCGTAGCCACATGAGCCCACTTGGTTAGTGATACAAGACATTAATTCGGGGTTGGTGTAATGAAACATGGCAAAAAAGGAGGTAGACGCTCACGTAGGTCATCAAAAAAATAACAAAACAAAAATCTTTATTGACATCCCAGTGGCTTTATGCATTTTGTCCTGCAAGGCTACAGAACGTGGCTAGTGATACAGATGGCCAGGAACACAAATAACGGCAAAAAAATCCTAAATTGAAAGTGCAGCTCTTAAATAGAATAAATATAAACATCGACACAAACGTATAAATATAATAAAGAAAATACATGGGGGGCGGCTGCAGAGAACCACACAGACATACTGGTGGCCAACTTTTAAAGGAGAAGGAAAGACATTTTCTATTTGGGGGTGTCAAAAGTTAGGCACCCTGAGGTACTGATTCCAAAATCTAATAAAATAACTGCCTTTTGCACAAATCCTGCATGTAGAGAGACATGAAGTCTGGTGAGTTTAATAGAGTGACCTCTAATACAGAAGTTATCTAAGATAGTATTAACTTCCTTGACATCCGAATTTACAGAAGTGAAAATCACAACCTACACACTACAGTCTATCGTAAAGAGACGGCCACTAATAGCCTATTACAGGCAAATAGTCAACATCCCGTGAGTACCATCAGAGGGATCCCTACAGGACAATATCTCCGGATAAGGAGGATATGCAGCACCATGGATGACTTCAAAATTGAAGCAAAGAAGCTGTATGATAGGTTTAGAGCGGGTCTCAATGAGGGTTTCACCATTAAACCCTTTCTTTAAGTATTTCAAGCAATATTCGCTTGGTAGTTTTCCCCTCTTTCCCGCAATTAAGTAACTGTTTTCTAATTTTCTTATGTTTCTAATTTTACTGATTTTTGTTGTTACTTTACCTTTAACTAGCTTTGCACCTAGGTACCCTTTGTTGGTTTTATAGGGGGTTAAATATATACCTCCTATTAAAAAAACGTTCACCCATTTGTCAGGCACGCAGGCGCCATATGATTGTGCGAAAATACGCCAGCATCTTTGTCAGGCGCGCAGGCGCAATATAATTGGGCGAAAATACGCCAGTGAAGAGACGCACTAATGTCTCTACGACCTTTTTTGATGATGTCATGCGCAATACCCGGAAATCGCGCCCAGCGTAATCTTGCGCGAATAAGTGGCGCGAATGCCTATTTAAACTTTGAAAAGATGAGCGCCCACCACTTACGCCCCTGAGGAAGCTGATGTAGTCAGCGAAACGCGTTGGGCGGCATAGGTGGACGGTGGCAACTTAGCTCCCACTTTGTCCCTACGTAGACAGGCAGGTTCTTGCTGACAAACTTGGGGTACAAGGGAAGGGTGGGAGCGGGTAGTGTTTGCACTGTAACCAATGGTTTCTACTACTACGAAGTTTGTTGGCTGATTAAGATACCACCGTTTCCACCATCTGCTGGTTTTTAAATGAATGTTTTTTAAGGACATTGTTCCTGCACTGCGGCCTTATGGGCTACTAGCAGTGGGTTTTTGTCTTTTCTCTTTTTAGCCGAATTTATTAAAAGTTAAGTCTTATATAAGGCAGTTTGGCCAATTATACTACATAGGCGCCACACTGAACTAGTTTGCTTTGAAGTGAGTGTTTATGGACTAACAGGGTTTTGATTTCACTTCTTCTTTTCCTTCTTTAATGATAATATCCTGGACGTATTGCCTATCTGTCATATCAGCAACTGTCACTCACTGCTATTTGTCAGATAAACATTCCTATGACGAACATTGTCTGATTTCTTCTACTTTATTTTATCTGATTGGTTAGTGGCAGTTCGGGAGATTGAAATGATTGTCATACACGAGAATAAAATCTGAATGTCTATGAGCAGCTTTAGAGCAAACGATGAGTATAAATGAGAACCATCAAACTCCGACTTAGACTTGTCCTTAGAAACGGAATATTATGTATATTATGTATAAGGTGGAAGTGGAGTCACGGCCTGTAAGATAATGTTCCTCTACAAGGACTTCATTATAGAGTTTTATCCAACTCCTCTTGGCCACACACTGTATCTAAACAATTCATGTTGATCTTCTGAGAATAATAAGAGAATTGTAGGGATGCACCGAATCCAGTACAGGTATAGGATCCCTTATCCGGAAACCCAATATCCAGAAAGCTCTGAATTACGGAATGGCTCCCATAGACTGAATTAAAAAAGGGGCACGTGGGTCGTTGTCTAATTGCCGCAGGGAACTGGGGGCCCAGAGAGAGCTTTGCGGCAGGGGCCTCCCTGAAAAAGCAGTTCTGGTTCCCAGTCCAACCCTGAGTACATGAGAGTGGAATATACAGGTATGGGATCTGTTATACAGAATCCTGTTATTCAGAAAGCTACGAATGGCTGTGTCCCATAGACTCCACTTTATCCAAATAATCTAAATTTTTAAAAATGATTTCTTTTTTCTCTGTAATAATAAAACAGTCGCTTGTACTTGATCCCAACTAAGATATAATTAATCCTTATTGGAAGCAAAACCAGCCTATTGGGTTTATTTAATGTTTATATGATTTTCTAGTAGACTTAAGGCATGAAGATCCAAATTATGGAAAGATCCGTTATACGGAAAACCCCAGGTCCCGAGCATTCTGGATAACAGGTCCCATACCTGTATTCGGTTCTGGATTCGACCATTTTCAGCAGGATTCGGCCGAATCCTTCTGCCTGGCTGAACTGAATCCAAATGCTTATTTGCATATGTAAATTAGGGGCGTGTAGGGAAATTGTGTGACTTTTCGTCACAAAAGTAGATTTTTTCCACTTTTTCCTGACCCTAATTTGCATATGCAAATTAAGATTCAGTTTGGTATTCGGGTGAATCCCAAATAGTGGATTGGGTGCACCCCTAGTGAATTGTAATCATTACAGAGATATTCCGAAAAAACATTCAAGGCGTAATTTGTCTGTACGCCAGATTAGCGGTAAAATCAATATAGCGCCATAATAATGAATATGGTATAAACGTAAGTGTGTAAATGCGCCGTACAGACATTTATATGAAGTGACGCAAACTACTGATTGTCTAAAGGAAAACCTTACTAGAAATTTGCTCCTATTACACCGGGGGTGTCCAAACTTTTGGCTTCCCTGGGCCACATTGGAGGAAGAAATATTTTCTGGGGCCACACTGGAAATAGACACAAACACTAACGCTAGATTTCGATTTTATTGTAATAGTAAAGGAAAAGTGGGGATCATAAACCTTTTGACATTGTGTTTGAGAAACGAATGTATCAATATGAGGTTCAATGGAAGCCGTTGCAATTCGCAGTGAATTCTCAGGGTGCAGCATTATCAAGGGTCGAATTTCAAGTAATGGGAGGTTTTTTTTCAACTCCCGTAACTTCGAAATTCAAATTGAAAAAAAGAGCAATTGAAAGTTATTAAAAAAAAATCAACGTTTTTAACTAATAGGCTGTATAGTACATGATAAATTTCAATATTCAAGTAGTCACATTTTTTTCAAATACAAATCGAATTGCGGCCTATTCGATAGTCGAAGTAGACAAAAATAGCTCGAAATTCGACCCTTGATAAATCTGCCCGTGTTCATTCTTGAAAACAGTTGCTGAAGTAGCGCTATAGTAAACTGACTTTACTGTGGTCAGTGTAAGCTACTATCAGTGTGGGGTTATACCACATATGAGCCCTCTCTCTCAGGGGTAAGCCCTCGCAGCAGGGTGTAGTGTAACTGTAACCAATGATGGGCGCCAGTAGTTCTTTAATTCTTAAACAATAAACTGTCTTTATTTAACATAGCACAGATCCACAATGAAGTATAGAACATAAAGGAATAAAGATAATAAATAGAGCATAAAGGAAGCATATACTCACAGCACGTATAGGCTGAATCCCCACAGGCTGGGGAATATACAGCAGAGAGTAAGTTGACAGCATGTGATGGGTATTGGCCAGTTTTCAGGATATCTTCCAGTGGCAGACTAGGGGAACTCCTGATATCCCTATCTCAACACTTGGTTCCTTACTCTGGGTCAGTAATACCCTGGGATCTTAATCCCTCTAATCTCCTCGGCGGAGCCTTGAGCTGCTCAACTACATAACCTCTCTATCACTCCTAGAGTGATCTATAAAACGAGTATAGCTGTCTAATTACTAGGGCCAAGGCACCTAGGGTCGACACTACCCATTCCCTTCCAGCCTGTTTGGTTGGGCTAAAGCAATGGACCCAGAGCACATGGTTCCTAAACCTTTTATACTCTGGCACAGTGCCATCTGGTGTACACTGTGTGAACTACAGGGGTTACATAGGCACAAGGTCCCCATAAGGACCCACTTAGGCGTCCGGATTACTAGGGATGTGCCTGTCTGTAATGTGTAAGGGTGTCTAAGATTTTCCCATCCCTACACTGACAAATGTAGGCGCTGTGTATATCCCTAGCATAGTGGGTGATGCCGCTGAAGAACACTTAGTTGCCTTTGTAAGTAACCCAACGCTCACTTGTTAACTGCTTTTCCTGCTCTAGGAAGCCGCACACCCCATGTAAAATGTAAAGCCCACGTGCCCACAATTAGCGGCCGCGTACTTACGCTCTCTGTGCGCGACATTTCAACATGATGTTTCCTGGATTGGTCGAAGTTCAAGTTGTGCCGCATTCATATCCCATGTGACCCTCGGCCCGCGGGTTGGACACCCCTGTATTACAGTAAAAACTCAATTTAACATCTTCCGAGTTGAAGTTTTCCCTCATTTTACTCTGCTTCTTTGTAATCCCACCATGTAGGGTTCCACCCAGCCGGTATTTAACTGGCCCAGCCGGAAAAACAGGTTTCAAGGCCGATGCTGGTGTTGAAGAAATACCGATAATTACAAGGCCGGTAAAATTCTGAGGGGAGAAATGGCAATAAGAGCTTCGCTGCTCCCTCCTCAAAATCCCCAGCTAAGCTTTCTGCGGCGCCTGGGACGTCACGGCGATTATGTGACGTTGTGACGTCACAACCTCATGTGCTGCAATTTGTGGGCGGAGGGGGGTCGTGCTGACATAAGCAGCAGAACAACAGGGGACTGTATGGTCTCGGAGTCTCGGACTGCCTGGCAAACTGACAGCACAGCCCACAGCTAGGCTTTGGGTGGGATTGGGGGTGTGGCTTTGGGTGGGATTGGGTGTGTGGCTTTGGGTGGGATTGGGGGTGTGGCTTTGGGTAGGATTGGGGGTGTGGCTTTGGGTGGGATTGGGGTGTGTGGTTTTGATGGGATTGGGGTGTGGTTTTGGGTGGGATTGGGGTGTGGCTTTGGGTGGGATTGGGGGTGTGGTTTGGGTGGGATTTGGGTGTGGCTTTGGGTGGGATTGGGGGTGTGGTTTTGGGTGGGATTGGGGGTGTGGCTTTGGGTGTAATTGGGGGTGTGGCTTTTGGTGGGATTGAGGGTGTGGTTTTGGGTGGGATTGGGGGTGGGGCTTTGGGTGGGATTGGGGGTGGGGCTTTGGGCGGGGCTAAGACCCGGTATTTTTTACTAGAAAAGGTGGCAACCCTACCACCATGTCATGATGCAAAATGCATTTCTCTGATTTTATATTTTCCCAGATTTTATACATTAATATTCTGGTCCCCTGAAAAATGTAAAATAGGGGGGGGGGGTTTCTTGTTTATTAGTTTCCTCAGTCGGGTGTCATAGTTTCTTCTGTGATCTTAATGAAAAGGAATTGATTTCAGGCGTAAGTACAGATATCTGGAAACCTGTTATCCAGAAAGCTCTGCATTATGGAAAAGGCCATCTCCCATAGACTTCATTTTATCGAAATAATCCATTTTTTTAAAAAATGTATTTCCTTTTTCTGTGTAATAATAAAACAGTAACTTGTACTTGATCCCAACTAAGATATAATTAATCCTTATTGGAAGCAAAACCAGCCTATTGGGTTTATTTAATATTTACATGATTTTCTAGTAGACTTAAGGTATGAAGATCCAAATTACAGAAAGATCCATTATCCAGAAACCCCAGGTCCCGAGCATTCTGGATAACAGGTCCCATAACTGTAGTGTGGACATGAATATATCACTAACATCAATAGTAGCCCAATAATAATGTGAATATCATGTCATAGACCTTAGTTTACTGTCCACCATCTTTAAAGGGCTGCTTTACCTTTAAGTTAACTTTTAGTATGTTCTAGAATGGCCAAAACTAAACAGCTTTTTCTTTCCTTCCTTTTCAATTGTGCTTATTAGCATTTTGAATAAACATCAGTTAATACAAAAGAACAGCATTATTACCTATCAGTCCAAAGAAAATAAACATTCAATGATGCCTTAGAATTAGGGATGCACTGAATCCACTATTTGGGATTCGGCCGAATCCCCGAATCCTTGGTGAAAGATCTGGCCGAATACCGAACCGAATCTTAATTTGCATATGCAAATTATGGTCAGTAAAGGAAACAGTGGAAAAAAATCTACTTTTGTGACGAAAAGTCACGTGATTTTCCTACACGCCCCTAATTTACATATGCAAATTAGCATTCGTTTTGGTTCGGCCAGGCAGAAGGACTCGGCCGAATCCAAATCCTGCTGAAAAAGGCCGAATCCTGTCCGAATCCCGAACCGAATCCTGGATTCGGTGCATCCCGACTTAGAACATAGATAACATAGAAAAATAAATAAATAAAAAGAAACATCCTCTCCATCAATCCAACAAAACAATGAACTACATGTTATACAGAAAAGAGCAAATCTTCATCAATTATTAAAACTATTGAAAGTACGTAAAGGACAATCTCTATCAGAACTGAACATACATTTTTCAATAATGGCTTGATCCCCAGAAAACAACTTTTTAATTGGTCTTCATTTTCATTTTCTGTTTTTTTTAGTTATTTGGCATCTTCTTCTGTCTCTTTCCAGCTTTCAAATGGGGGTCACTGACCCCATCTAAAAAACAAAAAAACAAAAGGCTACACATGTAATGTTATTGTTACTTTTTATTACTCCTTGGCCCTTCCCATTTATATTCCAGGCTCTTGTTATTATTAGTGTATAGTTGCTAGGGGAATTTGGACCCTAGCAACCAGACTGCTGAAATTACAAACTGGAGAGCTGTTGAATATAAAGCTAAATAAGTCAAAAACCACAAATAATAAAAAATTAAACCCAATTGCAAATTGTCTCAGAATATCCCTCTCTACCTCATATTAAAATTGAATTTAAAGGTGAACAACCCCTTTAATGTAACGGTGCAGGTAATAGTCAATTAGATCTGATTAGGGATGCACAGAACCCACTTTTTTGGATTCGTCCGAACCCCCGAATCCTTTGTGAAAGATTTGGCCGAATACCGAACCCTAATTTACATATGCAAATCAGTGCAGGGGAGGGAAAAAGAGAGCCGCAAACGAAGGAAAAAATGTTTTTACTTCCTTGTTTTGTGATGCAAAGTCGCATGATTGTAAGGATTCGTATTCGGTTCGGCCCAATCTGAATCCTGTTGAAAATGGCCAAATACCGAACCGAATCCTGGATTCAGTGCATCCCTAGATCTGATCGAGGCTCAGCCAAAAAACCTGTCCCATGCCTCCCAACTGTTCCGTTTTCTGTGGGACAGTCTCGATTTTGACAGCTCCAGCGTTTTTTACTAAAATGTCCCAAGTTTCTCTTTGATCTCCTGCACTGATGCCAGAAAAAGATATAATGTTTCTGAAACGTAATAAAAATAAGAGGCTTTTTGGCAGAGAGCCCATAACACGGAGTCACTGTTCTTTGATACATTTGTAACAATTTGAGACAAGCAAAGAAACAATTGTAACTATTTAAGATAAGCAGGTCTCTTGGGGAAACTAGACTTAGAAGGACAAATTCAGATTGCGGGGGGGGGGTGCCTAAGAAGGGCTGTGATCAGCTACCTGGTAGCCCTATATGGACTGGCAGTTACAGGAGATTGTAAAGTATTTGTGCTGAGCCAGAGATAGAGGTGAATAGTGAGAGTTTAGTGAGGTCCAATAACAACACACAGGCACCTCTTCCACATGAGCAGCTTTTATTTCTACACTTATTTTATCCCAATGAAACACGTGGAAGGATCTCAGAGCCAAGTTTAGAATCAATATTACACACGACACTCTACTGAACAGACTATTTTATATACAAGCACATTAATATTCTGGGACATTCATTTGGGGTGATTTTCACCTGTGTCACCTCTGCCCCCACCAAATTAACCCTGTCCATGTCCCATTACATTACTACTCCCCTGATAGACGTATAAATACAGATCAGTCTCAAAAGATATGGATGTTTTTTAAAGGGGAACTCCGCCGATAATATGAATGAAAGAAATGTAATTATAAGCAACTTCCCAATATCCACTCATTCCTGCACTGCTGCCTCTGACTCCTGATACAACTTCCCAATATCCATTCATTCCTCATTCTCACTGGGTTTATAGTTCTGTGTAACTGTCATTGTGTCTGTCCCTTTCTCTTCTCTGCACTGCTGCTTCTGACTCCTGATACAACTTCCCAATATCCATTCATTCCTCATTCTCACTGGGTTTATAGTTCTGTGTAACTGTCATTGTGTCTGTCCCTTTCTCTGCACTGCTGCCTCTGACTCCTGATACAACTTCCCAATATCCATTCATTCCTCATTCTCACTGGGTTTATAGTTCTGTGTAACTGTCATTGTGTCTGTCCCTTTCTCTGCACTGCTGCTTCTGACTCCTGATACAACTTCCCAATATCCATTCATTCCTCATTCTCACTGGGTTTATAGTTCTGTGTAACTGTCATTGTGTCTGTCCCTTTCTCTTCTCTGCACTGCTGCTTCTGACTCCTGATACAACTTCCCAATATCCATTCATTCCTCATTCTCACTGGGTTTATAGTTCTGTGTAACTGTCATTGTGTCTGTCCCTTTCTCTTCTCTGCACTGCTGCTTCTGACTACTGATACAACTTCCCAATATCCATTCATTCCTCATTCTCACTGGGTTTATAGTTCTGTGTAACTGTCATTGTGTCTGTCCCTTTCTCTGCACTGCTGCTTCTGACTCCTGATACAACTTCCCAATATCCATTCATTCCTCATTCTCACTGGGTTTATAGTTCTGTGTAACTGTCATTGTGTCTGTCCCTTTCTCTGCACTGCTGCTTCTGACTCCTGATACAACTTCCCAATATCCATTCATTCCTCATTCTCACTGGGTTTATAGTTCTGTGTAACTGTCATTGTGTCTGTCCCTTTCTCTTCTCTGCACTGCTGCCTCTGACTCCTGATACAACTTCCCAATATCCATTCATTCCTCATTCTCACTGGGTTTATAGTTCTGTGTAACTGTCATTGTGTCTGTCCCTTTCTCTTCTCTGCACTGCTGCTTCTGACTACTGATACAACTTCCCAATATCCATTCATTCCTCATTCTCACTGGGTTTATAGTTCTGTGTAACTGTCATTGTGTCTGTCCCTTTCTCTTCTCTGCACTGCTGCCTCTGACTCCTGATACAACTTCCCAATATCCATTCATTCCTCATTCTCACTGGGTTTATAGTTCTGTGTAACTGTCATTGTGTCTGTCCCTTTCTCTGCACTGCTGCTTCTGACTCCTGATACAACTTCCCAATATCCATTCATTCCTCATTCTCACTGGGTTTATAGTTCTGTGTAACTGTCATTGTGTCTGTCCCTTTCTCTTCTCTGCACTGCTGCCTCTGACTCCTGATACAACTTCCCAATATCCATTCATTCCTCATTCTCACTGGGTTTATAGTTCTGTGTAACTGTCATTGTGTCTGTCCCTTTCTCTGCACTGCTGCCTCTGACTCCTGATACAACTTCCCAATATCCATTCATTCCTCATTCTCACTGGGTTTATAGTTCTGTGTAACTGTCATTGTGTCTGTCCCTTTCTCTTCTCTGCACTGCTGCTTCTGACTCCTGATACAACTTCCCAATATCCATTCATTCCTCATTCTCACTGGGTTTATAGTTCTGTGTAACTGTCATTGTGTCTGTCCCTTTCTCTTCTCTGCACTGCTGCCTCTGACTCCTGATACAACTTCCCAATATCCATTCATTCCTCATTCTCACTGGGTTTATAGTTCTGTGTAACTGTCATTGTGTCTGTCCCTTTCTCTTCTCTGCACTGCTGCTTCTGACTACTGATACAACTTCCCAATATCCATTCATTCCTCATTCTCACTGGGTTTATAGTTCTGTGTAACTGTCATTGTGTCTGTCCCTTTCTCTGCACTGCTGCTTCTGACTCCTGATACAACTCCCCAATATCCATTCATTCCTCATTCTCACTGGGTTTATAGTTCTGTGTAACTGTCATTGTGTCTGTCCCTTTCTCTGCACTGCTGCCTCTGACTCCTGATACAACTTCCCAATATCCATTCATTCCTCATTCTCACTGGGTTTATAGTTCTGTGTAACTGTCATTGTGTCTGTCCCTTTCTCTGCACTGCTGCTTCTGACTCCTGATACAACTTCCCAATATCCATTCATTCCTCATTCTCACTGGGTTTATAGTTCTGTGTAACTGTCATTGTGTCTGTCCCTTTCTCTGCACTGCTGCCTCTGACTCCTGATACAACTTCCCAATATCCATTCATTCCTCATTCTCACTGGGTTTATAGTTCTGTGTAACTGTCATTGTGTCTGTCCCTTTCTCTTCTCTGCACTGCTGCTTCTGACTCCTGATACAACTTCCCAATATCCATTCATTCCTCATTCTCACTGGGTTTATAGTTCTGTGTAACTGTCATTGTGTCTGTCCCTTTCTCTGCACTGCTGCTTCTGACTCCTGATACAACTTCCCAATATCCATTCATTCCTCATTCTCACTGGGTTTATAGTTCTGTGTAACTGTCATTGTGTCTGTCCCTTTCTCTGCACTGCTGCCTCTGACTCCTGATTCAACTTCCCAATATCCATTCATTCCTCATTCTCACTGGGTTTATAGTTCTGTGTAACTGTCATTGTGTCTGTCCCTTTCTCTTCTCTGCACTGCTGCTTCTGACTCCTGATACAACTTCCCAATATCCATTCATTCCTCATTCTCACTGGGTTTATAGTTCTGTGTAACTGTCATTGTGTCTGTCCCTTTCTCTGCACTGCTGCTTCTGACTCCTGATACAACTTCCCAATATCCATTCATTCCTCATTCTCACTGGGTTTATAGTTCTGTGTAACTGTCATTGTGTCTGTCCCTTTCTCTGCACTGCTGCCTCTGACTCCTGATACAACTTCCCAATATCCATTCATTCCTCATTCTCACTGGGTTTATAGTTCTGTGTAACTGTCATTGTGTCTGTCCCTTTCTCTTCTCTGCACTGCTGCTTCTGACTCCTGATACAACTTCCCAATATCCATTCATTCCTCATTCTCACTGGGTTTATAGTTCTGTGTAACTGTCATTGTGTCTGTCCCTTTCTCTGCACTGCTGCCTCTGACTCCTGATACAACTTCCCAATATCCATTCATTCCTCATTCTCACTGGGTTTATAGTTCTGTGTAACTGTCATTGTGTCTGTCCCTTTCTCTTCTCTGCACTGCTGCTTCTGACTCCTGATACAACTTCCCAATATCCATTCATTCCTCATTCTCACTGGGTTTATAGTTCTGTGTAACTGTCATTGTGTCTGTCCCTTTCTCTGCACTGCTGCTTCTGACTCCTGATACAACTTCCCAATATCCATTCATTCCTCATTCTCACTGGGTTTATAGTTCTGTGTAACTGTCATTGTGTCTGTCCCTTTCTCTGCACTGCTGCCTCTGACTCCTGATACAACTTCCCAATATCCATTCATTCCTCATTCTCACTGGGTTTATAGTTCTGTGTAACTGTCATTGTGTCTGTCCCTTTCTCTGCACTGCTGCTTCTGACTCCTGATACAACTTCCCAATATCCATTCATTCCTCATTCTCACTGGGTTTATAGTTCTGTGTAACTGTCATTGTGTCTGTCCCTTTCTCTGCACTGCTGCTTCTGACTCCTGATACAACTCCCCAATATCCATTCATTCCTCATTCTCACTGGGTTTATAGTTCTGTGTAACTGTCATTGTGTCTGTCCCTTTCTCTGCACTGCTGCCTCTGACTCCTGATACAACTTCCCAATATCCATTCATTCCTCATTCTCACTGGGTTTATAGTTCTGTGTAACTGTCATTGTGTCTGTCCCTTTCTCTGCACTGCTGCTTCTGACTCCTGATACAACTTCCCAATATCCATTCATTCCTCATTCTCACTGGGTTTATAGTTCTGTGTAACTGTCATTGTGTCTGTCCCTTTCTCTTCTCTGCACTGCTGCTTCTGACTCCTGATACAACTTCCCAATATCCATTCATTCCTCATTCTCACTGGGTTTATAGTTCTGTGTAACTGTCATTGTGTCTGTCCCTTTCTCTGCACTGCTGCCTCTGACTCCTGATTCAACTTCCCAATATCCATTCATTCCTCATTCTCACTGGGTTTATAGTTCTGTGTAACTGTCATTGTGTCTGTCCCTTTCTCTTCTCTGCACTGCTGCTTCTGACTCCTGATACAACTTCCCAATATCCATTCATTCCTCATTCTCACTGGGTTTATAGTTCTGTGTAACTGTCATTGTGTCTGTCCCTTTCTCTGCACTGCTGCTTCTGACTCCTGATACAACTTCCCAATATCCATTCATTCCTCATTCTCACTGGGTTTATAGTTCTGTGTAACTGTCATTGTGTCTGTCCCTTTCTCTGCACTGCTGCCTCTGACTCCTGATACAACTTCCCAATATCCATTCATTCCTCATTCTCACTGGGTTTATAGTTCTGTGTAACTGTCATTGTGTCTGTCCCTTTCTCTTCTCTGCACTGCTGCTTCTGACTCCTGATACAACTTCCCAATATCCATTCATTCCTCATTCTCACTGGGTTTATAGTTCTGTGTAACTGTCATTGTGTCTGTCCCTTTCTCTGCACTGCTGCCTCTGACTCCTGATACAACTTCCCAATATCCATTCATTCCTCATTCTCACTGGGTTTATAGTTCTGTGTAACTGTCATTGTGTCTGTCCCTTTCTCTTCTCTGCACTGCTGCTTCTGACTCCTGATACAACTTCCCAATATCCATTCATTCCTCATTCTCACTGGGTTTATAGTTCTGTGTAACTGTCATTGTGTCTGTCCCTTTCTCTGCACTGCTGCTTCTGACTCCTGATACAACTTCCCAATATCCATTCATTCCTCATTCTCACTGGGTTTATAGTTCTGTGTAACTGTCATTGTGTCTGTCCCTTTCTCTGCACTGCTGCCTCTGACTCCTGATACAACTTCCCAATATCCATTCATTCCTCATTCTCACTGGGTTTATAGTTCTGTGTAACTGTCATTGTGTCTGTCCCTTTCTCTGCACTGCTGCTTCTGACTCCTGATACAACTTCCCAATATCCATTCATTCCTCATTCTCACTGGGTTTATAGTTCTGTGTAACTGTCATTGTGTCTGTCCCTTTCTCTGCACTGCTGCTTCTGACTCCTGATACAACTCCCCAATATCCATTCATTCCTCATTCTCACTGGGTTTATAGTTCTGTGTAACTGTCATTGTGTCTGTCCCTTTCTCTGCACTGCTGCCTCTGACTCCTGATACAACTTCCCAATATCCATTCATTCCTCATTCTCACTGGGTTTATAGTTCTGTGTAACTGTCATTGTGTCTGTCCCTTTCTCTGCACTGCTGCTTCTGACTCCTGATACAACTTCCCAATATCCATTCATTCCTCATTCTCACTGGGTTTATAGTTCTGTGTAACTGTCATTGTGTCTGTCCCTTTCTCTTCTCTGCACTGCTGCCTCTGACTCCTGATACAACTTCCCAATATCCATTCATTCCTCATTCTCACTGGGTTTATAGTTCTGTGTAACTGTCATTGTGTCTGTCCCTTTCTCTGCACTGCTGCTTCTGACTCCTGATACAACTCCCCAATATCCATTCATTCCTCATTCTCACTGGGTTTATAGTTCTGTGTAACTGTCATTGTGTCTGTCCCTTTCTCTGCACTGCTGCCTCTGACTCCTGATACAACTTCCCAATATCCATTCATTCCTCATTCTCACTGGGTTTATAGTTCTGTGTAACTGTCATTGTGTCTGTCCCTTTCTCTTCTCTGCACTGCTGCTTCTGACTCCTGATACAACTTCCCAATATCCATTCATTCCTCATTCTCACTGGGTTTATAGTTCTGTGTAACTGTCATTGTGTCTGTCCCTTTCTCTTCTCTGCACTGCTGCTTCTGACTACTGATACAACTTCCCAATATCCATTCATTCCTCATTCTCACTGGGTTTATAGTTCTGTGTAACTGTCATTGTGTCTGTCCCTTTCTCTGCACTGCTGCCTCTGACTCCTGATACAACTTCCCAATATCCATTCATTCCTCATTCTCACTGGGTTTATAGTTCTGTGTAACTGTCATTGTGTCTGTCCCTTTCTCTGCACTGCTGCTTCTGACTCCTGATACAACTTCCCAATATCCATTCATTCCTCATTCTCACTGGGTTTATAGTTCTGTGTAACTGTCATTGTGTCTGTCCCTTTCTCTTCTCTGCACTGCTGCTTCTGACTCCTGATACAACTTCCCAATATCCATTCATTCCTCATTCTCACTGGGTTTATAGTTCTGTGTAACTGTCATTGTGTCTGTCCCTTTCTCTGCACTGCTGCCTCTGACTCCTGATACAACTTCCCAATATCCATTCATTCCTCATTCTCACTGGGTTTATAGTTCTGTGTAACTGTCATTGTGTCTGTCCCTTTCTCTTCTCTGCACTGCTGCTTCTGACTACTGATACAACTTCCCAATATCCATTCATTCCTCATTCTCACTGGGTTTATAGTTCTTTGTAACTGTCATTGTGTCTGTCCCTTTCTCTGCACTGCTGCTTCTGACTCCTGATACAACTTCCCAATATCCATTCATTCCTCATTCTCACTGGGTTTATAGTTCTGTGTAACTGTCATTGTGTCTGTCCCTTTCTCTGCACTGCTGCTTCTGACTCCTGATACAACTTCCCAATATCCATTCATTCCTCATTCTCACTGGGTTTATAGTTCTGTGTAACTGTCATTGTGTCTGTCCCTTTCTCTTCTCTGCACTGCTGCCTCTGACTCCTGATACAACTTCCCAATATCCATTCATTCCTCATTCTCACTGGGTTTATAGTTCTGTGTAACTGTCATTGTGTCTGTCCCTTTCTCTGCACTGCTGCTTCTGACTCCTGATACAACTTCCCAATATCCATTCATTCCTCATTCTCACTGGGTTTATAGTTCTGTGTAACTGTCATTGTGTCTGTCCCTTTCTCTTCTCTGCACTGCTGCCAGAAA
The DNA here is from genome assembly GCF_017654675.1 of Xenopus laevis. Taxonomy (NCBI): domain Eukaryota; kingdom Metazoa; phylum Chordata; class Amphibia; order Anura; family Pipidae; genus Xenopus; species Xenopus laevis. The sequence continues at coordinate 167,674,276 of NC_054374.1, forward strand.
CCCTAGTTACTAGTTAACCCCTCGGTAACACTGATCTATTACTCATCACTGTACTGCCCAGTCTGGGGCTCTGTAACACGGCAGTGAAAGGGTTATAAGAAACATGTGGGGGTCTTGGCTTATGGTTGACCCCTGGGCTTGCAATGGGCTCCAGATGTGATGGGCAGAGGGTTAAAATTGGGGTGGGGGAGAGTTGATTCTAAGGCTGAGAGGGTTAAACAAGGTCTTTCTTGTAACTTCCTCTTGTCTCACTTCCTCCTGATCTAGTGAGATTCTCTCAGCCACAAACCCAGCCCTGCAGCCCCGGCCAACTTCTCTTCTTCTGACTCCCAGGGACCCCAGTGTGTCCCACCCAGAGAACATCTTCTCCTGCCTCTCAATCCTCACAGCATCTCCCTCTATGTGACCCGGGACCCCCAGCTGCCCAGTAACTGTATCCGGGTACCCAGGGACCCTCTCCAGGCTCAGAGAGACCCCCAGTCGGACCCCTGGTCTCCAGCACAGAGATATGAGCGGTGAGTAACACAGAGAGGGATGAGTGGCCCCTGGGTTGGGTTTCATGGGGACAAACTGTCATGTTATCAGCCGGGTAGTGAAAGGGGCTTTTTGTATGTACTAATGATAGTGTATGGGGCCAGGAAAGCATTTATATATCATACCGCCCACCCATGTCATAGAATTATGGGGCATCTCTTGTACTCACAGACTCCACTGGTGACACGTGTGGGCCTTGTTCCACTGCTAAGGGAACAGTCTAGAGATCTTCCATGTCAACTACATCTCCCAGCATTCTCTTTGCAGCAGGAATTGGAGAGACACAGCCTTAAAGGGGTGCTCCACCTTTAAGTTAACTTTTTGTATGTTATAGAATGTCTAATTTTAAGCAACTTTTCAGCTGGACTTCATTATTTATTTTTAATAGTTTTTTTTAAATTACTTGCCTTTTTCTTCTAAATCTTTCCAGCTTTGAAATGGGGGTCACTGACCCCATCTGAAAAGAAATGCTCGGCAAATCTACAAATGTATTGTTATTGCTTCTTTGTATTACTCATCTTTCTATCCAGTTCTCTCCTATTCAACTGGTGACAGTTGTACAAGATGGCAAAAGTAGAACAAACTGGTGACATTAGGGCAAGATGTGGACTTTAGGCCAGTGGGTAGGAGCCATAGTTCCGGGTCCATATATTATACACATATATATTAAACACATATATATTATACACATATATCATACACATATATCATACACATATATATTATACACATTTATCTTACAAATATATCATACAAATTTATATCATACACATATATATTATATACATATATATTATACACATATATCATACACATATATATTATACACATATATCATACACATATATATTATACACATATATCATACACATATATCATACACACATATATCATACACATATATATCATACACATATATATAATGCACATATATCATACACATATATCATACACATATATATCATACACATACCACCTGTATATTATACACATATATATTATACACATATATCATACACATATATATCATACACATATATATCATACACATATATATCATGCACATATATCATACATATATATTATACACATATATCATACATATATATTATACACATATATCATACACATATATATTATACACATATATCATACACATATATATTATACACATTTATCTTACAAATAGTACCTGCTAGTTTGTTACTTCTTATTCCAAACATGCTTTATCCTGCATTTCTCCTCCTTTCACTCTCATGCTTCATAAAACATTTTTCACTACCTCCTCCGGCAAGTCCCACTTCTATAAAAATCTCAGCCTCTCTTCTCTCCTCTCCTTCCCTCTCCACACATGAAGTTTATAAAGTACTCGGTTTAGCTATTCCACAAAACTCCTCCTTTTCATACAAACGAAGGACTTATAAATCCCACTCACACTTAGTCTTTCTTTCCTTTCTATTGCTGGCAGCTGGGGACATTTCCCCAAACCCTGGCCCTTACCCCATCCCAGTTATATCACAACCACGAGCTCCTTCTCTCCAGAGCAAATTCACACAGTACAGAACACTTACTCCTATACCCAAAAACCCAGTTAATCTTTCCTGTGCTCTCTGGAATGCCAGATCTGTCTGCAACAAACTCACCGCTATACACGACCATTTCATTGCAAATTCCTTTAACCTACTCGCACTTACTGAAACCTGGCTTTCTCCTACTGACACCGCCTCACCTGCTGCCCTGTCCTATGGGGGCCTACACCTTACTCATACTCCCAGACCTGGTAACAGACCTGGAGGTGGGGTACGTTTGCTTCTCTCTCCCCGCTGTACTTTTAAAGTTCTTCCACCTGTTCCCTCTCTATCATTCTCCTCATTTGAGTCTCATTAGGCTCTTTTCTCCGGTTTCACTCTGCATTGCTCTTATATATCCACCACCAGGACCAACTGCACAATTTCTGGACAACTTTGCTGCCTGGCTTCCTTACTTTCTTTCATCTAACATACCATCCATCATATTAGGTGACTTTAATATACCCGTTAACAACATTAACAACTCTTCTGTCTCTAAACTTCTTTCACTAACCTCCTCCCTAGGCTTATCTTTGTGCTCAGACTCCCCCTCTCACTCCAATGGTAATGCTCTGGATCTCATATTTACCAGACTCTGTTCAACCTCCAATTTTACTAACTCCCCATTTCCCCTCTCTGATCACAATATGCTCACATTTCAACTCTCACTAACTCCCTCCTCACCCCCTGCTATTCCCCAAACACGTACCTACCGTGACTTGCAAGCTATAGACGTGTCACATCTCTCTTCTTCCTTTGACTCTCTTCACTCTAATATCTCAGCCATCTCATGTCCTAATGTGGCTACCTCTATCTACTATAGTACTCTCACCACTGCCCTAAATGAGCTTGCTCCTTTAAAAACTAAACGTTCTAGACCCAAACCACTTCAACCTTGGCATACTGCTCATACAAAAGCGCTCCAAAGACACTCACGTGCACTTGAGCGTCGCTGGCGCAAATCCCGTTCAGAATCAGACTTTTGGAGCTACAAATCTGCCCTGCGCTCCTTTAACACCAGCCTCTTCCAAGCCAAACAAACTTACTTTACTTCACTCATTAACTCCCTTTCTAAAAAACCAGCACAACTTTTCTCCACCTTTAACACTCTCCTTTCCCCTTCTCCACCCCCTCCATGCACATCTGTCTCTGCTCAAGATATTGCTGAGCACTTCAAAAACAAAATTGACACTATCAGAAGGGACATTACACTACTCAACCCCCCTAGACTTCCACCACCCTCCCTCCACACTCCCCAGTCCCTCCTGTGCTCCTTCACCCCTGTCACTGATGAGGAAGTCTCAAAGCTTCTGGCCTCTTCTCACCTTACCACCTGCCCGCTTGATCCAATTCCCTCAAAACTTCTCCGCAATACCAATCCGTGTCTAATCAAAGCCTTAACTCACCTATTTAATCTTTCCCTCTCAACTGGACTGTTTCCTTCTCAACTAAAACATGCTCTTGTCACCCCCATCCTGAAAAAACCCTCTCTTGATCCCTCCAATCTTGACAACCTCCGACCTATCTCTCTGCTACCTTTCATCTCTAAACTACTTGAGCGCCTAGTCTACAACCGACTTACCTCATTCCTCTCTGACAATAACCTGCTGGACCCCCTACAATCTGGTTTTAAGCCACAACACTCCACGGAAACTGCCCTGACTCGACTGACTAATGAACTTTTAACCGCTAAAGCCAACAATCACTTCTCACTACTAATACTGCTTGACCTCTCAGCCGCATTTGACACTGTAGATCACCCTCTCCTCCTCCAGTCCCTCCAGTCACTTGGCCTTCGTGACACAGCCCTGTCTTGGTTCTCTTCTTACATCACCAATCGTTCCTTCAGTGTCTCCTACAATGGAGTAGCATCTTCTCCCCTACCTCTTTCTGTTGGAGTTCCCCAAGGCTCTGTCCTGGGACCATTACTATTCTCCCTCTATACTTCCTCCCTTGGCAAATTAATAAATTCTTATGGTTTCCACTACCACCTCTATGCTGACGATACTCAGATCTATCTCTCATCTCCTGATCTCAACCCAGAACTCCTAACTCGCGTCTCCTCCTGCCTGTCCGCTATCTCTACCTGGATGTCACAACGCTACCTTAAATTAAACCTCTCTAAAACTGAAATGGTTCTCTTTCCTCGAACTAACACCAGTAGCATCCCCGAAGTATCCATCATAGTTAACAATTCCACTATCACCCCCTCTCCCCAGGCCCGGTGCCTTGGGGTTATCCTAGATTCTGCCCTGTCATTCACTCCTCATATCCAGTCACTTATTAAATCTTGTCACTTCCACCTAAGGAACATATCCAAAATACGATCATTTATCACCCAAGACGCTGCCAAAATTCTTATTCACTCTCTCATCATATCGCGTCTAGACTACTGTAACTCTCTTTTAATTGGCCTCCCCCTCCAGAGACTGTCACCTCTCCAGTCCATAATGAACACTGCTGCGAGGCTCATACACCTCAGCAACCGCTCCTCCTCTGCCTCGCCATTCTGTCAATCCCTGCACTGGCTTCCGTTACCTTTCAGAATCAAATTCAAATTAATGACACTGACTTTCAAAGCACTTCATAACTCTGCCCCACCCTACATCTCTAAACTCATCTCTATATACTCACCCACTCGCTTACTACGCTCCTCTACTGACCTGCTACTCAACTCTTCTCTCATTACCTCCTCACATGCTCGCATTCAAGACTTTGCAAGGGCTGCACCCCTCCTCTGGAACGCTCTCCCACGGTCTGTCCGACTTTCTCCCAACCTTTCTACTTTCAAGAAATCTCTGAAAACGCACTTCTTTCGAGAAGCCTACCCTCACTCTGCTTAACTACCAAACGCAATACCACATTTCTCACCCACTTAATTCGATCTTGCCCACTCCCACACCTTGTGTATTACTCCCTTCCCTTTAGACTGTATGCCTATGCATAGGGCCTTCCTCACCTTTTTGTACCTGTATTGATTGTGATGTTTGTTACTCCATATATTCTATGTATGTAATTCATGTGATGTAGTTGTATAATCACATTTACTTTACAGTGCTACGCAATATGTTGGCGCTATATAAATACATGTTAATAATAATAATAATAATAATATCATACAAATTTATATCATACACATATATATTATACACATATATATTATACACATATATCATACACATATATATTACCGTATATACTCGAGTATAAGCCGACCCGAGTATAAGCCGAGGTACCTAATTTTACCTACGAAAACTGGGAAAACTTATTGACTCGAGTATAAGCCTAGACACAACTACAGCCCTGTCTCCCAGCAGCGCACATTCTGCCAAAGCGACCCCCCCAGCGATCAACCGGACTTCTTTGCAAAGTTGATGGTGACAGAGAATTGCCAAACGGATTACTGTGTGCATTGTCCCACTGTCCCACTACCATATGCAGAGGGTGCTGTTTGATATTGCCATCACTGTTATTCTTTCATATAACCAACAGAGGGCGCTGTGTGATATTGCAGTCACTGTTATTCTTTCATATAACCAACAGAGGGCGCTATGTGATATTGCCATCACTGTTATTCTTTCATATAACCAACAGAGGGCGCTGTGTGATATTGCAGTCACTGTTATTCTTTCATATAACCAACAGATGGCGCTGTGTGATATTGCAGTCACTGTTATTCTTTCATATAACCAACAAAGGGCACTGTGTGATATTGCAGTCACTGTTATTCTTTCATATAACCAACAGAGGGCGCTGTGTGATATTGCAGTCACTGTTATTCTTTCATATAACCAACAGAGGGCGCTGTGTGATATTGCAGTCACTGTTATTCTTTCATATAACCAACAGAGGGTGCTGTGTGATATTGCAGTCACTGTTATTCTTTCATATAACCAACAGAGGGTGCTGTGTGATATTGCAGTCACTGTTATTCTTTCATATAACCAACAGAGGGTGCTGTGTGCTATTGCAGTCACTGTTATTCTTTCATATAACCAACAGAGGGCGCTGTGTGATATTGCAGTCACTGTTATTCTTTCATACAACCAACAGAGGGCGCTGTGTGATATTGCAGTCACTGTTATTCTTTCATATAACCAACAGAGGGCGCTATGTGATATTGCCATCACTGTTATTCTTTCATATAACCAACAGAGGGCGCTGTGTGATATTGCAGTCACTGTTATTCTTTCATATAACCAACAAAGGGCACTGTGTGATATTGCAGTCACTGTTATTCTTTCATATAACCAACAAAGGGTGCTGTGTGATATTGCAGTCACTGTTATTCTTTCATATAACCAACAGATGGCGCTGTGTGATATTGCAGTCACTGTTATTCTTTCATATAACCAACAGAGGGCGCTGTGTGATATTGCAGTCACTGTTATTCTTTCATATAACCAACAGAGGGTGCTGTGTGATATTGCAGTCACTGTTATTCTTTCATATAACCAACAGAGGGCGCACTGTTATTCTTTCATATAACCAACAGAGGGCATTGTGGGATATTGCAGTCTCTCCCCAAGTGAACTGTTGGTATAGGAATGATTAAAAGTGACTGCAATCTCAGCTACTCGGGTCGGGTGCCGCTGACCCGAGTATAAGCCGAGGTAGACTTTTTCAGCACATTTTGGATGTTGAAAAACTCGGCTTATACTCGGGTATATACGGTATACACATATATCATACACATATATATTATACACATATATCATACACATATATCATACACACATATATCATACACATATATATCATACACATATATATCATACACATATATCATACACATATATATTATACACGTATATCATACACATATATATTATACACATTTATCTTACAAATATATCATACAAATTTATATCATACACATATATATTATATACATATATATTATACACATATATCATACACATATATATTATACACATATATCATACACATATATATTATACACATATATCATACACATATATCATACACACATATATCATACACATATATATCATACACATATATATAATGCACATATATCATACACATATATCATACACATATATATCATACACATACCACCTGTATATTATACACATATATATTATACACATATATCATACACATATATATCATACACATATATATCATGCACATATATCATACACATATATCATACACATATATTACACACCTATATATCATACACATATATATCATACACATATATATCATGCACATATATCATACACATATATCATACACATATATTACACACCTATATATCATACACATATATCATACACATATATATCATACACATATATATCATACACATATATATCATACACATATATATCATACACATATATATTATACACATATATCACACACCTATATATCATACACATATATCATACACATATATATCATACACATATATATCATACACATATATATCATACACATATATATCATACACATATATATCATGCACATATATCATACACATACATCATACACATATATCATACACATATATTACACACCTATATATCATACACATATATCATACACAAATATATCATACACATATATATCATACACATATATATCATACACATATATATCATACACATATATCATACACATATATATTATACACATATATCATACACATATATATGTTTTCAATGGTTTTGCCCTTTTGTGGGTTAGTCACCTCTAACTGGCCAATGATGCCCCAGCTGGCAGTTGCAGGTTGGTTATAAATTATTATAGGCCAATGGCCCTACTGTTACTATGTGGCCCCGCTGTCCCTGTCTGGGCCCCTCGGCTCATAACAAGGCTACAAATATATAGAAACGTTTCAAGAATATCTTGGCCAGTAAATAATTGTTCACCCAAAATGTCTCCATTCAGTAATGCAGCTAGAGCAACCAGGAAACCAAATAGTCTGGCCCATCTCACCGGAATTAGTCCTCACCAACCTTTCAACCTTCCTGGATTTTTTGGAGTCACCCCCTCAGGATAGAGCCAGGGGCTTGGTTGGCATAGCAGGGCATACTGTGGGCATGGATGAAAACCACCAAGATTTAGTTCCGCAAGGAATGTCAGATTCATCGAGGGCTGACACTTTTTCCGATTGTTCCTCAGTAAACTTAAACGGTCATTTACAATATACCTGTTTTATATATATATATATATATACTTTGTACATATACAAATATACTTTGGGAGCAAAGTGTATAAAACAGGTACAATCTCCCATGTTTTTGCACTTTGTGCCCTGCTCTGTATGCAGAGACCTGTGGCCGTCCCCATGAATGCTGCTCTTCCTGCATCTGGCACCGCTGTATTCATGAGGGGTTTCAGCATTTACATGCACAAGTTAGGCTGCAGTGACATAACCCTATGACAGGCAGTCAGCTGACTTGTGACCTAACTTGCTGCACTGTGAACCTTGTGCCAGAATAGTGGTGTGAAGTGCAAAGTGTAGCCAAACCCCAGACAGAATGAGCACTAAAGGTGGCCATAGACGTAGAGATCCCCTCGATATGTCCAGGGCCCAACAATCGGACCATAATGGATCTGATACGGGCGTTTGGATTGCGGGAACGCACAAACGCACAGATGTGGCTGCAATCCAACGGGATTTTTTAACCTGCCCGATGAGATCTGTAACACTTTCTGCCTGATGTCCCCACACACGGGCCAATAAGCTGCCAACTCGGTCTGTATCGTGTATGGGGGCCTTAAAGGGGAAGGAAACCTAGTTGGCGCAAACCCCCAACCCCCTCCTGTTTGTTGCCCACCCTCCCTCCTCCCCCCTGGCCTACCCATCCTGCTGGGCAAATGCCCCTAACTTGTTACTTACCCTTCTGCGCAGGTCCAGTCCAGGGAGTTCACCGACGACATCTTCTTCCACCCGATCTGCCACAAGTTAGGGGCATTTGCCCATCGGGACGGGTAGGCCAGGGGGGAGGGAGGAGGGAGAGCAACAAACGGGAGGGGGGGTGGGGGGTTTGCGCTGACTAGGTTTCCTTCCCCTTTAAGGGCATCTTGCACTTCTATAAACAGTAAGTTTGTGCAAGTGGAAGTTGCATATTTATCAAGGGTCGAATTGAAAATTCGAATTTTCAAATTTTTTATGGTCAAAACTGTCAAATTTGACTAGGGAGTTATCAAATTTGATTTGAGTTTTTTTTAAAAAAAACATTGAATTCGATTTTTAAGATTTATCATACTATGGCCCTTTTACGACTCGAATTCGACTATTGGCCACTTAAAACCTGCCGAATTGCAGTTTGAGTCAGGGGGAGACGTCCAGGGATCAGTTTGGAGTTGTTTGCAGCCGTCCTGACATTCGAGTTTTTTTTCTAAAACAAAACTCGAATTGAGTTTTTTTAAATTCAAAACTAATTCCATTCATGTTTTTGGGTCGATTTAATTCATTAGAGTTTTAAAAATTCAATTTTTGATTGGTGGAATTTATGGAATTTTAGGGGAGTTTTTAAAAACTCACACGAATTTGAAATTCAACCTTTGATAAATGTGCCTCTAAATCTCTGCTAGTGGCACCACTAGGGTTGCCACCTTTTCTGGAAAAAAATACCGGCCTTTCTATATTCTTGTATTTTTTTCCTATTAATAACATTGGCACCAAGCATCATTTTTACCTGCCAGGTGGCAACCCTAGGCACCACTGATCTGAGACCCTCTGTGAGGAACTTACCTGGTGGTCTAGTGGGGGGACGGCACGGCTCTGTTAGGCCGCTGGCGCCTGTATCTTAGGGCGCGCGCGGCGCACTCTTGTGAGGTTTAAAGGCGCAGGCGCGCTGGCATGATGACGCCAGCGCGAAATGGCGTGAAATTTGAACAGTATATAAGGCTCATTGGGGCTGTGAGACCTTGCCTGTGATAGTTCCTGGTGGTTTGTGAGCTTTATTCTGATTCTGATACCCGTTTTGACTCCTGCCTGGCTTTGACGATTCTACTCTCTGTAACCTGACCCTTGCCTGTTGACCGACTCCGATTCTGATTGACTTCCTGGTTTGACCCTTGCCTGCCTGACTACGTTTATTCTCTGCCTGCCCCGACCCGGCCTGATCTGACTACTCTATTGCTTAACGCCTTGTACTACGACCTTCTGCCCAAAGACTCTCGCTAAACTGCCTGTCCAGAACCTTTTGCCTTGCACCTCTCGTTTAAGTCCGGGTGGCACCCAAGTAGCTGAAGGCTCCTCCCGAGGCCAAAGGTGGTCACACTACTGGTGAAGCACGAGCCAAGACCAGGGTGCTTGGCATTTTTTCTGGTGTTGAGTGCCGACCGTTACACACTCCTTGTGAATGGCACACACAACTCCCTTGCCTTTCTGCCACTAAACAAGTCCCTTTAAATTGTGAACTGAGAATAAATAAGTTAATAGGAGCACAAACAAGCAGGGGAGTGTAGTTCTGCAACAACACACTGTTCTGTTGCCCCTCCCTTTGCTGCTATAACTGCCCCCTGTCTTCTAAGAAGGTTCCCATTAGATGTTGGAACATTGTTGCTGGGAGTTGTTGCTGGGAGTTGCTTCTATTCAGCCACAAGAGCATTAATGAGGTTGGGCAGTGATGTTGGGGTTTAAGTCGGGGTTCCAAATCATCCCATGGGGGTTCAGTTGGGTTGAGGTCAGGGTTTTGTGCAGTCAGGTTCTTGGCAAACCCATTCTGTATGGCCCAGGCTCTGTGTATTGGGGACATAATTGTGCTGAAAGAGAAATGGCCGGACCCTGCTGCCCCCCAGCTACGGCCCTCCATACCAAGAGCATAACAATGGCATTGATGGGAGGAAATCTGATGTAAGAGAATCAGGTGAAATTAGGGGAATAGTTGTAGTCAAAATAGAGGTTTTTGGATAAAGACTTGAGCAATATGGTGGTCTCCTCAAACACGCCATATATACAGAGAAGTATGGGAGTATAGATACTGGGGGGCTGCTCCTCATCAGCACAAACTGGGCATGTGGTTAGTGATGGGCGAATTTGCGCCGTTTCGCCGAAAAATTCGCAAATTTCGCGCGAAATTCGCGAAATGGCGAAAAATTCGCGAAACGGTGCCGGCGTCTCGTTTTTGACGCCGGCGCCCGTTTTTCCGACGCCGGCGCCCGTTTTTTACCGCGAATTTTCGCGGGCGCTTCGTGAATTTATTCGCTCGGCGCGAATTCGCCCATCACTACATGTGGTTACAATAAAAGTAAGAACGGCAAATGCCAAAGCAAATCCGGCAAGAGAACCTGTTTGTGGCTCTTAAACCTTCGGAACCAGGCTCAGCCCTAATCCCAGTCCATCTCCGAATATGTGGCCCTATCTGAAAACTGAGGATTCTTCCAACTTCCCAGAACAACCCGAAGCAAATCTGCCTGGAAAAATGGGCCCCGATCCCTCCTGAACAAACCGGTACCCACTAAACCCCCCAAAAGTCGCAGCAGTAACGGCAGCCAAAGGAGCTTGTACCAAGCGCTGACTCTGGAGGGGGCAAATATCTATGACCATATTATATTTATAGAAGCATCTCCACTATAAGGACCCAATGATTTTCCCACTGGTTTGGAAACCACTAAACTCCCTCATTTCATTGAACCACAGAGAAGCCGAGCCAGACCCTCCCCGTGCCACACAGCAGATGGGCTAGAGAATGTGAAGCTGGAAGCCATTATATCACGTTTATATCACGTTCTCATAATAAGAAGCCTCAGGCTAGTGCTGCACAGGCAGTTATCTCACCCACGACTATTATTATTATTATTATTATTAATAACGTATTTACGTATATAGGCCTTTTTATATTTCTTACCTACAACTGCATTTGTGTGTAGCCTTCCTGCTGTCACTGCGATTGTATCACAACACTATAGCCAGTCACACACACCAGTTCATAGTGACAATCTATTGTGTAGCAAGTGCCACAATAGTGAGAGATGCCATGTTGATTGTCACTGGATTAGAAGGAGCTGATGAAAGTCATGTGATCATGAGTGACCATTCCCTGCACTCACATACAGAATTTAAAGGGGATGTTCACCTTCCAAACATTTTTTTTAATTCAGTTGTTTTCAGATTGTTCCCCAGAAATAAAGACTTTTTTCAATTACTTTCCATTATTAGATTTTTCCAAAATCTAAGGGGAAAATTCATCACGGGTCGAATATCGAGGGTTAATTAACCCCTTGATATTCGACTGGGAATGAAAATTCTTCGACTTCGAATATCGAAGTCGTAGGATTCTTGCACAAAAAGTTCGATTGAACGATCGAAGGAATAATCTTTCGTTCGAACGATTAAATCCTTCGTATCGAACGATTCGAATGATTTTAATCCAACGATCGAAGGATTATCCTTCGACCAAAAAAATTTATCCAAGCCTATGGGGACCTTCCTCATAGGCTAACATTGGGTTCGGTAGCTTTTAGATGGCGAACTAGGGGGTCTAAGTTTTTTCTTAAAGAGACAGTACTTTGACTATCGAATAGTCGAATAGTCGAATGATTTTTAGTTCGAATCCTTCGATTCGAAGTCATAGTCGAAGTCGAAGGTCGACGTAGCCCATTCGATGGTCGAAGTAGCCCAAAAAAACTTCGAAATTCGAAGTTTTTTTTACTTAGAATTTTGGTGAATGGGCCCCTAAGTGTAAAGTTGAATGTTTGTGTCTCTGGTGTTTGAGTGACAGCTCAGTAATTCAGGTTCAGATTTTGTTATAATTTTACAATGTTGAGTTGATCCATTTCTCATCTCTGGAGTATCAGTAACTATTGTATCAAGTCTAACAGCTGCCTGTAATGAAACCCAGTGATTCTGCTCAGCAGGGACAGAGATAAGAAATGTATCCACTAAATGTATCAATTTAGATCAGTGTACAGGGTCAGCGACCCCCCCTCCCAGAGCTGCTTCAGAAGGTGAAAAAAAGACACTTGACACCTCAATATTAGAAAAACGGTCACACGTAGAAAATAGAAAGTCATTGGAAAAAGTCATTATTTCTGGTGATCTATCTGAAAACAACTGGTTGTTTGAAGGTGAACCTCCCCTTTAATGTGTGTGAATGTATTGAGCAGGGACAGACTGTATTGGAGGGATGTCCCCCAGTTGTGTGATGTCACAGGGTAGGAGGGATCCAATTGGATGACAGAGAGGCCAGGCTGGAGCCACAGGATTCAGCTGATGGAAAGTGATCACAACACAAGGGACAGATACAGCTGCACTGTTTCATGTCAGACACGACTGCTGCACTGAGCTGGGTGTTACAACCAGACACACGTACATTTCCTTTACACGACTCTCCCTCATTAGTTATAAGTGCACGGGGGCTGCCATGTTGCTGCACAGAGAGCTGGAGCGGTTAGTGAGGCCTGTGGGTGGGGGTGTCTGTACGATCCAATGATATTGTATATTCCATGGCGCTAAACCCTGAGCCCCTCAATGATTTGTTTCTTGTACATCCCATGGGTACTGTTTGCTATCTGTACATGTATCTTACTGTCTGTGTATGATGCTATATGTACATAGTAACATAGTAACATAGTAAGTAAGGTTGAAAAAAGACACACGTCCATCAAGTTCAACCTTATAATTCTATATATAACCTGTGTAACTGTCAGTTGATCCAGAGGAAGGCAAAAAACCCATTTGAAGCCTCTCCAATTTGCCTCAGAGGAGAAAAATTCCTTCCTGACTCCAAAATGGGACCAGTCCCTGGATCAACTTGTACTATGAGCTCTCTCCCATATCCCTGTATTCCCTCACTTGCTAAACACCATCCAACCCCTTCTTATACCTATCTAATGTATCAGCCTGTACCCCTGATTCACTTCCCAGCTCTCCCTGTAACACCCCTTTCCCTCCTCTAATCTCATTGGCTCCCTCCTGTCTGCTGGGAGGAGCTACTGGTGAATAAAGCATCCGACCCTTCCTTGTACCTATCTAATGTATCAGCCTGTACCCCTGATTCACTTCCCAGCTCTCCCTGTAACACCCCTTTCCCTCCTCTAATCTCATTGGCTCCCTCCTGTCTGCTGGGAGGAGCTACTGGTGAATAAAGCATCCGACCCTTCCTTGTATCTATCTAATGTATCAGCCTGTACCCCTGATTCACTTCCCAGCTCTCCCTGTAACACCCCTTTCCCTCCTCTAATCTCATTGGCTCCCTCCTGTCTGCTGGGAGGAGCTACTGGTGAATAAAGCATCTGATCCTTCCTTATACCTATCTAATGTATCAGCCTGTACCACTGATTCACTTTCCAGCTCTCCCTGTAACACCCCTTTCCCTCCTCTAATCTCATTGGCTCCCTCCTGTCTGCTGGGAGGAGCTACTGGTGAATAAAGCATCCGACCCTTCCTTGTACCTATCTAATGTATCAGCCTGTACCCCTGATTCACTTCCCAGCTCTCCCTGTAACACCCCTTTCCCTCCCCGACAGCTTATTGGGCTGTGTGTGGGGCCATCTGACGCGCGTTCCCGATTGATATCTGCCCAAAAGTCTACAGATCGGGCAGGGTAAAAAATCCCGTCAGATCGCAGGCCGGTTGTTGATGCGGTCCCGCTATCTGACCGCCCATATGGCCATCATTCTGATGCTTGACAAAGGGGTTTACCCAAAAACTTCGCTTTTTCACTAATAAATTGCAAGGGCTTGACCCTGCTTGTATTTGCCACGTGTGCCAGGGAACATTTTTTGGCCCATTGGATTCGGAGGGTGCCGATCCCTTCGTCATTGAGCACTGGGTTTATAGTAATTCGAAGGCCAAGTTGTGCGGGTTTGGATATATTTTGTTGCTTCATTCTGATCTGATCATTGGGCCCTAGGGCCCACGATCGGATCAGCCCGATATCACCCACCTCAATGTGGGCATTTGGGGAGAGATCTGTTTGATTGGCAACATCACCAAACAAGTGGATCTCCTGTGTGTGTGACAACTTTACTCTATAGGTGTAAAAGCCTCATTAACAAAACAAGTCAAACACGGATTACACAAAAAAAGTGTGTTTTTATCAAAACTTTTGTTGTTTTACTAGTTTTACTTTAATGAATGAGGCAATATTAGCAATCTGAGTATATTATTTAAAGGATAAGTAAAGCCTCCCAGCTATTTTCTTTAGTTTTAGCAGCAATTAGACACTTTGACCTGAGATAATAAAACATATTTCTGATACAAATCCCTATATTATACAAAATAACATTTCTTGTATTTAGTCCCTTATATCTTGTTACAGAAGTGGAATTAAACAAACACGTCGGCAGATTTAGAATTCCCGGGTTATCCTGAACAAAAATGATGTCTAATTTTCCTAATTAAAATAAACCCCCTCCCCTGGAAATTCCAATTTGATGTCTGAGTGACAGGTGTAGTAAGAGCTAAAGACAAATTCAAGAGAAATGTCGTTAAAATGTCGTGCGAAAGACAAAATCTGAAAACTGTCAGTTTAAAAGCCAAATTCGCTAAAGTGGAAATAGAGGTTTGTGAATTTGATGGGAAATCCAACTTTTTTTTTTCTACTTTTATTCTGTCTCGATATCAGCACTTTTGTCGATTCCCCCCATAGTGTACTACTATGCCTCCATATCATCTATCCTGATTGAAACTCAAATTGTTAGAATGGGTTAATATCACCAGGGGAGGGGGGGTGTCACTAACAATACATAGGACTTGATTGTGCTAAACTGAATGCGTTTAATTATGCCGTATAACATACATTTCACTATTGTCATTAGTTGTGTGTCTGTGTGTGACCAACTAATGTAGCGGCAGTCAGTTTGGCTCCATGTCTGTAGCTGGCAGTTGCTTCATAGCTCAGAAGTGAGAAGGCAACGGGCAATAGAAACAGACGGACAGATCCTTCAGTGACATTTACACACATAGTTAAACCCAGTGAGAACAAGAAATAAATAGATATTGGGAAGTTGTTCAGAATTAGATTTTCATTCATTGGGGTGGAGTTCCCCTTTAAAAGAGAACCGCCCACTGCTGTAGGAACAAAAATAACATATTTGTGAAACATCCGCCCTTGTGAAATAGTTCTTACATCTGTATCCATTTAAAGGGTAACTAAAGTACACACTGAATATACATTTATTTCATTCATATTGTGAATATAAAGTGAATAAAGTACCCCCTCTTGTAAAATATAAGGATATTATTAGTCACCGAGGAGTTTCATGACCATATAAAAGTACGAGGCCGAAGGCAGAGTCATGGAACTCCGCTTCTAATATCCTCATATTTTCCAACAAGGGGACTTTATTTATTATAATACACATGTTTTAGTGAGTCATGTGACAAAAATGACATCACTACTCACCATTTATAAGGATATCATTTAGAGCAGTGATCCCCAACCAGTAGCTCGTGAGTAACATGTTGCTCCCCAACCCCTTGGATGTTGCTCTCAGTGGCCTCAAATCAGGTGCTTATTTTTTAATTCCAGGCTTGGAGGCAAGTTTTGGTTGCATGAAAACCAGATGTACTGCCCACCAGAACCTCTTGTAGGCTGCCAGTCCACATAGAGGCTACCAATAGCCAATCACAGCCCTTATTTGGCACCACCCAGGATCATTTTTCATGTTTGTGTTGCTCCCCAACACTTTTTACATCTGAATGTTGCTCACGGGTGAAAAAGGTTGGGGACCCCTGATTTAGAGGATATACATGGCTTTTGTGTATTATAATAATATAAAGTAGGGATGCACCAAATCCAATAATTTGGATTCAGCCGAACCCACGAATCCTTCACGAAAGATTCGGCCGAATATCGAACCGAATCCGAACCCTAATTTGCATATGCTAATTAGGGGTGGGAATCGGGAAAAAAATTTTACTACCTTGTTTTGTGACAAAAAGTCACTAGATTTCCCTCCCGGCACCCAATTTCCATATGCAAATTAGGATTCGGATTCGGTTTGGCTGGGCAGAAGGATTCGGCCGAATCCAAATCCTGCTGAAAGAGGCAGAATCCTGGCCGAATCCCGAACCGAATCCTGGATTCGGTGCATCCATACCTCCCAACTGTCCCTTTTTCAGAGGGACAGTCCCTCTTTTGACAGCTCAACCCGCAGTCCCTCATTTGTACTGGAAAGTCCCTCTTTTCTCTGCACTGAACAGCCAGAAAAAGAAACAAAGTTTCTCACTTAATTGGCTTTTAGCAGAGAGCCCAGAACAGCTAACAGGTGCAAATAAGATACTTTGTAACAATTTTGAGACACAAAAAAACCAGTTTAGATAAGGAGAAATATTTTCAAACTTTCATAACTTGCCAAATTTTGTAAAATGAACATGGTAATTAGGGGGTGTGGCCACAGAAAAGGGGCCTGGTCAAAAATTTTTGCTGCGCTACGTGCGAAAAAATTTGTTGGCCCTCTTTTTACTTCCAAAATGTTGGGAGGTATGGGTGCATCCCTAATATAAAGTAAACATATCAAACTCTGATTCTCTATCAGATCTACCCCGGCACATAGGGACTCAAGGGGTGTAGGGTCAGGGATAGAAATTCCACTGTGAGAGTCTTATAATCAAATAGAATCTAAACCCAAATTGATGTAAACTTTATCATGCAGTTTCCTTCAGCATTTCTGCTGTTTTCTTTGCTTTTTACACTTTTATTTTAGACTGTTAATACCAGCTGTATTTATATCTATCAGCAAGGCTAGGGTTAACTGAATCCAGGCAGCGAATAGGCACTTAGGTTCACTGACCTTCAATGAGAGCCGCTAAACTGAAGCCTGCCCAGCAGTATAAAACTGCAAGTGTCTCAGAAACCAATAAGAATAGAAAATTCAACACAAAATTGCTCAGAGAAGCACTAGATATCAATTCAGTTTAGATTTAAATATACACTGTAGGGTAGCGATAAGCTTTTATTCAGGGCTTTCTACCATGGGGCACATGTGCTGGAGTCCTGCCGCTGCCTGTAATGCTGCCCTTAGTACATCTGTCCCCTCTGAGAAGTTATTCAACATGAAGCATCTGGGAGAAGGATCTGGTGTGACCCAATGACATGAACCAGCTGAGAGGTCACATTCCAGCCATAAAGCACTAACCTGTTGTATTTCACAACCTCTGGCACATAAAGCAGTAAAATAAAACAGTAAAATGTGCAGCATGGAAGCCTCATCTTCCCTGTCAGTTGCAATGAGCAGAATCATCTCTCCCTCTTTGTACTTTCCCTTTAGCTTCACTAACCATAACTGAACCTTACAGGTGCCTGAGTACAACAGGGCGGCGCCTGCACATGGGTTTCACTAGTGGGGCCCAAGTGCTTTATCTGAAGCCTCAGTGAAACCAATGGCTCTGAGAGGAGACAGGCGGCATATAAAGGGGGGAACAGGAGTCATTATATAAGTGAATGATTTCTCCAGCCCACACTGTGCCCTCCTGAACTTCCTGCCCTCCTGCACTTCCTGACCTCCTGCACTTCCTGTCCTCCTGCACTTCATGCACTTCCTGTCCTCCTGCACTTCTTGCACTTCTTGCACTTCCTGTCCTCCTGCACTTCTTGCACTTCCTGTCCTCCTGCACTTCTTGCACTTCCTGTCCTCCTGCACTTCCTGCCCTCCTGCACTTCCTGACCTCCTGCACTTCTTGCACTTCCTGTTTTCATGCACTTCCTGTCCTCCTGCACTTCTTGCACTTCCTGTCCTCCTGCACTTCTTGCACTTCCTGTCCTCCTGCACTTCCTGTCCTCCTGCACTTCCTGCCCTCCTGCACTTTCTGCCCTCCTGCACTCCCAGTCCTCCTGCACGTCTGAACTTCTTGCCCAGCTCAGACTCATACAGTGGCGTTGGTACAATACAGAGGAATGGCAGCACCACAGGCAGTAACAAGGGGACGATCAGATAGCAACTGCCTGTTTTGCGGGGGGAGGAAGCCGCTCTCTTGTTGTGGTTTTTCTTTATGTAACACACAAAATAAATAGAACAGAGTTTCGTGTCTAAGCTGCTGGGGATTCAGTGCCCTTCTCATGCCTACGGGGAGATGTTACCCTGCCCACAAGGCGGCACAATCCAGCCCGAGAATGAACATAGTTACATATTATTAGGCTGAGAAATAAAAGCCTCACTTATTGTATTTGCAGCCTGCACCCTTTCAGCTCTTGTTAGACTACAACTCCCAGCAGCCCATCATAAGCTCAAGCTGTGACGTGTGCACAAGTCTGACTGTGATTGGCTTTCAGTATTCTGCATGTTCACTTGTGAGTGGCTGGAGTTTAATCATTATTTATGGGACCAGTCCAGCAGCACCGGTCACTTATGGATCTAATGTGGCAGCACCAGTTGTACATGTAGAGAGTCTGTATATTTATATATATAGTGAGTGGCTCATCATACATGTGCAACGCAAGAGTTAATAGAGAAGTCTGTGTTTGTAAAACAGGAACAAGCAAATCAGCCACAATTTGGGAGCAGCACGAAAATCTACAGATAAAATCACACACAGACAGTAACATACATGTACCTATAGCATCACACACAGACAGTAACATACATGTACCTATAGCATCACACACAGTAACATCCAATGTTGATAAATGTAAAGTCCTGCACCTGGGATGTAACAATATCCACTTATACCCTTAATGGGACTGCACTAGGCAAATCCATAATGGAGACGGAGCTTGGAGTCCTTGTAGATAATAAACTTGTCTGTAGCAAGTAATGCCAGTCAGCAGCATCAAGGGCAAATAAGGTCTTGACTTGTATTAAATGGGGCAGAGAGTCACGGGAGGAGGGGGTCCCACTGTATAGAGCACTGGTAAGGTCCCATCTAGAATATGCCCTACAGTTTTGGTCTCCATCACTCAAACAGGACATTATTGTATTAGAGAGGGTACAGAGAAGGGCAACTAAGCTGGTAAAGGGAAAATCTTAGCTATGAGGAAAGACTGGCCAAATTGGGGATGTTCACGCTGGAGAAGAGGCGCTTAAGGGGTGATATGATAACTATGTATAAATATATAAGGGGATCATATAATAATCTCTCTAATGATTTATTTACCAGTAGCTCCTCCCAGCAGAGAGGATGGAGCCAATGAGATTAGAGGAGGGAAAAGGGTGTTACAGGGAGAGCTGGGAAGTGAATCAGTGGTACAGGCTGATACATTAGATAGGTATAAGGAAGGGTCGGATGCTTTATTCACCAGTAGCTCCTCCCAGCAGACAGGAGGGAGCCAATGAGATTAGAGGAGGGAAAGGGGTGTTACAGGGAGAGCTGGGAAGTGAATCAGTGGTACAGGCTGATACATTAGATAGGTACAAGGAAGGGTCGGATGCTTTATTCACCAGTAGCTCCTCTCAGCAGACAGGAGGGAGCCAATGAGATTAGAGGAGGGAAAGGGGTGTTACAGGGAGAGCTGGGAAGTGAATCAGTGGTACAGGCTGATACATTAGATAGGTACAAGGAAGGGTCGGATGCTTTATTCACCAGTAGCTCCTCTCAGCAGACAGGAGGGAGCCAATGAGATTAGAGGAGGGAAAGGGGTGTTACAGGGAGAGCTGGGAAGTGAATCAGTGGTACAGGCTGATACATTAGATAGGTACAAGGAAGGGTCGGATGCTTTATTCACCAGTAGCTCCTCTCAGCAGACAGGAGGGAGCCAATGAGATTAGAGGAGGGAAAGGGGTGTTACAGGGAGAGCTGGGAAGTGAATCAGGGGTACAGGCTGATACATTAGATAGGTATAAGAAGGGGTTGGATGCTTTATTCACCAGTAGCTCCTCCCAGCAGACAGGAGGGAGCCAATGAGATTAGAGGAGGGAAAGGGGTGTTACAGGGAGAGCTGGGAAGTGAATCAGTGGTACAGGCTGATACATTAGATAGGTACAAGGAAGGGTCGGATGCTTTATTCACCAGTAGCTCCTCTCAGCAGACAGGAGGGAGCCAATGAGATTAGAGGAGGGAAAGGGGTGTTACAGGGAGAGCTGGGAAGTGAATCAGGGGTACAGGCTGATACATTAGATAGGTATAAGAAGGGGTTGGATGCTTTATTCACCAGTAGCTCCTCCCAGCAGACAGGAGGGAGCCAATGAGATTAGAGGAGGGAAAGGGGTGTTACAGGGAGAGCTGGGAAGTGAATCAGTGGTACAGGCTGATACATTAGATAGGTATAAGGAAGGGTCGGATGCTTTATTCATCAGTAGCTCCCCCCTGTGTGAATTGTCATAGTGCGTTTTCCATTAGTTTCAGTGGTAGTGCAGTTTATGCGTATTTACGCCTGGCTGTTCATTTTTAAAAACGCAACATAAAAACGGTGCAAAAACGCCACGTCTGGCCTCGCCCTAAATGTTACAGTTTGAGGCACGAGTACATTTCCCAGCAGCTGCGCCTACTGAGCTACAGATCCACTTGCTACAATTCTTTCTGTCACTCTTTGATGCTGCTGAGAAATGGATTAACTTATCAAACTGTAAAACTGTTTAGAAAATCAGTAATAAGTGAAAATGACAAGGACAGTAAAGGGGAAATGCTCCTTTAAAGGAGAAGGAAAGCTACGTAGGCAGTTTATTGCCAATAGATTAGCAATAGTACAAGCTAGAATGCTGTATTTATTCTGTAGAATGCTTTACCATACCTGATTAAACAGCTCTAGAAGCTCTCTCTGTTTGTTTAGGATAGCAGCTGCCATATTAGCTTGGTGTGATATAACTTCCCACCTGAGTCTCTGCCTGCTCACTCTGGGCTCCGATTGCAGAAGGGAGGGGAAGAGAGGAACAAAGTGAGCATGCTCAAGCCCTAGCCCTGGAGGTTTAAGCTGAAAACAGTTAGTCTGATACAGAAGCCCATGAGTACACAATAGAAGGAAAGAAATGTGATGTTTGACAGAGGACTCAGAGCAGCATTACTTTGAGGCTTTACTGGTGTATTTATATAGATCTTTCTGATAAGGATCTTAATTGTAGCCTTTCCTTCTCCTTTAATGCTGACAATTTCGATGCTGCTGCAAACAGCTGGGCTTATACATATATTCATATAGCAGCAGATTGTCAGGCTGGTCTGTGGCAAGAGCTTTATATCAGGGTATAAGGGAACAGCCCATTGTCCCACACATTTGCACTTCCCTGAGCCCCACAGTCCGACCACAAACATCTGAGCCCGGGGGCATCTCTATAGGAACCCAATTCTGTATCATGACCCCCGTAAACACAGTGCCGGCAAACACCCCAGATATTTGCATCATGTCATGATTTCCGTGTAACAAACTGACTGATTTCATAGAAACTGTGCCAGTATTATTATTAACATGTATTTATATAGCGCCAACATATTACGTAGCACTGTATTAGTAAATGAGCCACTCAGCCCATTCCCAACACCAGCGCCACATGTTGTACAATGGGCCAAGCATTGTGACATTCCAGCCTCATATCTACTGTATCCACCAACCTCACCCGCTCAGTGTCTTACAGTCTCTTCTCACAGTCAATTACCCATTCGTTAGTTACACTCTCGTGCATTCCCTTTACTCATTTTGCAGCAGTTCTCTTGACTTGCCCCCTATCAGTCCTCTCAATGGCTGCAAAGACCTCGTCATTTTGTAACAGCTCAAAGCATGCTGGGAAATAAGTGATGGCTCATATTAGAGCATCTCTAGCAATGCGCCAGCGCTTCTGACATCTCATATGGTTCTGTCTATCAGTCAAGCTCTTTCACTTTATTTGGCCAAAGCAGGAAGGGCGGCTCCCCACAAATAGCCAAGAATGACAGGAATTTATAAAAAAAAAAAAAAAAATTGTACTGTTTTCTGTTGCTTTATGGCCTTTAGTAGTGGGAGGAAGCACTCGGCTGTTTCCTGAGCCTTGTAGTCTGTATAAAAATAGACTCCCCAACTCTGGGGGCTGCTACTTCTTTATTGGGCTCCTCTGGCCTTCTGCTGCGAACATACATATACATATATATTGTGCACTTTATATACTCAATTAAGGTACTTCCACTAGCTACAGATTAGTAATAAACACCCTGAAATTAACAACATTAATTGTATTGACCTGTATAACTCAGCCTGCAGCCTTGTGCCTTTATATGGTCATAGAACAACCCCTCAGTGACTTCTAATATCCTTATCATTTACAGTAGGGGGTACATTATCCCTTATAATACATGAGTGATACTCAGAGTTCCCTGTATAACTCAGCCTGCAGCCTTGTGCCTTTATATGGTCACAGAACAACCCCTCAGTGACTTCTAATATCCTTATCATTTACAGTAGGGGGTACATTATCCCTTATAATACATGAGTGATACTCAGAGTTCCCTGTATAACTCAGCCTGCAGCCTTGTGTCTTTATATGGTCACAGAACAATCCCTCAGTGACTTCTAATATCCTTATCATTTACAGTAGGGGGTACATTATCCCTTATAATACATGAGTAATACTCAGAGTTCCCTGTATAACTCAGCCTGCAGCCTTGTGTCTTTATATGGTCACAGAACAACCCCTCAGTGACTTCTAATATCCTTATCATTTACAGTAGGGGGTACATTATCCCTTATAATACATGAGTGATACTCAGAGGTCTTATAATACATGAGTGATACTCAGAGTTCCCTGTATAACTCAGCCTGCAGCCTTGTGTCTTTATATGGTCATAGAACCCCTTAGTGACTTCTTCTGTGGCAACAGGATTCATTGAGATGTGGCATAGTGCAGAGAGACTGGCGAATTGCTAATGTGGTGCCTCTATTCAAAAAAGGATCCCGTTCTCAGCCTCAAAACTATAGGCCAGTTAGTCTGACGTCAGTGTTAGGAAAGCTTTTCGAAGGGTTAATAAAGGATAAGATACTGGACTTCATAGCAAATCATAATACTATGAATGTGTGACAGCATAGTTTTATGCGTAATAGATCTTGCCAGACTAACTTAATTTCTTTAGTAGAGACCTCGATTCTGGGATGGCAGTGGATGTGATTTACTTAGACTTTGCTAAAGCATTTGATACAGTGCCACACAGAAGGTTACTGGTTAAATGGCAGTGTGTTGGGAGTTTCCTTAAATGAGAAGGATCTTGGGGTCTTTGTAGATAACAAGTTGTCTAATTCTGGGCAGTGTCATTCTGTGGCTACTAAAGCAAATAAAGTTCTTGTATAAAAAAGGGCATTAACTCAAGGGATGAAACATAATTGTGTCTCTTTATAGGTCCCTGGTGAGGCCTCATCTGGAGTATGGGGGCAGTTTTGGACTCCAGTCCTTAAGAGGGATATAAATGAGCTGGAGAGAGTGCAGAGACTAAGTGCAACTAAACTGGTTAGAGGGAGGGAAGAGTTAAATTATGAGGGGAGACTGACAAGGTTGGGGTTGTTTTCTCTGGGGGAAAAAAGGCGCTTGTGAGGGGACATGATTAGACTTTACAAGTACATTAGAGGACATTATAGACAAATAGCAGGGGACCTTTTTACCCATAAAGAGAATCACGTACCAGAGGCCTCCCCTTCAGACTAGAGGAAAAGAAGTTTCATTTAAAGGAACAGAGTAGGGGGTTCATCACAGTCAGGACAGTGAGGTTGGGGAATGCACTGCCGGGTGATGATTCAGTTAATGACTATAAGAGGGACTTGGATGATTTCTTGGACAGACATAATACAAAGGCTATTGTGATACTAAACTCTATAGTTAGTATAGATATGGGGATATATCATTTATGTGACAGTAGGGAGGGGGGTGTGTATGGGGCTGGGTTTTCATTTGGAGGGGTTGGACTTGAAGGACTTTGTCTTTTTTCAACCCAATTTAACTATGTAACTACTGACAGAACTATCCTTCCTCTTTAGTGGTGACTTTCAATTCAGTGAAGGGGCAAGGTGTCCCTAGGGTGGGCCTAGAACAGGGAATCTGTAACATTTGTGCAAAATCTTTTTAATTCTTTTGGCTGAAAAGTCCTAATACAATGCAGAGAGGAAGTCTCATACTATGTGACACTCACGGAAACAATGTAATAGTCTAGAACATGGGAAACAGCACAGAAATTATTTGCTGTCTTTGAGTTGCTCTATTACCAGCCACTCCCTGGCCCTAAACCTTATAATGTATAATGGCGACTAGTGACCTGGGAGGGCTAATGCCCACGTGAGGGGCAGGAAAGCAACGATGCATTACTGAAATGAGGAAGGATAGAGCCTGCAACGTTCTATCTCATGAAACTTCTCCATTTGTGGCTGGCGGGAAGGAGACAACAATTGGATTTCCTCATTGTTACTGACACGGCACTTGGGGAAAGTCTCTGTGATGCAACAAACTGGTGCTGGTGGGTAACGATCCTCAGGTGAAAACGTCAGCATTCTCTTTCCCATCACTGCTCTACAGGGTATTTGTATTTATAGAGACATATACAGCAGCTTCCAATGGGGACAGTGAAGTCCATTGGTCATTTCATTGTTTCTAAACGTGTTGTTGTTGTTTGCAGGCTGCTGACTCCCGGTAGGACAGTATGCAGAGCATTAAGTGTGTGGTGGTGGGCGACGGAGCAGTGGGAAAGACCTGTCTACTCATCTGCTACACAACCAATGCCTTCCCTAAGGAATACATCCCCACGGTGTTTGATAACTACAGCGCCCAGACGGCAATTGAAGGGAGGACAGTTAGCTTGAACCTGTGGGACACTGCTGGCCAGGAAGAATATGACAGACTACGTACACTTTCTTACCCACAGACCAACGTCTTCATCATCTGCTTTTCCATCGCCAGCCCAACCTCCTATGAGAATGTAAAGCACAAATGGTACCCTGAGGTGGGTCACCATTGTCCCAACGTGCCCATTCTCTTGGTGGGCACCAAGAAGGATCTTAGGAACAACGCAGATATCATAAAGAAGTTGAAAGAGCAGAACCAAATGCCCATCACTAACCATCAGGGTGGAAATCTGGCCAAGCAGATCCATGCCGTAAAGTATATGGAGTGCTCGGCGCTGAGTCAAGATGGCATCAAGGAAGTGTTTGTGGAGGCTGTGCGAGCTGTTCTCAACCCGACCCCCGTCAAGGACAAAAAGAGCTGCTTCATTTTGTGAGCAGAAGTTACTTTCCCTCTGCTCTCAGTGCTGAGTTCAATGCCTCCATGTGTCATTCTGGCATCTTCTAGTTCCTTCTCCTCTCTCTTGAGGTTCCACATCTCTGATGCTTTACCCCACTATTTAGTTAGTATTACTATCATGGCTTTGCTGTGGTGGATCTACTGATGGTTTATGGTCTTCTATCTCTCAACTGACTCTTTACTCCACCCTGAGTGACCTCAATTACCCAATTGCCTAAGCAACAAAATGCATGTCCTCTTCTGTGCAGCTACCAAATCCGTCTCATAATCTGGTGATCTACTAGGATTATATTTATAATTGTTTTTACTCACTGAGGTCATCGAGAAAATGTCTCAGCTATTGGGTTCCTCCTTCATATGCCATGGCTTTGCTGTGGTGGCTCTACTGATGGTTTGAGATCCTCTGTCTCTTATTTCACTCTTTACTTCATCCTTAATGACCTCACTCAGCCAAGTGCATTTGCACAAGAAAAAAAAACTTCCAATTCTCCTTTGTGCAGCTATCAGGTTCTCCTTTGGTTGGACTCCTACAATCTGGTGATATACTGGGACATTTCTTTTAACCATTTTACCAAAGACATGAAGAAAATGCCACAACTATTGGGTTTCTTCACCACATTAAATCAAGTTCTAGGGCAGTCAGCCCTGTCTGTCTAGAATTTACTGAGGTTGGATTAATGTCTCCCGTATCGCTTCTATATCTTGGTACTGCACCCCAAAGTCAATATTTTGGCCTTATCTAGTTTATTGGGAGGAGAATAGGGGTGGCTTCCTATGTGTATTATTAAATGGTTTTATCTGTGGAAAAGGTGCCATGGTGCCCAACACATGCAAAACCCCTGTGGATTTTAGTAATTGTAGGGAGTTATGGCCACTATTTACAGACATAACAGATAGGAATGGGTAAAGGGGAAGTACACCTGTGTTCAGCATGGGCGTAATAACTAGAGTTTAAATTGGGAATGTGCCTGATCATTGTTTTGTCGTCACCCTTACTTGTCCGCTATATCCATTGGCTACTTGTGTCTTGGACTTACAGATAAGGAGGAGTTTCTTGTACAGCAGGTTTCATTGTGACTGGAAGTTCAAACAGCTTCCTTCTCCTCCTACAACTGCTCTAAAGAACCTTGGAAGTGGGATTAAGTTCTTAAGTACTGCTATTTTGCTTTACCTAATGCAAAATAAAACTTAAAACTCATTTAGAATAATATGCAAAATGCCAATGTCCACTCAATCTTTGTTGAGCACAGGTATGTACTGCCACTTTAATATTGTTTGGATACAGATTTTTTTTTTTAAAAAAAAACATCAGCCTAATTCTGGGGGTGGGGGGGTTACAGCCTCAAAATGCCCATGTCTGTCTCACTATGAGCTGACTCTCTGCTGTGCACCAAAACTTGACTCCCTGAGGTGCCCATAGCAGGTTGGGACATAACCTGTCAGTTGGGACAAATATTGTTTTGAATGTCTTGGGGGAGTAAAGTTAGATTTTGGGATGTCTAATTATTTTATTAAATGTTGTCCTGTTAAAGCTTCCAGTTAGAGCAGCCACTCAGGTTTACATCACACAGGGGGTTCCTCAGGGGCGGTCCTTATACTCAGGTCCTCCTATAACTGTTACAATGTGTCTGATATCTTAGCAAAGTCATTGATTCCTATTTAAAGTGATTCCCAACTACACTGCTATTTTAATTCTTGCAAACCCGTATCATTGCATATTGACGACGCCCAGGAGGAGCCGATAATACAAAGGAACATGTGCAAGAAATAAAACACCAGTGTATGTGGGAACTCCATCTTGAGGGCAGTGGGTCACTATGTCAACACATACGGTACCAGCGCATGAGAATGAGTGACCGGGGGGCTAACAAATAGGGTGTCTGTTCTTTCTTTTGTGGGTCATCACAAGAGCTCTCCATTGAGCAATGAACGTGACGGTCTCCGAGGAACAGTTTCTGTTATGATTCTCATGTATTCCGCTTGCCTGGCACCTCCTTATGAGCAAGGGTGGAAATATGCAAATGTGGCTGATTAGTCAGAAGATTATTTATAGCAAATTTCTAAATTCTATTCTTGCCAATGACCGGCCAATCAGAGGAAACTCCCAGCTCTTATTATCAGACATCAGCAGATTTCCTGTTTGTTCCCGAGGGGCCCTGTGGGATTTGCTGATTTGTCCCACAGTGCTGAGCTACCTGTAGCCCTCCAGCTGTTGTACCTGGGGAATCCCAGAATTCCTTGTGGGGGTCAGTTGCCATTCACCCATGTAAAGGACCCAGTCATTCTGTGTATCACATGCCCAGATGTGGTCACAAGGAGCAGATGGAGCTGAATATGGTTTGATGTTATTGGCCGAGTTTCCAAGCCAAATAAATGGGCCTCTGTGGTTTATGTGGAAGGCGCTGAGTTGTGGGTGGGTCCAGAATATTATTGCCTCTCATCTACTAAAGATCAAGTGTCCCATTAACCCTGTAGCTGCTGGGAGCCATGTGCTCGCTCGTGCTGTATGGCAACTCCACTGCTCTGGCTTTTTTATTGTGTGTTTTGAAAATAACAGATGTTTGTGATGTAACTACATGTCTGAAATGTTTTATATCCGCCGGCCCTCGGGTGACCAATAAAATCTCTTTTATAGGCTTCCCTTCTAGTCATTTACTTGTAAGACCTACAGCACAATCAATACATGTGCCCAACAATATACTTTTACTGTTCCTATACAAGATGGAAGGACAGGCCTGTGACTGCGAGAGTGGGAGAGATGAGAAAGCTCAAACAAAACCATGTAATAAAAAAATATATATATATCGGTCAATGTCTCCTCCATTCTTGTGCTTTTTGAGTTTGTAAGGGCCAAACTAGTAATCTGTATCACACCGGGGTTCCACCTCAACCTCCATGTGTTGCACTTCCTCATACACAAAAAAGGGAAGTAGAAGTGCAAAGAGCATTGCAGAGCGAATGTGTTTCTGCTTGTTCAGTAGTGAGAACCAACTGTTCATGGTGTCAGCGAGTGAGGCATTTCACTTTCCTTCAGGGGGATTCCTTTCTTTTCTTTTCCAATTGTTTTTATTGGCATTTCAGGGGGATTCCATGTTTCATCTCATAACAGCAAGCCCACCCTGACACATGGCAAGATAGAGACAGTAGGGCAAGAAGGAGACAGTAGGACAAGATGGAGACAGTAGGACATGATATAGAGAAAATAGGACATGATATAGAGAAAATAGGACAAGATGGAGACAGTAGGACAAGATAGAGACAGAATGACAAGATGGAGACAGTAGGACAAGATGGAGACAGTAGGGCAATATAGAGAAAATAGGACAAGATGGAGACAGTAGGACAAGATGGAGACAGTAGGGCAAGATGGAGACAGTAGGACAAGATAGAGAAAGTAGGACAAGATGGAGACAGTAGGACAAGATGTAGACAGTAGGACAAGATAGAGACAGTAGGACAAGATGGAGACAGTGGGACAAGATAGAGAAAGTAGCACAAGATGGAGACATTAGGGCAAGATGGAGACAGTAGGACAAGATGGAAACAGCAGGGCAAGATAGAGACAGCAGGACAAAATGGACACAGTATGGACAGTAGTGTAAAATGGAAACAGTAGGACAAGATGGAGACAGTAGGGCAAGATGGAGACAGTAGGATAAGATGGAGACAGTGGGACAAGATGGAGAAAGTAGACCAAGATGGAGACAGTAGGACAAGATAGAGACAGCAGGACAAGATGGAGACAGTAGGACAAGATGGAGACAGTAGGATAAGGGTTGCCCAGCCTTTGCTACATAGTCCAGCTCAGAGGTGAAGGTCCAGCAGAGTTTATCTCCTTTGCCCGTCCCTTTCTCAGGTATCTCCCCCCATGAATAATGCCTCCACCTCTTTAATAGTGACCACCTCTTCTCTCATGACTAGTGACTAAATCATATAGAGGTGCAGAAGCCACTGTAATGTGAATTAATTACTAATTAGCCACACAGAATGAGGATTGAGTGGTGAGAATTAAAGGGGTGAAACCCCAAGCTGTGGGCCTGGCCAGTTTGTACATAAACTTGTTTCTACATAAAACCTAACAAATGAGGCATCATTTCTATTCCTCCCAGTGTGGCCCCAGGTTTAGGGCCACGGTATGTTGAGACAGGAGAGGTGGGTTTTCTGATGCCACAGTTGGGTGTTGGGTGCCGCATCTCATGTTTTCTGATAATTCAGCTGAAAACTGAATGTCCCGCCACATCCCCAAGCCTGGGCTGAAAATAGATGCAGGGGAGCTAGTGTTATTGTGACAGTAAGTGTTAGAGCTATAGGTGCTGTATCTGCACCCACACATGCACTGACTCCTCCTACTCTGATAAACTGGGTGCAGCTGGGCCCCTGCTGATCAACACAACTGGCCAATACCATGAAGTGCTGAGAGGAAAAGCAGAATAAAGAGACAGAACTTGGCCCAGACTCTTGTACCACTGCCTGACACTCTCCCAACCCCTCCCAGTATCTGTTCCCTGCCCCAACTGCATGCAACCCCCTCCCATATATATCTGAGACTGTCCCTTCTGCTCAGACAGGAGCCCATTGTCCTGCCCCAGGACCGGCTGCACATCCTCCTATTTTACTAACAAATTCCTCATTGATGGGGCTGCAGAGTGGAAGGGAAATGAAAGTTAACCCTTTAGTCTGTGTGTCAGCCCTGCGTCATTAGGCTCCTCCTCTCTATATTCTTATGTTTTATTGCGAGTGTCGCATTTGTGCAGCAGCAGTTGGTTTTGTTTCCTCTGCCTTTGTTCAGTTTCTTACAGACCCACTCCCAGTGCAGAGAATATAGAGATGAGTAAATGCTTCGGAGCAGTCACTGAAATGAAGTAAAACTACTGATTGTGTCCAGAAATGTTACAAACACGTTGTAGTCATTGAGTATCTGTAGTGTGATCCTTGTGTAGCCTCAGTATAGAGAGCCAAGTGTTTGTCACACACACTCACTCACTCTCACACTCAGACACCCACTCTTACTCTCACACACTCACACTCTTACTCTCACACACACACTCACTCACACATTCACTCTCACACACACACACTCACATACTCACACACACTCACAATCACATATACACACAGGGCTTTGTATTCATTGCAACCCATTACACTCACTAATACAAACAATGCCAAGGGCCCCTGAAGAGAAGGGCAGTGCCAGTATATGTGACTGGGTGCCAGGCAATAGGTGCCTTTATATTTACCCGTTATGTACTGGGGGTTCTCACCACAACACAGCATCAAACCACTTTTCATGCCACCCTGGAACTTTCTGATCCAACTGGGCTCATGATGGCAGCAAGTACCAAGCAGTGGAGTAAATACATATTACGGGGCCACACAGCAAATTATTTTTCAGGCCCCCAAAATGTTTAGACTTGTTTTACTAATATTTATTGAAACTGTATAAGAATTAGGGCCTCATGGGGCCCCTATACGTCCCGCTTCCTCTATAGTTCCACCCCTGATGCAGGGGACACTCAGATGTACCAGGCACAGATATGGGGGTTATTGTCATGCCCCTGTCTCAGTGGTACTGCCCCTCCAGGCACATATTAATGTAAGTGGGTGACGCCCCCTGGTGGTGTGGGTGGAAACTGAACAATGGAACATATCTGGCAGTTTGGTGATTTTTTGCCTTATTTCAAGGTCAAATCACGATTAGTCTCTTTTTTTTGTGTCATTGGTGACACAAATGTCTCATTTACTCAGATTCACCCTCCCACTAGTGCTGCTCCCCATAACAAATCTACACATGGCTCATTAATGCCAAGGATTCCCTGCACCCTGGTATACGTCCCTTACTCATTCCTGTTATTTATTAATGCCAAGGATTCCCTGTACCCTGGTATAGGTCCCTTACTCATTCCCGTTACTTATTAATGCCAAGGATTCCCTGCACCCTGGTATAGGTCCCTTACTCATTCCCGTTACTTATTAATGCCAAGGATTCCCTGCACCCTGGTATAGGTCCCTTACTCATTCCCATTACTTATTAATGCCAAGGATTCCCTGCACCCTGGTATAGGTCCCTTACTCATTCCCGTTACTTATTAATGCCAAGGATTCCCTGTACCCTGGTATAGGTCCCTGCTGATTCCAACAGACCAGTCTGACAGAGGCAATGGGAACCAGTTGTCCCCAGTATTGCCCCCCTGGGACGGGCTAATGTGTTTCCCTTCAGTAACAAATTGTTTGTGGAGTGAGTGGGGCTGGGGGGGCTCATTTATTGCTCTGAGATGAGTTTGTAATGGGAACATGTGTTACCCACCTGCACAACATCTCCCACTCTCCTGACACCACAGGGGTAGAACTAGATCTTCCCTCCTCCTCTGTCTTATAAATATCAGACACACACAGTATAAGTGAACTTATCCCTAATCTT
This sequence comes from Xenopus laevis, assembly GCF_017654675.1. NCBI lineage: Eukaryota > Metazoa > Chordata > Amphibia > Anura > Pipidae > Xenopus > Xenopus laevis. The sequence continues at coordinate 167,706,847 of NC_054374.1, forward strand.
GTAGCCACTAATGAACAATATATGGTACTGGCTTTACTTTGGCCTGAAAATTAATATTATCTTAAAAAGGCCCTTTATTGGAGCTCCCTATAGATCTGCTACAGTCCCTGTCTGTGTTTTAGGGTCAGGACACACAGGCAGATTCGGGGAGATCAGTCGCCCAGCAACAAATCTCCTCTTCTTTGGGGCGACTAATCTCCCTGAATTGCCTTCCAGCACGCTATAATGTAAATCGCCGTCAGGATGGCACTTGGAGCGATTCATTTTCTGAAGTCGCCAAAAGTTTCCTAGTGCCATTCCACCGGCGATTTATATTCTAGCCAATGGGAGGCAGTTTGGGGAGATTAGTCGCCCCGAAGAAGAGATTTGTTGTCCGAATCTGCCTGTGTGCCCTGTCCCTTAAATGTCAAGAGTACAGTAGATGGGAGACAACTAATGTCAGCCCTGCGGTTACACAAGTACAGACAGGCTTCAGTTCCCTATCAGGTCAGTCTAGCTGCTGATCCAGTCCAGTGGAGGAATTACAGGGGTGCGACTGCTGCTGGTCCCAGTGTGGGGTAGTTCTCTTACTGGTTCCTCTCCTACAGTGCAGTGACCCGAGTGCCACCAGCTCCCCTACACAGCCTGGGAAAGGAGGCAGCAGGAAGTGGAATGGATGGGCGGGACTAGTAGGGTATTGGCAGACCAATAGAGCCCACACTCTGGTTGGAGGGGGAACAGTCGTTTTTTTGCTTTAATTGCCCCTCATTAGCGCTAGGACACCTGCACCGAGAGGGAGCTCCCAGGACAAGGGGCCATGTCAGTGAAAGTGCAGCTGAAATGTGTTTGTGACGTCAGGCACTTAATGAGCAATAATAAATGTGCCCCAACATGGCCGCTGGTACTGGAAGCCTCCTCCCGGGGCAGCTGTTTAGAAACACTGGGCAAAGTTGCTCCTGGGCAGTAACCAATGGCAACCAATCCGATAATTGCGCTTTGGGTGACTGACAAAAGCTAATCACTGACTGGTTGCTATGGGTTACTGTTGCCCAGTGTTTATAAAGAGCCCAGTGAGTCTCCTTTAATAACAAGCGTTAGACTGGGGGGTCTGGCACTGCTGCTGCTTCAGGGGCCCCAACACCCCCACCTTGTTCTCAGCCGCAATCAGGGCCGAGCAGGAGGTCAGGGGTCAGTGCAAAGGTTTCAGGCAGGGTCAGGAGGGGGTGTGGCTCCCATGAGTCCCAGCAGCCCAGTGTGACCCTGGAGTATAGGGAAGTAGATCCGGCGGCCAGTCTTCCTCATGTACCACCTGCCTCACTGTTTTGTGCGGTTTAATTGTGTCCCCTCCGCAGCAGCAACTCATGGGAGACAATAAAGTCCCTGGAATAGAAGGATCAGCAAGTTGTGTGAGGAGGAAGAGTGACCCCAAACGTGGGCCCATGAGCCTTTGCTTCCCACACTGACAAACAATTGCCCTTTATTTCTATACAGAAGCTTTTGCTTATAAACGGGGAGTCACATTTGCTGCCGCCACAAAGAGCATCGGGGAGTTATAATGTGATTCCAGTCAGTGAGTCATGAGAGGAGGGGCGCCACCTGCTGACAACTGATTCAACCTCTCTCACATTGTAATGACTATTGTACCTTATTCATTAATTAACCCTACCTCACTAATTAGCTCAGCTTCTCGGCCAATCCGGCAACCAATTCTCTCAGGCAGTCCCTCCCCTTCCGGCTCTCCCCTCCTGCGCAGCCAACTGACTCTCTTCCTATAGGTCAGCGCAGTTATGACTGACGTACACTCTGGCCTATAGGGAAAGCCAGAATAGGCGGGAGAGACGAGAAAGCAAGTCGGGGCGGGCCTGCCGGCAGCAATAGTGTGTCAGTCAGCGAGTAGGCGAGTGGGTCATTATACGTGTGTGGAGAGATGATATGGGGCAGTGCTACATTGTATAAAGTCCTAATACAGTAAATGAGCCTGAGGCTGCACCTCACAACTCCCTGCAACCCTCCTGAGCTCAGTGTCGTGGGATTAATATCTGCCCTTTATTTACTTTCTACTGCTGAGAGTGAGGCAGAAACGTTGGGGCCCCTGTAGAAGTTATTTCTGTAGGGGCCCCTAAGGACACAAGTGCTGCACTGTAGTAAAACCTTAAGTCTTTTCCTGCACGTTTAGGGCTCCCAGTTACAATATACAGTTTGGATCATGTGAAGGAGCAAAAGGAAAATTCCAAAAGAAATATTGAAAAAAACGGGAGGAACTACTAGGGGTGTGATTGAACCAGGGCCCCCTCTCAGGGCCAGACACTGGCACCGACGCAAATCTGCTATAGAAAATGCGCCTGAAGAGGGGGTGGGGCATACGCTTCATGCGCTTCTGACATCACACACATAATGAGTCATGAACAACATGGCCGCTCGTTCCCGGGAGGGGGGCAATTAAATATAAAACTACTGTTCCTCCCAACTGGAGTGTGGGCTCTATAAGTCTGTACCTTTAGCGAAAATGAGTTTATAAAAGATTAGTCGGAGTACAAGGCCCAAAACTGTCCCGGGCAGATATCGATGGGCAGATTCTCCTTTGGAAGAGCCGTCCTGTTAGTGTTTATTAAACGATCCCCCTCTCATGTCTCCTCTTAGACTTTATTCTGCTGTCACCCATTTACATTCAGCTTATTATTATTATTAGTGGAGAAATAGGTGCACATGAAAAGACTTCCTGAAGAACTTCAATTTTTGTTCTGTTCTTTGTGCATTAAAATAATCACCCTTCCTGGAAACTGCTCAGAAAAGGAACCTCCTTTACAGGAGAAGTAAATCACTTATTAAATAAAAACCCTACCCCCCTACACTACATAGACCCCCCTCCCCCGCAGGCTAGTTGCTACCCCGGCCAGAGTATCGGAGTTCACGGCAGCCATCTTCTTCTCTTCGGTCTTCATCGGGAAGTAAGTTCCGTATCGGCTCATGTTGCACAGTTGGAGCAGACTTCGGGGTGTTGTCTACTGCGCATGCGCCGAAAGTCACGATATTGCTGAAGCGCCAGAATAAGAGCCAATGAAGATCAAAGAAGAAGAAGATGGCACCCGTGAACTTCCGATGCCATGACTCTGCAGAGGGGTAAATAAAAAGTTAGGGGCATTTGCCCGGGGTAGCAGCTAGGCTGGGATGGGAGGAGGTAAGATGGGGGTAGGGTTTTTTTAATCAGGGGTTACTTCTCCTTTAACAATACAGAAGTAGGTAACAGTTCCACCAGTGGTGTCTTCCTTTACAGACAGCAGAGCTCTGGCAACTGTGGCTTTTTTCCCACAAGCCTCGGCTCGTTTCCCAATGACCACACTGGTAGATTATTCTCTGTACTACCACATCATCAGCCGTGTAATGCCAACCAACTTTTGAAGTCTGTGCCTCAACCATTCTGAATCTTTGGTTTCTTCCTTTGGACCTTTGTTTTTATCTTGCCACTACTTCACCAGACAGTGGGGCTCATTTATCAAAACACTGGGCAAATTTGCCCCTGGGCTGTTACCTATAGCAACCAATCAGATTGTTGATAAATGAGCCCCAGTGACTTCTCCTTCAAATGATTGTCCCTTCAGTTGAAAGATTAAAATGATTTTCAATAGAGGACAAAGTGTCACTTTCCAACAGGTGCCCCTCCTCTCTTCATCAACATCATCTTGATTCTGCCAATAATCCACCTGGCAGTGTGTCCTCCTCAACAGGCTACTACTGCTCCACCTCACAGCTTCTCCACCCCACCAAAAGATCTTCATTCTGCTATTGCTCCATTAGTAAGTTCATCCTTTTCTAGAAAATGGTTTTCATTTTCAAATTGCCACTTTAACCCTCAGATGTGCCTCCTTTTTTTATGATAGTCATCTTGATACTACCGATGCTCCGCCCAGCAGTGCCTCTTCCTCAACAGACTTCTTGTGCTCCACCACACAGCTTCTCCATCCCACCAAGAGAGCCCCATCTTCAAAATGATATTTCTCCATCACAAAGTAACTCCTGCTAATTATTTATTTTAAAAGTGCCTCTTCATTACGGCTCCTTCCAGAAGAAACTCATTAACTTTAAATGTTTTTTAGCAAGTTCCTCAGTTCCTCCAAACAGGAGTCCCTTTAGTTATTGAACAGGTGCAAGTTAAACAGAATACTAGTTGCCTTGATCCCAAAGTTGGGGTGCACACTGGGACTAGGTCTTGTCCAAATTTAAAAATATGCAAAAAGGGAAAAAAACTTTGCATGGAAAAAACAAGTAAAAACTCTGACAACTTAAAGGGGGTGTTCACCTTCAGTTGTTCTCCATAAACAAAGACTTTTTTCAATGACTTTCCATCTTTTACTTGTTACTGTTTTCTCAAAATTTAAGTTGGCTTTTAAAATAACCATAATGTGTTCTTCCAATGTCTGTGTGCTAAAGGTCTGTCCTTGGAGTAAATTATTAAATGTGAGGATTATTGGGGGTAAATATTGCTTTCTGATGACGTTAGAGTAGAAAGTAGGAAAACGATCTGGTCTGTGTCTCCTCTAGGACCCACATCATTTATTTCCAGGGTGTCCCTTTCTCTGGAATGCAATTTTATAAGTGCTATTTCATCTCTCTCCATTTCTATCTGTCTCTACATTGCTCTATATCTCTCTCTGGATCTCCTTCATGTGTTGCCCCTGGCTTCCATATTACTTTCACTGCTAAGTGATATTTTGGGTTTAATGGGTTTTCTTGGAGTGAAACAACCGCTCAGTTATTGCAGGAATCACGCCATCAAGATACGAAAACTGTCTGGACAAGACAAATCAAATTCGTTTTCTCCCACACGACAGGATATTTATCTGGAAAAAATCAATCAGTTTGGAACTTCGACCTTGGCAGGATCCATCCAATGGCCACATTAGCTTGTGTGTGTTTTTCTTTTTGTCTGTCTCTGTTTAGTAAAGTAGGTTGTCACCATACATTACAAGTTTCTCTGGACACAAAATGATGAATCTTCTCTGTATATAACTTTATATATTATAGTATAATATTACTATAACAATAATAATTATATTAACTCCCAGCAGCGTTCAGTCTCTAACATCAAATGTTGGGCGGTAAGCTTGTGAATTAACTGTTAGTATGATGTAGAGAAGGATATTCTAAGACAAGTTGCAATTGGTCTTCATTTTTTATCATTTGTGGTTTTTTTTACTTATTTAGCTTTTTATTCAGAAGCTCTTCAATTTGCAATTGCAGCCATCTGGTTGCTAGGGTCCCAATTCCCCAGCAACCATGCATTGATTTGGAATATGAATAGGAGAGGCCTGAATACAAATATGAGTGATAAAAAGTAGCAATAACAATGCATTTGTAGCCATACAGGGCAATTGTTTTTAGATGGGGTCAGTGACCCCCTTTTGAAAGCTGGGAAGAAGCAAATAATTCAAAAACCAGAGAAAAGAAAAAATAAAGACCAATTGAAAAGTTGCTTAGAATTAGCCATTCTATAACATACCAAAAATTCACTTGTGAAATACCCCTTTAAGTGATGGAACATGGGAGCGGTACTGTATATATATATAGTCAAATACAAGAGTCCTCTGCACTCAACCCATTATCAATATATTTAAGACAGCGACATTTTGTGCTACTGCTACTGAAAAATGCCTTACCCTTTAAACAAAACAGGGATTGTTTGTCCATATATTGCAATATATTTAAGCTGAACAACTACGTCAAAGTCATCCCATATCTGGCCAGTCCTATGCTCAATTTTATCTGATTCATTAAGAATTCTATTGCTTCATTATACATTTTACAAAGGGACTTGGTTTTACCTGCAACTTAACTTGCTGCTTTCAAAGTAAAACTCCCAAACTTGGCTGCCCTTTTATTGGCCACCAGTGGGATCACCTGACTATAGCTGGGAAGGGTGGAGCTACAACATGGAGCTGGTCACTGCTCCTGTATAAACTATAACAAACAAGGGAAACTTGTGCTCACCACTATTTTTTAAAACCATTAGGCGGGGGTGCAATGAGGGTGTGACCATATATATATATATATATATCAGGGTCCTGGATAAATAAGTGTAAATGGGTGTAAGTTGCTTTCAGATTGGGTCAGTGTTATGTATTGTGGTTAAAGGAGTGAGAACTATTTAATATAATGAGAAGCAGTGGGTAGTGACAGCCCAAGGACGTTACATATCATATGTAGTGATACATCTCTAAGTAAAAATACAGCAATTGTCCAGACTATTGTATTTCTGGAGAGATTATAGGTTAGTGGCCCCACATCTAAACTGGGGTGCAGTCACTAGGGGGTTGACCCATATATCACCCCAAAGAATACAGAAAAAGAAAAGTAGGTAACTCCGCACATGAAACGTTTTAAGGTCAAAATATAAAACTGATTATGGGTATCCGTTTGAAACTCGTTGGGTTACATCAATGTATTGTGGAGTAGCACTTGCTATAGTTTAACAGATATAGCAAGTGCTATAAAATATGAATGAAGTGGTGGATGGGAAAGTTTTGGGTCTGACTCTGGAACCCAAAAACACTGTCACCTGTAGGTACCAAGGTCCACCCGGTGGGACAGGGGCTGTAGCCTATGATAAAGGAGCACAAGTGTAAGTGTGTATTGGACCATTATATATCCCAAATCTACTCCACTCACTGACCCACTAGATTCAACCCCTAAACCTGGACCTGATCCGCTTGTGTCTGCTCTAATCTCACCACCCAATTGCTCAGCCATCATTTGTCCAATCTCTTTGGTTACACAATAACTGCCCTAGTCCAGTCCTGCAGTGGATCACGGCCCTGGATTATTATTCTCAGAGAAGACAATACGACCGAGACTAAGTGCAACTAAATGGTTAGAGGGAGGGAAGAGTTAAATTATGAGGGGAGACTGACAAGGTTGGGGTTGTTTTCTCTGGGAAAAAGGCGCTTGTGAGGGGACATGATTACACACTACGGGGCATATTTATTAACGGACGAATTTAGAGTTTATGGGAGTTTATAAAAACTCCCATGAAATCGAAATTCAAAAAAACAAGTGACCAATTGAAATGTATTAAAAAATTAGAAAATTTTTTAATTCGGGTGAATAGGAACGATCTGCAAACTCAAATTGCCACCAACCTATAGTGTCCCCAGCAACTCAACCTCAACTGTCAGTTATATGTGCTGCACCACGAGGGTTAATGAATCATTAATAACTCTATTACTTTGTTCTTTGCTGATATTCTTTCTATTTTCTGTTCCTGGTTCTGATTTACATGTTTTAGTAAAACAGAGAGTTCTGTATTCACTCTCATTATAAATACAGCAAGTGTTTACTTTGTACTGGGCGGTTAAAGGAACCCACACCTTGCCAGGCTACCTAGAACATCATATATCATTTGGTACACCACTTTTTAGCAGTCAAAGCTCCATTATCGGCATATTCCAAAAAAAAAAGTTTTGCGGTGTCTGTTATCCTTGAAAAAGGAATCTTTTCAGCTGAATCCTTGAAGTCTACCCCTGCCATAGGTGCACAAGCCAACAAGATCATTATAGTAGTACAAGAATGGGGCAGGGTTACCTGTTCAAAACATGTTTATTATACGTACTACCTATAGTACAGTACCTATAGAGCCCATAGGCGCTTTGTCAAGTGTATTGCCGTCATATTACTTGTTCCTATAGAGATTTATGGGAATAGGATCATTGAATCCCAATACAACCACTTGATCACTCCTACAAATCACAGTAGTTGTATATTACTTTGTATAGACAAAGATCAGTACCTTGGGGAGAGGGGAGTCATTTGGGTAAAAGTAAAGTTATGTAGGGGTTGTGGGACTGGTCTATCTCCCATTGCTTTCACTGAATGTATGATGCTCTTATAGAGAGTAGAGGAGGCAAGGGAGGGTATTTCTTCTCCAGGCTAATGCAGGATCCGGTATCATATTGGAATCCAGTTCTGGAATATTATCCATTAACTTTGACAGTATTTGTGATGTAGAATCCATAGAATCCAAATGCGCTATATAGTGACTGTACGGCTCACTCTTCCGACTATAACAACTACCTTTTACTTCGGGGGAAGCCCTCCAATACCCGGGTGCCACCAGGTCTCAACGTGAGAGGACCAGCGAGAGAGTTCAGGACAGGCAAGGGAACTGAACATTGTAACTGGAACAGAGAACAAGGAGAGGGGTCAAGGAACACATCAGAACACTTACAAATAATACCCAGGAACTATTGAAATAGACGTTTGGGTAATGAGTTGTATGTAAAGGGCCCTTTAAGGTATTTAATTGAACATCGCACGTTGGTGCTGAAGTAAAAGCACATGAGTGCGACGGCTGCTCCGGGCGTCCCCACCAACACGCACAGGCTGAGGGACTTGATTGGGTTGTGAACATACAAAGCCAAAATGTAAATAGATGTGTAAGGTTTCATTTGTGGCTTAAATATACTGTATTAAAGTTTTCTAGGAGAATGATGCCTTGGGTTGACTGTTCTTGATTTCAGGAGCGATATGAACTACTGATCAGAGACAATTTCTTTATTGCTGGTCATTTCACCAAGATAAAGTCACTGTTTTCTTGTTTTCAAGGGACAGTTCTGATTAGATTGAGTCATTCCAAGGTTTGACAAGGTTATTCCATGAATTGAACCTGAGACTTGAGGCCACCCAGTCTGAAAAAAAAACCACGTCCATCAAGTTCAACCTTTTCACTCTCTGCCAGAGCAAGGCACGTTCAGTAAGTGTAACCTCAAAACTGTAATAGTGGCAGTGATTTACACTTTCCCATTGAGAGATGTTAGCTCCTCCCACTTTGGGGCATCCAACTAATATCACCTTTACATTTGGGTTGATCCCATGACTATGTGATGTATGCTTGGTGCATGAAGCCTCCAAGCTCTAACATTGGCAGCAGTTTAAAAATCGTCCCCTGCCAAAGTCAATGGAAAAATGGAGGTGTTCAGAGTGTCGCCCCAAAAAGACAGAGGACGGGATCACTTATGACATTCATGAAAATCGTCTAAAAATAATGCAATTGGTCGTTTTTTCTAAAAAAAAACTAATATTTTTGGAATTCAAAATGGTTATGTCTTTCTAAATCAAACTACTGAACTGTTTTTATGATATTTATGAAAATCACCTAATTGGTCACATGTTTTCTAAAAATTGGTCACGTTTTCTAAAAAAAAGCTACCCTAAAAGCAGCTGTTTTTATGATATTTATGAAAATCGCCTAATTGGTCACATGTTTTCTAAAAATTGGTCACATGTTTTCTAAAAAAACAAATATTTTTGGAAAGTACAAATTCTGACGAATCCAAAATGGTTGTCTTTCTACTTCAAACAACTGAACCGCAACACTTTGCTAAAGGAAGTGGTTTTAGTAACATTTCTGAAAATCGCCTAAAAATATTGCAATTGGTCACGTGTTTTCTAAAAAAGAAAACACAAATATTTTTGGAAAGTAGACATTCTGACAAATCCAAAATAGTTATGTCTTTCTAACTCAAACTACTCAACTGCAACATTACGCCAAAGGCAGCGGTTTTTATGACATTTATGAAAATCACCTAAAAATATTGCAATTGGTCGTTTTTTCACCAAAAAACTAATATTTTTGGAAAGTACACATTCTGACGAATCCATAGTGGTTAAGTCTTTCTATTTCAAACGACTCAACTGCAGCACTACGCTAAAAGCAGCGGTTTTTATGACATTTTTGAAAATCGCCTAGAAATATTGCAATTGGTCGTTTTTTTCTAAAAAAAATCTAATATTTTTAAATAATACACATTCTGACGAATCCAAAATGGTTATTTCGTTCTACATCAAACTACTCAACTGCAATGCTAAAGGCAGTGTTTTTATCGCTGGTCCCCTGTCTGTGTAAAACAATCTCATTCTCTCTCCATCCACATTCTCTGCTGTGTTTTCCCATAAACTGGAGCTTTCTGGATAACAGATCCATACCTGAACTAATGAGTAAATCCCACATTTTACATTTATTGCTGGTCCCCTGTCAGTGTAAAACAATCTCATTCTCTCTCCATCCACATTCTCTTCTGCTGCTGTGTTCTTTCCCATAATTTGGATCTTTCTGGATAACAGATCCCACACCTGTACTAATGAGTAAATCCAACATTTTACAGTTCATCGCTGGTCCCCTGTCAGTGTAAAACAATCTCATTCTCTCTCTCCATCCACATTCTCTGCTGCTGCTGTATTTTTCCATAATTTGGATCTTTCTGGATAACAGATCCATACCTGTACTAATGAGTAAATCCCACATGTTACAGTTTATCGCTGGTCCACTGTCTGTGTAAAACAATCTCATTCTCTCTCCATCCATATTCTCTGCTGCTGTGTTCTTTCCCATAATTTGGATCTTTCTGGATAACAGATCCCACTACTAATGAGTAAAGCCCACATGTTACAGTTTATGGCTGGTCCGTCTCTGTGTAAAACAGTGTGAGCAGGGAGCAGTTTTGTTGTTTCTCATACAGAATATATCTCTGTCGCTGTGTGTACAGGCCCATTGGGAAACATGTAAAACACAAATGGTCTGTAAGGCAACAAATATCTATTCAGGTCTCTCATATTCATATTCCAGTCTCTTATTCATCAGTGCAGGGTTGCTATGAAAATGTGGACCCTAGCAACAGGATTACTGAAATTGCAAACTGGAGAGCTGCTGAATAAAAAGCTAAATAACTCAGAAGTCATAAAAAAATAAAAAAACGAGGACCAATTGGAAATAGTGTGAGAATGTGAGTCCAAGTGAGTGTATGTCAGGTACAAGCCAACACTGTGTTCCCTATTCTCATATACATTACATATAATAATGGGGCAGTGTGTGTATTCTATTCATTGTACCATTCCTTATACAAATAATTATACATGCTGCAGGGCTGTCATTCCCTATACTGAGAATGGATACTGAATAAACACACTCTCGTCATGGCAACAAAACCCACTGCATTTTACTCCACAACTTATTTGTAACGAACTGAACTCAGTGACCGTTATGTAACTTGCTAATAGAACTGTCCTGCCTTCAGCTGCACCTGTGATGTCATAATGCTCTGAGTCTTTGTGATGTCATAATGCTCTGAGTCTTTGTGATGTCATCATGGAAAAACTGTCACGGTGATGTCATAATGGAAAAAGTCCAGGTGTCCGGCTGCAGCCCCGAGATTTCTCATTCTTGATCAGGAGACTGAGGTGAGTAGATCTCTGTATATTTGGGAGCAAATGGGATTAAAAAGAATCATTTTCTACTGGTCCCATGTGGGATTACAGACTGCTAACAGTATCATACGTTTGTTACACTGTCTGGACTTACTCACAATTTTATTTCTCTACTGGGTTTGGCTCATTTGCATCTCCAGCCCTTTAATCTGCAAAAACACCATTTAATCATGAACTAAACCCTATAGGATTGTTTTGCCTCAAATAAGGATTCATTCTATTTTAGTTGGGATCCAGTAAAAGCTCTTGTTTTCTTATTACACAGAAAAAGGAAATGATTATTAAACATTTGAATTAATGGCGTCTATGGGAGACGGCCTTTGTGTAATATGGAGTTTTGTGCAGAACAGGTTTGTGGATAACAGATCCCATAGTTGTATATCTATGTATACATGCACACACACACACATATTGGCATTACTAAAGTCTTTCTTTTTGTCTCTACAGAGAGAACATTCTACCAACAAAGAGAACAAAACGACTAAACTACAATCACAAAACTACTAAATAATTATCAAAAAACTACAAAAGAACGATAAAAAAACAACAAAAGTAGAAAAGAAAGATCAGAAAAGAAGAAAAGTAGAAAAGAAAGATCAGAAAAGAACAACAGAAGAAAATGTTGAGATTGTTGCGCAAATGCTTTTGCTTTCGCAAGGTAAGGACGTGGCTCTACTGTAACAGGACATTTCATTTAGTGACTAACTTGATGGAGGACAAACTTTATCATTAAAACTGGTCAATCTCTCCCATTTCCCTTTGCTGAAAAATGCGCAAAATTGCGAAAATATTTGCAAAACAGCCAAATTTCACGACACACATTAAAGTCAATGGGAGTTTTTTACTTTTGGCGACTTTTTTGTCCTAATGCATTAAAGTCAATGCGTATTTTTTACTTTTGGCGACTTTTTTGTCCTAATTCATTAAAGTCAATGGGCGTTTTTTCTTATGGCGACTTTTTTGTCCTTACGCATTAGACAATGGGCATTTTTTCTTATGGCGACTTTTTCCCCCTAATTCATTAAAGTCAATGGGTGTTTTTTTTCTGCTGGCAACTTTTTTGTCCTAATTCATTAAAGTCAATGGGTATTTTTTCTTTTGGCAAATTTTTCTGTGACAAATTTTCATTGCAGTTTCGCAAAAACATTTAACGTCAAAATTTTAAATTTCACCACGAATCCATGGCTCATGAATACATTTGCTCATAACTAATGGCAACCCTAGTTCCCAGTGATACTGAACACGAGTCAATAGATTGCTAGCTCCCCAGTCTAACTGTGTATTGTGCTGCAAACAAGCTGAAATGTGATTTTACAATGATAATGATATATATATATATATGTGTGTATATATAGAATGTGAATTTAGTCGAGGTTCAGTGCTGCAACAAAGTGCTGCTGGGCCCCCTCATAAATAACTCTAAAGAGGGGCCCGGCTCACACAGCCCCCCCACTAGTGATGTGATAGTGATGAGAAAAACTCAACCCACACCCGGCCCCTACCCACACCCCCCAACCCGTCCCACCCGCATCTGACTCCTCCTCCTTTTATAGAAAAGCACTGACCTGCCCCACCAATGATGTCTCAAAAGGGGCGGGGCAGGAGGCATCTATAAAACCTGAAGCTGGAAGTCAGAACCGGCAGTGTAAGGCCACAAGAGATGTACAAACCCACCCGACCCACAGCTAAATCCCAGGGGTCCCTCGGGTATCAGACCGACCCCACATCACTACACCCCACCCAACTGCCAGGAATGTTTTGTCAATGCCCCCCAGCTCTCAATTAGGAGAGTGACTGGGGAGGGAGAATTCCATGTAACTATAGAGGAAGGAGACTTGTGTTCCCTGGGGAGGCAGCCTCTGATTCCTCTATAGTTAAGCCACACTCACGGTTGACTTGACTTATTTTAATTTTAATAGATAAACCACTAATATTTAAGGGCACAGTTTATTCTGTTCAGAAAATATGAATTCATTGCAATTTGACTGTAAAGTTTATCTTGTTTGTATTGTAATATAATACAGGACATTTGAAATGTGATATATATATATATATATATATAGGAATTTTCTCTTAACTAAATCTTTCAAATTATATCTTTGCCTATTTGTATATTTCTTTTTGTGATATAAACTTTTTTTTTCATTCTTCAATAGAAAAAAGACAAAAATGTAAAGAAATCTACGGATCAAGCCGAATTTATTGTGGTAAGCAGAGAAAACTGTACTATTATACTACTATACTATACTACTATACTGAGGGTTTAGTCACTTCATTCATACACTTGCCCCACATTTCCCCATTATTTCTCCTTTGAATAATATCATTGCATCAATAACCACAAGCACAGCTTAAACCTAATCTAATATTGAAATTCAGAATCATCCAGTAGCAGCTCTATCACTTCATAGACTTGACTTTATTCAGGAGAAAATCTCTTTTCCTTTCCTTTCTTGGCTTTTGATTCATATCAGACTTAATCCCTACACAGACCCTGACTGTAGTTATCATTCTTATTATTATTATTATTCCATTATTACTACCAAACTTAAGCAATGGCACAAGGGCTTGTTAGATGAGATTCCTTTAGTTGAAGCCCTATTTAATATAAGTATTAATAGCTCATTGCTCTCTCATTGGAACATCAGGATAGAAGGGGTTGGATGGTGTTTAGCAAGTGAGGGAATACAGGGATATGGGAGATAGCTCATAGTACAAGTTGATCCAGGGACTGGTCCCATTGCCATTTTGGGGTCAGAAAGGAATTTTCCCCTCTGAGAGCCTTCAGAAGGGGTTTTTTTCCTTCCTCTGGATCAACTGACAGTTAGACAATTTATATATAGACATAAAAGGCCGTGTGTCTTTTTTCAACCAAACTCACTATGGAAAAAGTGGCACAAAGCCATGGAATTGATGCAGACATAGTTGGTTGAACTTGAGCTCAATGGTTACTATTAATGGAAATATAAGAATTTCCCATTAGTGATTATTACCCGATTTGCCACATTTCTCTGCAAAAATGATGCCCATAGACTAATGGGTGAAATTGGTCACCAATAGACATCAATGCATTTTTGGTGAAGTGAAACAAAAATGAATATAATATTTATGTCTGTGTTACAGTCAATAAGCCGCTGTATTTACAATCTATTTCTGGAATACTTAGCCAAACGTTGTGTTACTTTGCATTACATTGATCAGTGATTAATGGATTCTTCATGTTGTTTCTTGTGTTAACCAGGAGGAACAGATGAGTGAGCAGGAGGGATCTAACACCACCCCCAGCCACTGCCAGGTAAGCACAAAATAACCAGCAATCCAAATCGGTATTTTAGCCGCTTCCCTACAGAGCCAAATAGATGTGATAAAACATGTTATTAATGACACATTTAAGCACCTCCATAGATGATTGACAAATGATCTCTCTATTTAGCAGGAGACACTGGTTGAAACTGGCAATAGCAGCTGCCAGGATGAAGAACCAGTAGTGGAGGACCTGGGCCCTACCATCGGCCAGGAAGAGCTGGAAGAGACTGACAACCTCCAAGAACCTATTGACCCTCTGAATGAGATCTGTGAGGTAACCTGCAAAGGATTTGATTTTATAAACAATACACACAATAAGATTAAAACCACCAACTCAGCATCACATTGAGCCACATAATATTCAATTAAACAAGTTCTTTAGAGAGACAAATGAATGTGATGAGAAATGTTTCTAATGATGTGTTTAAGCTCCTCACCCACAAAATGTGTCTTTATTTAACAGGAGTCAATAGAAAAAACTGGCACTGACACCAGCCAGAATGACTGCCCAAAGGAAGAACAGCTGGACAGTGAACTCAGCCAGATTGAGGCCGAGGAGATTGTTGAGGTTTGACATTATTTAATATTAAACCATTTTAACTAAGGATGCACCGAATCCACGTTTTTTCCAAAACACATCAGTTAATAGTGCTGCTCCAGCAGAATTCTTCACTGAAATCCATTTCTCAAAAGAGCAAACAGATTTTTTGATATTCAATTTTGAAATCTGACATGGGGCTAGACATTTTGTCAGTTTCCCAGCTGCCCCAGTCAAGTGACTTGTGCCTGTACTTTAGGATGGAATTACTTTCTGGCAGGCTGTTGTTTCTCCTACTTAATGAAACTGAATCAGTCTCAGTGGGACTTGGCTTTTCCTATTAAGTGCTGTTCTTAGATCTACCAGGCAGCTGTTATCTTGTGTTAGGGAGCTGCTATCTGGTTACCTTCCCATTGTTCTGTTGTTAGGCTGCTGGGGGGGGGGGAGGGGGTGATATTACTCCAACTTGCAGTACAGCAGTAAAGAGTGATTGAAATGTATCAGAGCACAAGTCACATGACTAGAGGCAGCTGGGAAATTGACAGTATGTCTAGCCCCGTGTCAGATTTCAAAACTGAATATAACAAAATCTGTTTGCTCTTTTGAAAAATGGATTTCAGTGCAAAATTCTGCTGGAGCAGCACTATTAACTGATGCATTTGAAAAAAAACATGTTTTCCCATGACAGTATTCCTTTAAGCACCTCCATAGATGATTCACAAATGATCTCTCTATTTACCAGGAGACACTGGTTGAAACTAGCAATACCAGCTGCCAGGATGAAGAACCAGTAGTGGAGGACCTGGGCCCTACCATCGGCCAGGAAGAGCTGGAAGAACAACTGAGTGAGCAAGAGGAGGATGATGATGAGGAGGAGACAGCCTCTAACTCCAGCCACTGCCAGTTAGTGGAGGACCTGGGCCCTACCATCATCCAGGAAGAACTTGAAGAACAACTGAGTGAGCAAGAGGAGGATGATGATGAGGAGGAAACAGCCTCTAACTCCAGCCACTGCCAGTTAGTGGAGGACCTGGGCCCTACTATCATCCAGGAAGAGCTTGAAGAACACCTGAGTGAGCAAGAGGAGGATGATGATGAGGAGGAGACAGCCTCTAACTCCAGCCACTGCCAGTTAGTGGAGGACCTGGGCCCTACTATCATCCAGGAAGAGCTTGAAGAACACCTGAGTGAGCAAGAGGAGGATGATGATGAGGAGGAGACAGCCTCTAACTCCAGTCACTGCCAGTTAGTGGAGGACCTGGGCCCTATCATCATCCAGGAAGAGCTGGAAGAACAACTGAGTGAGCAAGAGGAGGATGATGAGGAGGAGGAGACAGCCTCTAACTCCAGCCACTGCCAGTTAGTGGAGGACCTGGGCCCTACCATCATCCAGGAAGAACTTGAAGAACAACTGAGTGAGCAAGAGGAGGATGATGATGAGGAGGAGACAGCCTCTAACTCCAGCCACTGCCAGTTAGTGGAGGACCTGGGCCCTACCATCATCCAGGAAGAGCTTGAAGAACAACTGAGTGAGCAAGAGGAGGATGATGATGAGGAGGAGACAGCCTCTAACTCCAGCCACTGCCAGGTAGTGGAGGACCTGGGCCCTACCATCATCCAGGAAGAGCTTGAAGAGAGCAATAAGGTTTGAGCTTGACTGTCAAATATATTTTTTCCCAGTACAACATTAAACCATTTTAAATTTATTTTGGCCACAACATAGGCCCCTATCCAATCAAATCCCACAAATGATTATGTAGGCCCCTGTTCCCTAATACCTAAATTCCAAATGCACAGGTGCTCAATAATGCAAGTGCAATAAAATCCATATTTCCAGTCATGTGATATTGCAGTAGATGCAACAGCGCACCCCCTCAGGGCCTCCCAGCAGCTCGTGCCACTAGATTCCAAACGTAAATAGTGTACGGAGTTCGGCTGGGGGGCCCGGCTGCGCATCCCACGCCAGGGCCCGCCCCCCTCTAGTTACGTTACTGACAGTGCAGCCATGATTATGCTAGAATTATGAGAAAAATGCTGCATTTATGGCAAATATTTGTTCCTGATCATGTTCTTCTGTCTTAAACAGGAAGAACAACTGAGTGAGCAGAAGGAGGAGGATGTTGATGAGGAGGAGACCGCCTCTAACTCCAGCCACTGCCAGGTAAGCAGAAAATAACCAGCAAATGCAAATCTATATTTTAGCAGCTTTCCTATAGAGCCAAATAGATGTGAGAAAACATGTTATTAATGACACGTGTTTTTATTTAACAGGAGTCAATAGAAAAAACTGGCATTGACACCAGCCAGAATGACTGCCCAGATGAAGAACAGCTGGACAGTCACTTCAGTGAGAATGAGGCTGAGGAAATTGTGGAGGTTTGAGCTTATTTAACATTAAACCATTTCAACCTTTTTTTGGTCCATGCATAGACCCCCCTATCCAACTAAATGCCACAAAAACTATTTAGCCCCCCCTTCTCCCATAACCAAATGTCAAATGCAAATACACCCTAGAAGAACATGAGCACTGAAAACCAAGATCCAGGTCGGAGATCAAGAAAACCCCCAAAAGAAGTTTGAGCAGAAATATCTAATTAAACCTTTTTTTCTCAATATACATTTAAAGAGGATGTATGACCTCTTGCTAATTTTACTCTATAACGAGCTGCTCATGTAAATCATAGATATGTCTTTATTCAAACTATAGGCAAAGTAGAGTTTAACACCAGCCCTTTTAATTAAACTAGTGTTGAGAAAGGGAAGATATTTCCCCGTTATACACCTTCATTCAGGGTTCAGTTCACATAAGAAAAAAATGTATCAAAGTGATACCAGAAAAAAAGGAGAATCCATTATACAGATTATATGTGCAAAGCAGTGACATTTCTACCTATTGTATTGGCCCCCAGCATATTAACCTTTCCATCAATAATAGTTTTAACTGAACTCATCTGATAAACCTTCTTTTTTCTTCCCCAGGAGGATGATGTATCTCCTCTTTCCAAGAAGCTCCGGGTAAGGAAATGTTATAAAACTGTATTGTGGAACACTAAAAGCACAATTTTCATGGTTTTACTTTATTACTCCAGCCCTCTGTCTTCTCCCTTAATATAACATTTACAAGTTTTCCCTACACCACCTGTTTATTTATTTATTTATCCAACTACATTACATTTTTTCAATATGAATATTTTAATAGAATTATTTATCATGTTTTGAAATACAATTTTACCTTTTAGGAACCCGCGAGATTTGTGAAGTTGGGCGAGGCCATCGGAGAGGGCAGATTTGGACCAATTCATTTGGTGAGATATTTCATTCAATGTCGTCTTTTTGGATGATTTTCTATTTCTGCCACTTGGTCTTACTTTCTATAGTATTGTCCTTTCTGTATTTATTGTGTGTTTCTGAATTAGCCTCTAAACCTTGCCCTAGTCACATGCAATATCTGTTGGCTTTATCCATCTGTTAAGTTCATAATCATAACAGAGCTTCTTTCTACTTTTGTTCCAGGGATGGCACTGTGAGAAACAAATGGAGGTGGCCATCAATATTATACCCAACAGGGAGGTAATGACTTCATACTGTTCCTATTATTAGATACTAATAAGCCTCTGGTTGCACCTATGTTATGATTATCAGTAGAAGTAGAACATAATAACCAAATACTGACATGTCCCCAGGTCTGTGCCAGTGAAATGCTCTTCTGGGTTTAGCAGATGCATTATAGAATGGCAGTAATAACCTGATGGATGGAATTGTTTGTCATTTTTTATAACTAGGTTGGGGTATTTTAAATGTTCATTTTATCTATTTTATTTAATTGTGTTTCTTTTGTTTGAAACTAGAATGAAAAATACCTCAATGATGAACTGGAAATTCTCCCAAAGCTTCCAGGCCACCGAAACATCATCGACTTTTATGGGGCCTACTATCACAACACAAAGAACAACTCAAAAACCCAAGGTTTATGGGTAAGGAAATGTTTATTCAGATAGGTAAAACTTTATGGACCAAATTGGCCAATCAAGAGAATTAATATAAACTTGTATTTTACATGGAAATAGGATTTGTTTGGTAAAACTGCACGTCACCATAAAACAGCCCAGTTACATGTCATATATTGTATAACTGTAGGCAATTATAGGCTTTATGTTCTTTATTTGTCTTCTAGATCTCTCTGGAACTTTTTGAGGGCTCAGTCAGTGGCCTCAGGGAGACAAGGAGAAACAATTCACTGGGCGAGAAGTGGACCTCGTACATTTGCAAAGAGGTCTTAAAGGTATGTCATACGGGAACCTCTCTGCTTCTATTCACGATTTATGTCAATAGTTAAATATTTCTTTTCTCACTTTGATTTTATTCATTTCCCAGGGTCTGTGTCATCTTCAGAAATATCATGTCATTCATCATGACCTGAAACCTGAAAACCTCAGGCTGACGTCATCCGGCGATGTGAAAATCTGTAAGTAACACTTAGGGGGGACATTTTGAAGATTTAGGAAATGTGATATTGTTTCATTTTCTCTCTCAATTTCTCTTGCTTAGTCTCACAAGGCCACAAATATTTACATAAACCTTTGAAAATCTTTAATCCGACATAAACAATATTCCCTCACTAACGCTTTCTCCCATGCAAATGTTTTCCAGAAAATGAACAATAAATAGGTTCTTTCATATTTTATTGTTGGACATTAGAATTCATGTTTCTGTCATTTAATTTCAGGTGATTTTGAATTTGCCACCATTGGGAAGAGGAGTTCCAGCACCAACGGGACTCCTGCATATATGGCTCCCGAGGCACTTGCCTGTCTCGTAGATGACCATCTGGACTATGACCACAGGGTATTGTTACCTTATTTATTCTGTATATCGGCTACATGGGGTGAAGCGCATGCAATGTTTGCTCACTCATTTCACATAAGTCTCTCATAACAGTGAAAACAAAGTTGTAAAGTACTTGCCCTGCTATGAGAGGGGGATCTGAAGTGAGAGAGAGAAATTCATTCTAAGTGCAGGGAACAAGAATGGAACAAACCAACCTCATTTAACTACTTCTTCTTTTTGGGTTTTTCTAACTCTGTGTAACATCAGACTTTTCTCTGGGGCTCTGTTTAGTGCCATTATTTAGGAAAATGACATGTTTTCTATCAGTACAGAGTGGCATAATTCTAATGGGTGAGTTATTCACAGTTTCACATAGAGCCACTTTCAGGGGGTGGATTGAGAGCAGAACTATCAGAATAATCTATTACTGGAATGCTTTTAATGTCCCCTGTATAAACTCTTGTCTAATATTTGTTTTTTCCCCTATATTTTGATATGTAGGCCGACATCTGGTCATTGGGAGTCAGCGCCATTGAAATGGCACAGGGCTATCTCCGTAAGTAACTCTTATGTGTCTGTCCCATCATCCATAAAGAATTGTTACAAACAATGACACAGGGTATTAATGTGTCTAACATAGAATAATGTTGTATCCTTTGTAAATGAAACAATGAATTGTACTAAATAGTGTCATTATCACCATGTTCTTATATATTATTTTCTTCTAACCTGTAGCATACGGCAATCTGAGGGGCCACAAGCTGATCAACAGAATTCTCAAAGGTCCTGCTGTAACACTCACGGGGAACAACTGGTGAGTGACTCCCCCTGAAATAGGAAAAGAGAGTGAGGGGGAGGAGGGCAAATTGACATGGGAGTAAGGGGGGTACAAAAGAAAAAGAGAGTCGGGGTGAAAGAGGGGGGATTAGACAAGGGAGAAGTTATAGGGAGGGATGGGGAGCGACACCATCAAGACTTACTGATTGGCGATTAATGATTAATTGGTGTCAGTGAGTTCCTTTAAACAGGGAGGCTTATGGGATATTCAGGGCACATGGCTGTCCTGGTGGGTTCTGATTCCTTTAATAGTCTTTTTATGGCATGAACTGTTTCATAACATATTATATTTATAACATGAACAATTATAATATTGACTCAATTTTGTTTTTTCCAGGAGTGAAGAATTCTACTTCTTTATCAGCGAGTGCGTGCAGAAAAATCCAAATAAAAGACCCACCGCACGCCAGCTCCTCGGGCACCCCTTTATTACTGGGCTCCATGATGAAATGGGTGTGAAGAGGAGCATCGCTAAACAACTACAGAAAGGGTGGAAGAACTAAAGAACTGGAGAACTGAAGCACAAAGGCACCATCGGGGGGAGGGACGGGGGCATAAGGGGCCCATTTGTCATCTTGGGCCCCAGTATAACATCTTGGTCCCCGATGGCAGCCTACAAGAAAGAAATATGGAATCCAACAAAGAACAACATCTATTTGTTTGAAAAGAAACAAATAAACTATTCATTATTCATTTGATTTATTTGGTTTTGTTTTTTTGTTTGTCAAGAAAAATGTATTGAGTCCATAATTGTTTAGTTTCTTCTATAGTGACACATGTATGACTGCAATTAAATAACTGTATTTCCTTATTAGCGGCACTAATATTTGGGAGACGTGGCTGATTTTTCCTTGGGGTACATTGTCTTTAGCTGTGATGCTCCTCGTTGGAAGGGGGTCTCTGCGCTAAGGGAAAGAATGGCTGGATTAATGGTGAAACTAGGCAAGGGGGGAGCATGAGTTGGGCCATTATGGAGAAGCTGCTGTACAGGGTTGGGATATAATGGGGCTATAGGGGGAGTGACGGGACACAAAGCTGACCTATTAAATAGATGCCAAAGAGAAATAGCTCACAGTAACTATAGATCTGACTCTCCAATGAAATATAAATTATAAATTAAAAGCAGACAGAAAAGTAGTAACATGCAGAGTCTACTTGAAAATGCACCGAGCTGCTCAGGTAAGTGACATGAGAAGTGAAGAGGAGGCTCCGGCTACTGGTATGAATGGAAGAGATTTTATAACTGGTCAAGTTGTTATTATGGGTGAGCTCAGTTATCCACATACTGTCTAGGGATGGAGAAGGAAAGGAACGGATATGCTTTAAAGGGGTGGTTCACCACTGATTAACTTTTAGTATGTAATAGAATGGTCAATTCTAAGCAACTTTTCAATTGGCCTTATTTATATTTTATAATTTTTTAATTTTTTGCCTTCTTCTTTTGACTCTTTCCAGTTTTACAATGGGGGTCACTGACCCCGTCTACAAAAACAAATGCTTTGTAAGGCCACACATTTATTGTTATTACAAAGTGGCAGACGAAAAAGCTAAATAACTCAAAGACCAAAAATAATAAACAATAAAAACAAATTTTAAATTGTCTCAGAATATCCCTCTCTACATCATACTAACAGCTCATTTAAAGGTGAATGACCCCTTTATTAACAATACATTGTTAATGGAATATAATGGACCCTCCATAGCTCGGCTTGAGAAATGGGCCCCTGTGTTATGGGCTCTAGCGCCACCTGTTGGCAGGACACAGACAATACCTGGGAGACAGGAGAGTCGTTATCAGATGTATTGATCTCTATTGATCTCTATTGATCTCTATTACTTGGTCTCACTCTAACCCCAGTCTCCATGTCAACAAACCAAGGACTCCATGTGTGATGTTAAAGGGGAAGTTCTTGAACTTTTAGGATAAGTAAGGTTTTTGCTTTACTACTGAGTATATTTTTAGCTTGCAAGTGGCAATGTTGTCAGATTATTGGGGTCACTGCCACCCCAAGGCCTCTTACAGTTACAGATCCCCCCATAGTACAAATGGCAACTAATTAGAATCAGTAAAAGTTGTATGTTAACCCCCAGTGTACCAGGCAGTGTTCGGGGAGAATAGGCATTAGCCAGACCCTGGGCAGCTCAGATCTTTACATTTATATATTCAGTAATATGATCTTGCCCCTCAGCTCTCACGTGTGGGACCTCCAGACCGAGAGCAGTGATTGGTCTGTGCCAGAAGGGGAACCACATGTCTGTCCCTCCCTGGGTGACAACTTTAATCCCCATCTAACTAGTCCGTGTCCTGATCCACTGCACCCACACCCTGTTATAAACACCCCCAAACTGCCCTAGGCCCCACCCACTCAACTGCAAGCACCACCCCTTTATAGACCTCCCAGTCTAGACTAGGATGCCCCTCATAGATGCCCCTCATAGATACCCCTGATAGATACCCCTGATAGATACCCCTGATAGATGCCCCTGATAGATGCCCCTGATAGATGCCCACACAGCCGATGCTATCTATTAGTAGTGTTATATAGTGTTATGGGGCAGACGCCAGTTAGATGCCAAATGGAAGGATCATTTGCTTAATATAAACCTAGAGTTTTATGCCTTAAAGAAAGTGCTAGGAAATTCCTACAGGGGTCTGTCACTCCCCCTCTCACAAGCCCCTATATAAAATAATATACACTGTAAAGCTAAATTGTAAGCGGCTCCACTGACTGCTGCAAAACCTTCCATTTAGCTCAACTACCTTGGCTTTTATAAGTGGACCCTGAAAACAATCGAAGGCTTGTAATTAGCTGAGATGTCGCAAGAAAATAAAGTCCCTGTATCACTAAGTGACAAGTAAAGGTTCCTCGAGTTTGATGAAACTTCCAATCCAGATTAATGGAGGGACTTCTCTTGTATCAGATCACAGGTTAGATTTATGTCAGTTTTCACCTTGGTTTTGTCCTCAGCCTGAGCCTCACTAAGGGTAAAGGCAGAGGCAAAGGTCTGATTTCAACTTGTTTTGGTGGAACACACAGAATATTCTCTTCTAGGAACTGTGTTTTCTTGTAAATGGAACCGCTCCACTTGGGTCTCAGTGTATGAGAGACATTTCTATTGCTAGAAGCTCTCCCATTGGCCCCAGTTTAAGCCTGAGACTCACCAGTAACTGTGCAGCTCTAGGGACCCTTGAGACTTGTTTTCTTCTCTCAACCCAACCACAAACCTCTCCCACGTCACAACTGTTTCCTCTGCTTGACATTCACATTACTTGTGGCCTGACAATTGACTGTGGGAACAAATAGAAATAATGAAATGAAACTGACAACCCCAAAGGGTAAGTAAAACTTGTGTACAGAATGCTCTAATGCAGGGTTGTTCAGCTGGAGGCCTGACAGTTGAATGTGGCCCTCCAGGAGAGTTGTATGACTCTAAGACTTTCCCAGATCTAAATTGACCTCTTTGGGTGACATTGTGTTCTATTATCTCCCCCCTGTCCTTTAATTTCAATAAGAAACACCCACCCTTCAATATAGACACATAGCAGGCAGTAGAGATGAACAATTCACTTTACTAGCATTATTGTATGTATATATATATATATGTGTCTAGCACATTCCTTATAAACAATGGGTAGAATGGCGGTGCTTCTCTCTCTGTAACTCATCTTGTTCTGCTTCATGAAGGCCTGGGGGTCTCTGAGCTGAACATCCCAGGAGGGCAAGTCCCACTGGGATTCCTAGAAAACTGGAAGTGGAAGCAGGAAAAAAGGGAATCCAAACAAAAGGGAAAGTATCACTAGTGATGTGCTCATCTTCACTCCTGCAACAGAATAAAGATATATATGAGCAATGGCTGAATAACAAGAACTCACATAGACAATCAGAAACGGCACTGGACACTAGAGGTTCCTAAATTGTGCCACTAGGTGGGCTCAGAGGCTTGGGGTGCCCAGTCTGAAGGCCAGTTGGGGAAATATTTCAGGAGAAGATCTATTTGCTTTGCTAGATATAGTGGAGCCTTTGATTAAGTGTTTGTGAAATGCGTAAGGCTACTTCCATATGTATCAAATAAATTACATATGGAAGTAGCTCCTCTAGTGGGAAGACTGCTCCTCATGTAGCTGCTCTACTACAACATGATAGTGGAAGATTTGGGGTGGGCTCATATGTATTGCCAAAGATATGCCTGGGACTAGGGCTGAACGGCTGCTACACCAATATCTTCAGATAACCTTCCTAGGGACAAAGGTGGGCCCAGGCCAAATATGGGTCTTCAAGGTACAAGAATCCAAAAGCCACAGCTTTTATCAGTGCCAAATGGGTGGCAGTTAATGCTGGGTCCAAAAACCCACTAAACCCCCAGGGGGATGGAGGTAGTGGGGGATGAGCATGGACCAGGCAGCAGCCCAACAAATGAAAGCACAGAGCCAACATTGTGCCCCATTAGTGCTGCTGCGAGGCCATAAAATAAATGCAAAAATCTAAATAAGTAAAACAAATGACAGTCTTTAAACGTGTGCCAATATCAGCAGCTTTTCTAGTCCTGTTACTGGCAAGAATACATCTATATCTTCATCCATATACTTAGTAAGGGTCTCCCCTGTCCCCTCACCCCACTGAAAGATTGGGGGCACGGGGTGCCATGGAACAGATGCAAAAAGCTGGGTGAAATAATGTACCAAGGTCTAGAGAACAAAACCATTAGCAATGAAAGAAGGAAAGAAAGACTTACCCCTGCTGTACACACAGTCTCCATTGTACCCACCTGAAACACAAACATTCATCTTTAATTCCTGCCAAATATAATGGTTGAAAGCAAATCCCTATTGCAGCCCCCAGATCCCCAGAGCAGCCCCTGATTCTACAATCCAATAGTAGTGGCAAATAATTGCCAATCTGGGCACCTCACATCCCACTGTCCCCCACATTCTGCCTCTCACATCCCACTGTCCCCCACATTCTGCTTCTCACATCCCACTGTCCCCCAGATTCTGCCTCTCACATCCCACTATCCCCCACATTCTGCCTCTCACATCCCACTGTCCCCCAGATTCTGTCTCTCACATCCCACTGTCCCCCAGATTCTGCGTCTCACAGCCCACTGTCCCCCACATTCTGCCTGTCACATCCCACTGTCCCCCACATTCTGCCTCTCACATCCCACTGTCCCCCGGATTCTGCCTCTCACATCCCACTGTCCCCCAGATTCTGCCTCTCACATCCCACTGTCCCGCAGATTCTGCCTCTCACAGCTCACTGTCCCCCACATTCTGCCTCTCACAACCCACTGTCCCCCAGATTCTGCCTCTCACAACCCACTGTCCCCCAGATTCTGCCTCTCACAGCCCACTGTCCCCCACATTCTGCCTGTCACATCCCACTGTCCCCCCAGATTCTGCCTCTCACATCCCACTGTCCCCCAGATTCTGCTGAATTGTAGGAAATGGGGCTGATTTTTGGCAGATTGCACACATCTGTTTTGGAACATTCTTCATAATGGGAGTTGAGGAGACTTACCTATTAGGTTATGGCAGTTGTAGTGGTGGCACCTTCTCTTGGTGGTCTCAAGCACATATTGGTAGGAGTTTCCTTGCTTTGTTAGGCTAATCACTTTGAACACCTCGTCCACTGGAATCAGAACCTCTTTTTGCTCCGGGAAGTAGGAGAACCTTCTAATATCAACTCCAAAGCAGCTTGTGATGGTGAAGAAGGAATGATTGCCGAAGCCCAGGGCGACTTGCTTGTCGGTGGAAGAAGAGGAGAACTGGCCAAACCTGATGTTCTGTTCATGCTGGAAGTGGACCCCTTTCATCCCTCTATAGACTGACCAAGGTTTCCACCAACAACTGGACCTCAGCACTTGCACTGCTCTCGTCAGGAAGAAGTGGAGAGAGTGATAAGGGAAATTATCTGATGTAGTATTTTGATAGTTTCTCACGGCGTTATTGAAATTGGAATAAACGTTACTCTTATTATTACTGTACACCATAAGTGCGATGCCATATTCATCTCGGAAGCCCCTCGGAACACTAACTTGTCCTTTTTTTGATTCCCATTTCTTTGCTGCTTCATTCCAGGCTTTGTCCAGATCTGAGTTTTTATTTTTTTCCTTAACCAACAGCCCCTCTAATATTTTGGATTCCATTTTGTCAACACAGGTTTCATATTGATCATCGAAGACACCGCTGCTCATTGTTAGACTTTTCTCCTCGATCTGCATAAATTAGAGGAAAGAGTAATTGTATTGTATGGAACACATAATGCTCCACCTGCCCAGGCCATTTCAAGATATGCCCCATCCAACCCCACCAATATAACTAATAACTAACCACAATTACCAAAACCACTTCTCTGGCTGAGCTGGGTGTCATTCAATGGCTTCCCAACTCGAGCCTCTCTTCCCTGATGTTCTCCAGTATCATGTTCTGGACTTGCAGCCTCCTTCCTCCATAAGGAGAATAAGAGACACCTAATCCCATATGTCACATGGTCCTACATGATCTACATCTTCTGTAGGTAGGCCCAAAGTTCTCCCATTATCCCTACTTTCCTGAAGGTAGGCTCCTTCTCCCCCTTATTTCTTGGGGATACTCACACATGGCCCCCCTGAGCCCTCCTGTGCAAGATCTACATCACCAGTGGGACTGGTCTAAGTTCTCCTCCAATGACAGGAAAACACAGATATGTCAAACCACACAGATTGTTTTTGGGGTGTCAACCTACTACAGTAACAGCCCAGTCTCCCAC
Organism: Xenopus laevis; assembly: GCF_017654675.1. Lineage (NCBI taxonomy): Eukaryota > Metazoa > Chordata > Amphibia > Anura > Pipidae > Xenopus > Xenopus laevis. The sequence goes on from NC_054374.1 coordinate 167,734,336, forward strand.
TTGATGTTAACCCTGGCCATTGAAAAATATTGAAAATATACCAGAATATACTTAGTAACAGGCAGGGTGAGCAGTTTGTGCTGCAAGGGAAGTAATGGGATGTGGTCATGGGGCTATGGGGTGGGGCGAAGATAAACAGGAAATGCCCCTGGGTGTAGTTCTTTTATCATAAGGCCATACAAAAACCTCACTTTCTGACAGGTGCTCTCCAACCTTTACCTGCTGGAATGCATTTACTAGAACAGCAGTTACAGCAAGTTGTGCATTACACATAAATGTCAGTTGGACCTTCTGGCTGGATAATGTACCAATGGGAAGAGGACTGAGCATAGGCTTCAACTCACCTGCTGCCCCAGGATCTCAGAGATGAGACATAAGGAAATCCATTTCACTATGAACCAGTTCATCATCATCATCATCATCATCAGATGTCTTCGTTCAGTGACAGCAGTGACGCCACATTCTGGTCATGTAAATACAAAGTAAGTTGCAGAAGTTACACTTTCCGTTACCTGCCCTGACATTCTTTTTGAGGGTACAGGAAGAAACAGGGTTCATAGCACAACCCCTCCATATTCTGAGCCTGGGACTATAATAAACAAAAATCTGATTTTCAGAAGTTCCACTAACCAGTTGCCAGTACAACTCATGGTCACAATAGCAAGAAGCCACCGTGCTGCTCTACCTGCTTAATGGGTCTCAGCAACAGTCCATTGATATAAAGTCCAAGTTCCAAGAATATCTAGGGCAGCAAAGAAATGTTCATCCCAAATCTCACCTTAATTAAGCTGGGCTTTCAGTTATATGGAAACAATAAAGTAGGTCTTAAACCTGTGTCTACTGCTACAAGACCCCCAGGCCCCTAAAATTAGGTAAACACTGGACTGTCCTGTGCTGCTACAAAAGAACTTGCCTCTCTGAATGGGTCCTTTGACTCATTCCCTTTTGTGCACCAGCGGGGCCACAGAGATGGAAACTGATGGAAGGGGGTCACCCAATTTTATTAAATGGCCCTCCAATAACTGATCAGTCAAATAGAAGCTGTCCCTGCCAAATCCCAGAAGAATATTAATGATATTAGTGTTGGTTGTAGTCATATATTAGACTGGTGAGAAACAATGGGCTTCAATATTTCTGGGCAGTGATATCACAATTAACTTGCAGCACCATTTGTCGTTGGTGGAAAGTGATAAAAGTGCTTGTGTGCTGTTGAAGCTCATTCTTTATGTGGCAAAAGTGACCTGTGCCGCAACCTGAGCACCAATTGGCACCTAATCCAACTGGACTCCATCTGTAGGTTCCACTTCCAATGATGGTGATGCTTCTGCTATGATATTACTGGCAGAGTAATGTTGCTATAAGTGACTTCACTAATTCACTAGAAAATCATGGCAACACTATATCCTGGTACCACAAGTTCAAGGCTCCTGTACTTCGTATAAACCCACAGCAAGAAATGGCATTTATAAAACTGAGTGAATCAGACTCAGATTCTTACCTTGCGTCTGCTCCTTCTTGCCAGCGACCTGTTTATCTGAGGTTCAAATGCAGAGGAACTGTCTGTGTTGAGCGCTTTCCCTTTGACTTTCTTATGCTGCAGCTTCCTTTAGCTTCCCCACAGCACAGAACCACAAAACAAATCTGTATCTGCATTTTATGGCAGCATTGCCTCACTTTATGGCAGAGATTCAACATAGAAGCTATTAAAGAAGAAGGAAAGCTATTGAAGCAGTTTATTGCCAATAGATTAGCCACAATAGTACAAGCTATAACACTATATTTATTCTGCAAAATGCTTTACCATAACTGAGTAAACAGCTCTAGAATCTCTCTGTGTGTTTAGGATAGCAGCTGCCATATTAGCTTGGTGTGACATCACTTCCTGCCTGAATCTCTCCCTGCTCACTGATAGCTCCGGGCTCAGATTACAGCAGGGAGGGAAAGAGGAACAAACTGAGCATGCTCAAGCCCTAGCCCTGGAGGTTTAAGCTGAAAACAGTTAGTCTGATACAGAAGCCCATGAGTACACAATAGAAGGAAAGAAATGTGCTGTTTCTTTTGACAGAGGACTCAACATTACTGAGGGATTACTGGTGTATTTATATAGACCTTTCTGATAAGGCTCTTAATTGTAGCCTTTCCTTCTCCTTTAAGGAGAAACAGTTGGATAGACCAGTCTGATTGAAGATATGTTTATTCCTGTGGAGAGAACATACACACAGCTCTAACACACACAGACACACAAGTTACATAGACTACAGCACAAAGCACTTATCAGTTAGTAGCCTCTCCAAGTCATGAAACTGAATTTACTGATGCCTTGGGAAGCCTTTCTCTAACTATGTTATTAGTAAAAGCGATATGAGCTGTGACTCTAATGGGGTCATTTCAGAAGACAAAATTCTCTCACAACTAAATCACTTGTCTGGACTACTAGAGTATTCTGGGAAATGTTCTACCTTTTATAAATAGGCTACTAAAATATTAGTCCTAAGGGCCACAAGATGGAAACAGAAGTTGGTCTGTGAGTATCTGTCTCTACTGACCTACTCTGGAATGAGTGGGCTTGGTTCATTTAGGTGGGATTTGCCTCTTCTCAATCTCTGACCTTCTTATTCACTTCTTTGGTCTACTGATTCCCTACTCCTTCTCCTTCAGTTGCCTCCACTGCTCTCCTTTCTCTCATCTCATGAGGGTCTCTCCTCTGATAGACTCCTCAGTCTATACTGGGGGAGTCTATACTTGCCCAGAGTGCAGAGCTCAGTATATGAGGAGCTCGGCTCTGCAGCGGAACAGAACTTTGGGAAACATAGCGGAGCGGTTCCTTTGTGCTCAGCCGGAGTCGGACCTGACAGGGATCTTCTGCACTTACTGTATTCACTCCCTGGTACCTGCAGCCAAGTCCTGTCTCCTGTGTGAGGCTTCTCAGTGTGAGTCCCACAATCAGGTGCAGAGCAGGTCGGCGGATCATGTACTGACTACACCTGCCACTTTGAGAAGAGGAAATGTTCCTTCCATCAAGAGCCCCTCAAGTATTACTGCTACGTGGATTCCTTGTGTATCTGTGCGTCGTATCTGTCCGTCCTGCTGTCTGGCCTGCCAACACAAGTGCCACAGGGTGGAACTGCTCAGCAACGTCTCAGAGAAGAAGAAGGAGAAACTGAGGAAGGTTCTGCTGAACTTGCCCTTGATGATAGAGGAGGCGGAGTGAGGGGGCGGAGGCTGCAGGAGCGCAGGATGGAAGTGCAGGAACAAGCGACTGGTCACACAGAGCGAGTCGTCGCATTATTTACATCTGGAAGTCCTGGAGCAGCGAGTCCTGAGGGAGTTCACCCGGCAGGAGGAGGACCTTTCATTGCAGGTCTTTCTGCTGATCCAACAGCTGGAGGTAAAGAACGAGGAGCTTACCAGGAAGATTTGACAGACTGAGCAACATGGCGGATTCATTGGCCGTCCAACAGGCAGGGGAATCAGATGGAGCAGAGGATGATGGGGGGAGAGAGAGACGTGACCCCAAGTTGGGGATCTGGATAAGGATCTGATCTCAGAGACGTTGCACTCTGGCCTAGACAGCATTGTCACGATGGCCAAGGGATAGGGGGTGTATGGGAAGGGGGCTACACACATACTACTGGATATAGACACCGCTAGTAAAAACATGGACCAGAGAACTGCATCATGGACATCGGCCAATCAGCTCAGGCCCCAGACGCCTTCCAGATTTATGAGTTTCCGGGTTCTCAGCGCCAACTCCATCACCTCGGGGCAATATTTCTGGGACATGGAGGTGAGTGAGTCTGGGAGCTGGAGGGCCGGTGGCCTATCCCAGTATCAGGAGGAAAAGAACCAGTTCTGGATTGGGAACAACATCAAGTCGTGGTGTTTATGGAGGTGAAACAACGGCTACTCGTCAGACACGACAGTCACGGAACTGAGCTGCCCCACGTCCCCTCCTGCACCAGAATCAGAATCTCATTGGACTAAGAGGCCGGACGTCTGTCCTTCTATGAACTCAGTGAGCCAATCAGACACTTACACACCTTCTCTGCCCAATTCACTGAGCCCCTCCATGCTGCATTCTGGGTACGGAAGGACACCCTAAGGGGACATTCCCTGGTGAAAGTGATCAGCTGATTTGTATCAGTGCCGGAGAGCAAGTGGGTCCGACTCTCATAATCACAGTTTCTGAGCAGCGTCGCCATATATTTATTATCATTGACATTTTGCCTTTCAGTTCCTTGTATATAAACAAAAAGAAATACTGGTTTTAAATCAAAATTATTCTTTCTAGCAGGTATTTCAGGCCATTTATGGGGAAAAGTGATTTCAGACACGAGATTCTGTAAAACAGGTTTATAGATGATTAGTTGCAGTACCGCTTCCCACCACTTTGCCCCATAGAACTGCAATAGGACAGCGCCACCTTCTGAGTTGCACTGCTCATAAGGGACTGGTGTTTAATATGGAGTCACTTTTGCCTCGTGCCCCAGTGCAGGTAGAGACAGAGACAGGTGCCTGGGAGGGGGAGTTTAAAGGGGAACTTGGTTATTTCATAGAAGTTTGAATGGACTTTATTTAGAGAGTTTATTGTGCACCTTGTGGGTTATGTTATCACTTATCACCCAGACGGACAGGGCCCCAGATATGCCCATGTGCTTAGAATGGGAGCACAGAACTTGCCTGGGACTGATTAACCCCTTGTATGCCTTACTGTGTTTTATTTTCCAACTCACCTGTGCTGCAGGTAGTCCAGCCTTAGTCTCACCTGTCACTCACCTGATGCTACAGAATCACATTGTGTTGTATCAGTTCCATTTGGTCCCACAAGGGGGAGACAAAGAACATTCAGCCTCTTATACAGAATTTTCTGCCGACTGCCAGTGACACCCAATTCTATTATCCTCATGATTACTGGTATTATTATCATTCATATTATTATTAGTATTATTATTATAATTATTATTGGAATGATTATGGGGCCAAGCATTACTTCTGTCCTGTAAATGTGAATGTGGTTCATTGAAGTAGAAGCCCTGATTTATATCTGCAGTGTTGTACTGATGAGCTGATCTTCTCTGCCTATTGTACAATGACATATCCACCTGGTCTATTGAGTTCAGCCAAGTCTTTGATTCATAATTCGCCTCACAAGAGCCGGCAGAAATAAATTAAGATTCTAGCACAGATGAATGTTTTGTGTAAATGCATTTCTGTTCCTTAGTGTAATTCACCGCTTGCCTTCCAGCCAATCATGTCCCGTTGTGCCTTGCTCACCATTCACTAAGGGGCAGATTTATTAACGGTCGAAGTGAAAATTTGAATTTCAAGCTAATTTTTGTGTCCTTCGACTAGGGAATAGTCCAAATTAAAAAATTTGAATTTTGAAATTTATCATGTACTGTCTCTTTAAAAATTCAACTTTGACCATTCGCCATCTAAAATCTGCCGAAATACTGTTTTAGCCTATGGGGGACCTCCTAGAACCTATTTGGAGTAAATTGGTGGACTTCATACGATTCAAATAAAGTTGGCCATAGATGTTGAGATTGTTAAAAGATCAGATCGTCATTGTGAGACCACAATTTTATCTGAACGATCGTACGAATTGAATTGATCAACTAAAAAGACCAATTTGGCAGGAAAACAAAGGGGAGCTGCTTGGCCCTGCAAACATAGAAACATTGCACTGGGACCAACAAAGATTTTTTAACCTGGTCGATCAATTTCCTGACAGATGTCGGCCGAAAAATCATAAGATGTACGATCATTTGAATCCCACTAACCGCACGATAATTTCGAAGGATTGGTCGGACTTCCCTAAAATCGGTTGTTTTTCAAGAAGAATCGTCGTGTCTATGGGGAGCTTTAGATCTAAAACAGACCTATTTGGCCAACAAAAACTTCGATTTCATTTTGGTTGGTCTTTTTGAATTCAAATTTCGAAGTTTTTCAAATTCGAATTTCGAAGTTTTTCAAATTCGAATGTCGAAGTTTTTCAAATTCGAATGTCGAAGTTTTTCAAATTCGAATTTCGCAGTTTTTCAAATTCGAATTTCGAAGTTTTTCAAATTAGAATTTCGAAGTATTTCAAATTAGAATTTCGAAGTTTTTCAAAATCGAAATGTGCCCCCTTGATAAATCTGCCCCAGTGTTACCCAGAGCCCGGCACTCAGGTACTTGATTACAGGGAGGCACATACTGTAGTTCTATAAATGTTAATAATGAAATGTATTTGTATCTTGCAGTGAAATCATTGTCTGTCTGTTTCTCTACTGCTGGTTCTGACTCCTGCCTACTTGTACCATGTGTTGTAATTGACTCTCTCCCAGCCAGGACTACACTTCCCATAATGCCTTTCATGCTAATCTCCTCCCCCTTTCCTCAGGCCTGTAAATCCCTGAAGAAGCAAAGCATTATGGGAAGTGCAGTGTGGGACAACTGTCAGTACAAGGTGTCAGTGGTACTTTGGCTCTGCAGTCAGACAAGCAGTGAATCGCAGTGAATAAGGAAAATGTTGCAGTTCTGCTGATCACTGAGCCGGGCTCTATAGCTGGAGTCAATATGACAGTTGGCAGCGACAGAGAAAAGGAATAGGGGAAATTCCCACCATGAATTATGTGCCCCCCCCCACCAGATCTCCAGTAGTTTGTTCCACTGGGAATAGTCCATTATCCAATAGAAACACATGTGATATTCACATTTACAGGGATTAAAGGGGAACTATCATGTAACATGAGCTGTACCATTCTCAGCTCCACCTCTCTCCTCTAAGCTCCACCTCTTCCCACTCAGCTCCACCTCTCCATGTAGAAGTTGCACATCAGTTGGGTAATGTCCACCAGTATTAATATCAATACAAATAAAATCACTATAAATATATCATATTAGAATACGCTGAAGGTTAAAAGTTGTGCCCCCCCCTTTGTTCCTTCTGCTCCATGTGTAATGACTGTACCAAACATGCTATTTCTTTGTATTTTCTTCTTTGATGTGAAATAAAATATAAGTTACAAAAAAAAAAGTTGTGGCCCCTTAAATGCACGTTTCACCTTTAAGTTAACTTATGTTATAGAATGGCTAATTCGAAGCAACTTTTCATTTGGGCTTATTTCTTTGCTTTTTTATAGTTTTTGAATTATTTGCATTCTTCTTCTGACGCTTTCCAGCATTCAAATAGGGGTCACTGACCCCATCTAAAAAAAACAAATGCTCTGTAAGGCTACAAATGTATTGTTATTGTTACTTTTTATTCCTCATCTTTCTATTCAGGCCTCTCCTATTCATATTCCAGTCTCTTATTCAAATCAGTGCATGGTTGCTAGGGGAATTTGGACCTTAGCAACCAGGTGGCTGAAATTACAAACTGGAGAGCTGCTGAATAAAAAGCTAAATAAGTCAAAAACCACAAATAATAAAAAATGAAAACCGATTGCAAATTGTCTCAGAATATCCCTCTCTACATCAAACTAACAGTTAATTTAAAGGTGCACAACCCCTTTAACTTGAAAATATTAGAGTGTCAGCCCTTCTTCCCCTCTCCTTCATACTGGGACTATCAAACAGAAGAAACAATGGTGTAAATAAGTGTCTGGCTCCTCCTTCCTCCAATCTCTGGCATCTCAGAGCAGCCCCAATGGCATTTGCCATTATCTATAGTAGGGATGCACCGAATCCACTTTTTTGGATTCGGCCGAACCCCCGAATCCTTCACTAAGGATTCGGCCGAATACCGAACCGAATCCGAACCCTAATTTGCATATGCAAATTAGGGGTGGGAAGGGGAAAACATTTTTTACTTCCTTGTTTTCTGACAAAAAGTCACGCAATTTCCCTCCCCGCCCCTAATTTGCATATGCAAATTAGGATTCGGATTCGGTTCGGCTGGGCAGAAGGATTCGGCCGAATTCGAATCCTGGCCGAATCCCGAACCGAATCCTGGATTCGGTGCATCCCTAATCTATAGATTGCCAGCCTGGGCCTCGCTATTGCCATTATTTGAGCCAAAGCCTAATCTTAGTTTAACCCTCACTACACCAACTCTATTTGTGCTGTTAGTGGTTTGCTTTCCCTTTGCTCTGCCTGGTGCCTGAATGTATCAATGAAAGTTTTATTATCACTCATGATAAGTTTATATATTAATTCCCTTTGCTGCTATCAACTCACACTCGCGTCTTCTGTTTATAAAGCTTTATTTAGGTTTAACATACAGTATATATATATATCTATATATAATCTACAGTCTGGTCATTTCCCTATGGGACCAGACTGTAAATTATATCCTTATAAACGGCGCGTTCATGCGTCAGAACGCGCCGATTATAAGCTTAAAGAGACAGCACTCGCAGCTGCAAGCAGCCTTGCTTCCCACCGCTATAGCTTTCGGGGCTCCCCATCTAATCACTTCCCACAATGGATTTACCCGTTTTATGCGATGAAGGGCTTCTCTTTCCTTCATCGCATCTCTCACTCCTGTCACAAGTCTCCTGCAGCTGCCTCCCTGGTGTCGCTTTCCTCACAGGATTCGGCTCCATTTTCACTCCCGTCCAGTGTCTGAAGTCTCGCTCCGCCTCCCTTACACTGCCTAAATCTCGCTCTGCCTCCCTTACACTACAAAGTCTCGCTCTGCCTCCCGTCCACTCGCTCCCCCTCCTTCCCTGCATGACCGGTAAAAGAAAATGATGTGACACAGAGGGGGAGCGATTCTTTAGATAGTGGACGGGAGGGGGAGTGAAAATGTAGAGGAATCCTGTGAGGAAAAGAGCGAGACCAGGGAGGCAGCTGCAGGAGACGTGTGCCATTTAGAAAGCAAGAATAAAATACAGGTACCTAAAAGAGCTGCAGTTAAAGATAAAAATCAACTTGTAGAGACACTTCAAAAAAAGTAAAACTGAACCCAGAAACTGTAGATTATAATAGATAATGTACCCCCCACTTAAAATTTATAAAGATATTAATAGTCACCTCGGAGTTATGTGACCTGTATAAAAGCACTCGGCCTGCGGCCTCGTGCTTTTATATGGTCACATAACTCCTCGGTAACATAATATCTTTATAAATTACAGTAGGGGGTACATTATCCACTATATAATACACAAAAGCCATGAATATCCCGTAAATTATATCCTTATAAACGGTGAGTTCTGATGTCATCAGTTATAAACGGTGAGTTCTGATGTCATTTCTGTCACATGACTCACTGAAATTTGTGTATTATAATAAATAAAGTTCCCCCAGTTGTAAAATATGAGGATATTAGAAGTTACCTCGGAGTTCCATGACCTGTATAACTCAGCCATTGATGTTATTTGCTCTAATGATCTTGGCTCTGTGCTGCTGTAATCAGGGGGCTAATGAGCACCCCACTTCTAGGCTCACGCGTCACTCACACAACCCCGACATTATTCAATTTCAGTGCCGAAAGGATCTTTTAAGAACATTAACTGTGAGTGAGGAGAGAGTGTTGCTGAGGCGCTGCCATACTGATTGCTCATTTCTCTGGAGAGTCAGGAGCTGAGCTTTCATCTCATCCAGTTCTTTCCTTAAATGGCCCATATTGCCACCATGGTGTCCTGATGTTGTAGCTGAAGTGCAGCCATTTTCTCCTTTAGCTTCATTGCTACTGCCCTTGTTAGTGCCACTATGTGCTCCTGCTCTGAGGCAGTGCTGCCTGTGCTCTCACTAAACACATGAATAAAGCCCATGTGGCACATTGCCAGGGAAAGTAACACAAGTGTGAGGAACACAATCACACTGATCCTGCATGTTGTACCCCGAGGCTGCCCCATGTTGTGCGGGAGGTGCACTATTTTATAATCAGAGGAACATCTAGGTTCACTATTACTTCTTTCTCTCTCTGATTCCTGGGATTTCCTTCCTTTCATGGCTCGGATACGCGCGCTTCTACGTGGTTCCTTATACAGGTTCTGATCCATCATCAATGATCTGTTCATCTGTTTGTTTCTCTAAAAGGAATTCAAGAAAAACTCGACGTTGCTCTGCTGAGAAGACTCAACAAATGGAGATGCTTTCAGCAGTTTATCAGAGCACAAGTCACATTACTGGGGGCAGCTGGGAAATTGACAATATGTCTAGCCTCATGTCAGATTTCAAAATTGAATATAAAAAAATCTGTTTGCTCTTTTGAGAAATGGATTTCAATGCAGAATTCCGCTGGAGCAGCACTATTAACTGATTCATTTAAAAAAAAAAAATTACCATGACAATATCCCTTTAAGGAAAATTCCCTTTCAAGGCTTTATTTAACTTGAAAAACCTATATTTATTTCTCTTGCTATTTTATCATAGTTCAAAAGATTTTATAAGTATGCAATGATTTCCCAATGACTTTTCACATCTTTAAAACTAAAGAATCCAAAGAACCATTGCAAAAATGTAAATATTCTAATTTCTCTTAAAATTGGAGAGACCAACAGTTTTTTGTTCTTCAAAAATGTGTTGGATTTGGAGTAAACTTATTTCATTATTTATGGTCGTGCCCATACATATTGGAGGTCTGAAGTGAGTTTGAGACATTCCTTTGCAATAAACTGCAAATTCTGTTTAAACTTTCACCTTCATCTATTATATATAAAAGATGACACGTTTCTAAAAAGTTTCTGAAAGCTAGAAAATTGTATTATTGAAGCAAGGAGTGATATGAATCCCAACTGATTTTTGTAATATTTTAATAGTAAAAAATTAAGCAAGAAGGGGTCGAACCCTTATTATCAGAAGGGGTCAGTTGGTTTTGAGAGCAGTGAAAAAGCAGAGATTCTAAACTAAGTTCAGCCAACTAATGAGGCTTCCTTGTTAGTGATGGGCGAATTTCCGCCGTTTCGCCCCAAAAAAATTCGCGAAAAGGCACCGTCGTTTTTGACGCCGGTGCCCGTTTTTCCGACGCCGGCGCCCATTATCGGCGCAGGCATCCGTTTGTATTCCGAAATTTTTTTTACGCCGGTAAATTTTCGCCAACAAATTTTTGCGGGCGTTTCATAAATTTTTTCGCCGGTGGCGAATCGTGCAAATAAATTCGCCAATCACTATTCCTTGTTAATACATCCAATTCTAGTAATACAAATGCCTATACTGTACATGGGTGACTATGAAAGAAATTTTAAAAGAAACCATGTGAAATGAAACAAAGTTCCAGGACCTTATGGTATTCATCCAAGGGTACTAAATGAGCTTAGCTCTGTGATTGCCAAACCTCTTTACTTCATTTTTAAGGATTAATTGAGGTCTGGTATGGAGCCGAGAGACAATTGCTAATGTGGTGCCTCTATTCAAAAAGGGATCCTGTTCTAAGTGTGAAAACTATAGGTCAGTTTCTATTTGTGCAGATGAGACTAAATTGTGCAGAACTATAGGTTCCATGCAGGATGCTGCCACTTTGCACAGTGATTTGTCTAAACTGGAAAACTGGGCAGCAAACTGGAAAATGAGGTTCAATGTTGATAAATGCAGGTTATGTACTTTGGCAAAAATAATATAAATGCAAGTTCTACACTAAATGGCAGTGTGTTGGGAGTTTCCTTAAATGAGAAGGATCTTGGGGTCTTTGTAGATAACAAGTTGTCTAATTCTGGGCAGTGTCATTCTGTGGCTACTAAAGCAAATAAAGTTCTTGTATAAAAAAGGGCATTAACTCAAGGGATGAAACATAATTGTGTCTCTTTATAGGTCCCTGGTGAGGCCTCATCTGGAGTATGGGGGCAGTTTTGGACTCCAGTCCTTAAGAGGGATATAAATGAGCTGGAGAGAGTGCAGAGACTATAGTGGTATATATAGTTTATAAACGTGAGTGTATGGATAGAAGTATATAGGTGTGTGTATATATGTGCGCTGGGGTTTATTTGGAGGGGCTGAACTTGATGGACTTTTGTCTTTTTTCAACCCAACTTAAACTATGTTACTATGTGACTATAATGTGCTATTCTGATAAAGAGTAATAAAAAATGGGTGATGTTTGCAATGTGACAGGGATGTTGCTGGAGTTTATAAGCATATTGATGAGTTTAACTGAATATCCCAAAAGAGCTTGCAATCTAATGTTACCTGGGCAGCAGAAGGCGTCAGCTGTGAATATAACAGAACCCAGTGCAGATCAGCAGCACATGACAATAAATAAGAGAATAAAGAGGAAATAAACTGTTACAAGTAATAAAGGGAAGATAATAATTGCAAATACAGTTAATTACAGCTCAGCCCTATGTGAATCACTGCACAAAAGTTTTATATAATCACATTAAATATATTTCACCCATATAGTGATTTCTATATCAGCATCACCTTGTGTCCCTGTAATGAGGGGATGAGGGACAGGGAATAATTGTCTGGAGAGACTGTATCCAGGAGAGAATTGAGGCTGATTTATTCCTATTATTTATGGAGGCAGTTTATAGGGTTTATAAGGAGCTTTTCCTCAGTCAACTCAGGCAGAAAGGCTGGAGGTTGTGTCAGGTTGGTGGGAGCCCTGGTACCATGAGAAGATGTAGCGGAGGAACGGAGGAAGATCTACTGGGTATGTGCCAGGGATTGGGGGCAACACCTTGTGTAACTGGGGCTGTTTCACTGCTGGAATGTTCCATATCTGCCCCTCTGTCTCTGTTGCCTCATTAATATGTGGGGGTGAGACTGGGGCATAAGGGAAAGTGAATGTCTGTATCCATTGGCTCATAGAAAAGGTCTCATTACTTTTTTACTGATAATCCAGTGGAAATTTTGGGCATGTTCAGTGGAGGTCAGTGGGTGCAGGTACATAGGCACAGGCAGGTGGGTCCTACATCGATGCAATTGGTCAGCACAGTTGGACTCACATAGAGAACATGCACCAAAGGCATTTTATATACAGACAGCTCTGAGCCTCAGGCACTGCCATTCATTTCCCTAGAACTGTACAGATTGTGTAGGACGACGTTCCCATTAGAAGGAATCGATTCCAATAAATCCTCAGCCCCATAGGAAAGGAGTGTGACTGGTTCCTCTGCATCGTTAGGAGCTGAATCCTCTCTCCCATCATCAGTGAGACCTTCCCAGGTACCTAATCCTGTCTGTGGGGGAAAGTCCTGCTGCTCTACATCACTTTATATATAATCAGCTCCTTCTTATACACCCAGCAATGGCAATCAGTAGCAGATCTGGGTTTATTCCCTGTAAAATCACTGATTTGGGTGATTGTGCCACAGGCCTGGGTATCACTGGGTTAATGACGGCTGGGAGGGCACAGGTAACACCAGGATATTATTACAGGATATTATTACAGGATATTTTTACAGGATTTTATTACAGGATATTATTACAGGATATTATTACAGAACATTATTATAGGATATTATTTGATATTATTACAGGATATTATTATGGGATATTATTACAGGATATTATTGCAGGAAATTATTACAGGACATTATTACAAGATATTATTGCAGGATATTATTAGAGGATATTATTACAGGACATTATTACAGGATATTATTACAGGATATTATTACAGAACATTATTATACAATATTATTTGATATTATTACAGGACATTATTACAGGATATTATTACAGGATATTATTACAGGATATTATTACAGGACATTATTACAGGATATTATTACAGGATATTATTACAGGATATTATTACAGGACATTATTACAGGACATTATTACAGGACATTATTACAGGATATTATTACAGGATATTATTACAGAACATTATTATACAATATTATTTGATATTATTACAGGACATTATTACAGGATATTATTACATTTGATCTTCTATCTAATGAACTTCTTTAAACAACAGCCGGTACGAGTGGACAGCGTGTGGGAGGATTGGCCTACATGAGCTCCTGTAGTTCTTGTCTCACGCATGCAATCTATTAGGAGAAGTGTACACTCTTACTGGCTGCTGTTTAAAGGGGAACTATTGCAAAAATTAAAATGTAATATAAGCTTCAGCATACTTAAATAAGTAACTTTCTAAATACAATCAATAAACTTGATTATTTCAGAAATGATGCAGAATGTTTAATTGATTGTATTTAGAAAGTTTATTGTTTCATTACGATGAAGCTTATATTAAATTTCCATTTCAGGGAACTAAGGGAAGAGCATTTGCACAGAGCTGAAAAAATCTCATTTAACTCACAGAGATGTAGATTGTGTGTAGTAACTGTGATAGGATTATCCAATGTGTCATGTGACTCCTAGATACAGCTGTTACTTGTGAGAGTTGCATGAATGGATGTGTGAAGTGTTCTGAATCCCCCGGGGTACAGATGTTAGAACACATTGTATGTAGCAGACAGGTGGTGTCGAAGGCCCCCGCCTCTGTTCAGGGATGGTTTCTCCACCTTGACATGAATCGCCTCTTTCACTCCTCGTTCAAACCAGCGTCTTCTTTATCCAAGATTTGGACCTTGTTATCTTCAAAGGAGTGTCCCTTGTCTTTTAGGTGTAGAAAGACAGCTGAGTTTTGCCCTGTAGAGTTCTCCCTCCTGTGCTGAGCCATTCGCTTGGAGAGCAGTTGTTTTGTCTCCCCAATGTATAGATCTGTGCTCTCCTCACTACACTGGACTCCATATACCACATTGCTTTGTTTTTCTTTAGGTCTTGGATCCTTTGGGTGTACCAGTTTTTGTCTCAGTGTGTTGCTGGGTTTGAAATTTGTATTTGATACTGTACTTGGGGTGACAGTTACTACCTATTACTGCCTACTGTGCATCACGTATTTCTGTCATGACTGGGGTTAAAGCCTCTATTTGTTTACTGCAGTGAGTTTTGGCACACCCAGGGTTAATGCTAATTTTCCATATTCTAAGGTGGTTATTGGCATCTCTGAGGTTAATTACATCCATTTTCTATTATGGTTGCTAGCATTTCTGTGGTTAAAATGGACCACATTTTCATTATTCATTTATTATTTTCTATAGTCACTACTAGCAGAATGGCTCCGTGTTTGAATTGCAAATGGCACTGGTGTTGCTGAACTAGCAAATCCAACACAGTCCTACAGCAATCAACATGTCACATTTATACCAACCAGGGATGTATGTAAATAAAGCCATTGCTCATGAAATGTTCTCCAGGTTAGTGTCAATGTGACCTGTTGATTGTGTTGGACCAAGTTGTTAATAAACATGGAAATCGTAAAATTGTCTTGATTTAAAGTGGCCGAAACTAGAAAGTATTGGAGGGCGAGGCTTATGATAATGGTAGGTGTGGCTAATATTTGTGGGTGGGGCCACACATTCCACCCTTTTACTTTTTTTTATCCAAATTCAAGCACTGATCACAGCTCAAGGCAGAAAAACTAATTATTAGAGGAAGAACAACTTCTAGAAGACCAACTGGCCCTCATGGGCCCCAGCTGGGCCAGACCCCACCTCGTGATCTCCTGGCCCTACAAAAAAAAAACAATTTGCGAGGCTCCTTTTGCGCATGCCTGGCGTCGCAGTAGGGGGTTCGGAGGGGGCCTTGGACAGCAGCCCTGGATGGAGTCCCAGTGGGCCCCGGGCCCCCTAGTCTGACCCTGAGTTCTGGCACATAATGCACTTAATGGTGTTAAATAACATTAAATAACATTAATTCTATAAATTTCATTCATTAGAATTTACTTTGTGTAAATCAGACAGTGCTCGGGGGGGTTCCAAACAGGAGGGGACTGACCTATGTCTCACACAAGAGAAGACGAGATACAGAGAACGACACTTATACCAACACCAAACACACAGTTTTGTACCATAATTGACAGTCGGACAGATATCAATACAGGTCGGATAGTTTTTCACATGTGAGAGACGTGGGATGATTTGTAAGTGTAGGAAGATATTTCATAAGACACAAACTAAGGACAATGTCCTCTTCTCTTTATTGATGGGATCATTATTGTGTCTGTTGGTTCTGTGGTCTTGGATAAAGTGACAGTCCACGTGCAAATTCTGTTTCATGTTCTGATATATCACTGTCTTTGTTGATCTCTTTCAGGAACAATTTCCCATGGTCCATTGCAAAGACTGTATAACTGAGCAGAGAAGAAAAAGATTAGAAATAGAAGTAACATTTCCATTTAGTGGCAAGAATATGAGGAGATGTTCTGCAACAAGTTCCTGTTAGTCATCATGTCAAACCTCAGCAGAGCCAATCAGATCTCCTCTCCATTCATCCTGATTGGGATCCCAGGGATGGAAGAGATGCATGTTTGGATCTCAATACCACTGTGTTGCATGTATATAGTAACCATTTCAGCCAACATTACTGTTCTTCTTATCATAAAAGCTGACAGGAGGCTTCACCAGCCAATGTACCTGCTCCTTTCCATGTTATTAGTCACTGACCTTGTCCAATCAAATGCCGCCATTCCCAAGATGCTGCTGCTCTTCTGGTTCAAGCTAAGAGACATCACTTTTGGGGAATGTCTAGTACAGATGTTCTTTATCCATTCTTTGTCCTTGATGTCGACTTCTGTACTAGTGACTATGGCCTTTGATCGTTATGTGGCCATTTGCCACCCACTGAGATACTCCACCATCCTGACCAATTCCATGATTGCAAAACTGGGACTGTTTGTGATAATAAGGGGGACATTAGTGATATTTCCTCTCCCAATGCTTGTCTTAAGGCTCCAATTTTGTGGGAATCGTGTCATTGAACAGACTTACTGTGAGCATATGGCGGTGGTAAAGCTTTCGTGTGGCGATATCAGAATCAACTCTGTGTATGGGCTAATTATTGCTTTGCTAGTGGCAGGATTAGATTCAATATGTCTTACTGTGTCCTACACCATGATTATAATGACTGTGCTGAGACTTCCCAACAGAGAAGCCAGATATAAAGTTGGTAACACATGTGCTGCCCATGTTGGTGTTATCTTAGTGGCATATATCCCAGCCCTCTTCTCCTTCATGTCTCAGAGATTTGGGGCTTCTTCGACCCTATCTCTTCAAATCCTTATTTCCAACATCTACCTGATCATTACTCCAATGTTGAATCCAATCATATATGGTATAAAAACCAAAGAGATTCGCAAGAAGGTGTCAAAATTAATTTCCCTCTCATAGAAGCATCTATGAAATGTCCCTCACAGGCAATATGTTCCAGATCTAGTGGCCAAGATGTCATATAGCCAAAGTAATGATACAGACACATGGCTAAACTATTTCACTTGAGCCGTGGAGGTGAAGATCCCATGATCATCCTGTAGACAAAGGCCTGTTCTTCTGCACAAAATCTCAATCAATTGATGGACCAAAGCAAAGAGAAATTTTGATGGAAATTTAATTGCTTAAAATATGGACCTAAATCATTTTTAGATAGAACAATATACTTACACAAAGCCTATATTCATAGTTTATTTTACATAGTTTTTTCTCATGGGGCAATAATATGTCCCATCCAATGGTGAGGCTTTGTTTAGACCTCAGATAGTACATACACTGTAATATAAATCAGCTTTTATGGATTAAATTAACTATTGATAATGGCAGAGGTATGCTAATAATGAATAACAGAGCACTGAATATATATATATATACAGGTATGGGACCCATTATCCGGTAACCTGTTATCCTGAAAGCTCTGAATTACAGAAAGTTGTCTCCCATAGACTCTATTTTATCCAAAATACCCAAATAATGATGTAATTTTTTCTCTGTAGTAATAAAACAGTACATTGTACTTGTTCCAAACTAAGAAATAATTAAAACATTTTTTGGAAGCGAAAACAGTCTATTGGGTTTATTAAATATTTACATGACTTTCTAGTAGATTTAAGGTATGGAGATCCAAATTACCCCAGGTCCCATATCTGTACCTATTAACTGATTTTTGCATTTTCCATGCTTGGGTATAATAAATTCTAGAAAGATTCTAGTTTTTTTAACTGGGTGGCTGCTCTTACATCAATGTGGCTGATAATAGGATAGAGAGACACCCACCCATGTTACACATCACAAATTGAAATCTGGTAAGAACTGAAGATGAGCTTCAATTAAAAAATGATGATTCCATTTGCAGTCTTGTTTTTTTTTGTTGAAAGCTAAAAAGGCCTGTATTGGGCACCCAGTGACAATAATGTACCTTTTCCAGATACATTTACCCTAAGGGTTGCAAAATGATGACAAGAAATGTAAACATTTTAGGTTAGCCAAAAAACAAACCTGAGGAAGAACCAAAAACAACATGAAAAGTAAATTTAATGCATTAAACACTTTACTACAGTATATGCTGGACCTAGTGAAGTCTTCTTCTTTTTGCAATTTCAGGAAAAACAAATCCTGCCATGTTTTTCAAACCCCTTCATTTTCATTAAGCTGTACCATGTAGGTTACATTAGGTTCCACTCTAAAATTCTCTAAAATTTGCAAATAGAATATCATTGTAAAGGACACTAATATCATTGGGGGGCAATTCCTTTGATTAGTTTTCAAATTCAATTTTAAATTATCTCGGAAAATTAAAATATCACTAGCCTCAGCTGAAGGAATAAAAAGCCCACACTAAACCCAGACCCAATAAGCTCCACCATCCTGTGATTTGGGTACACTCACAAGTGACGCATCCTTATTTTCCAGTTCCACTGGTGTGATCCATTCTAGGTCAAACTTCCTTACCGGTTCACTTTAAGGAAACTTTGGTAAATCTTTTTACACACATGGCAGTTGGATAAGTTCCTTAAACACCCAATAAGAGTTAGGCTTATAAGCTGGAGAGATGCTTGCCTTCACATCAAATATAGACTTTGCTGCCAACATTCCAACTCATGGATTGATGTCCTTACAGTCCCAATACAACATTTTCATGACTGATATCTTTTAGGAAAATATTTAATCATATAAAAACATCAGTAGTCCACCAAGAATTCTGTCTATATATATATATATATATATTTAAATAGACTGGGCCCAGTGCTTCCCACTAAGTATGTTTACAAAAATACAGAAAGGTTGTAGAAAGTTTGTAAAAGATCTGGCCACAGGTCTTCTCCTGTCTTTCTCATTTGTTTTATTTGGATTATTTAAAGCTTAAGTAGAGAATAAGGACAATCTATTCTGTCAACATTCTTATCTCATATCATATCTCTAAGGAAGGCTGTAGAGTGAGGAGCTTTCTCAAGTTAACTAATTAAACTTACACAAACCTTCTCCCATCTTAAACTCGAAAGCTAGGTATGGAAAGCTAACCAACAACTTAAAGGGATACTGTCATGGGGAAAAAAAACATTTTTTCAAAATGAATCAGTTAATAGTGCTGCTCCAGCAGAATTCTGCACTGAAATCCATTTCTCAAAAGAGCAAACAGATTTTTTTATATTCAATTTTGAAATCTGACATGGGGCTAGACATATTGTCAATTTCCCAGCTGCCTCCAGTCATGTGACTTGTGCTCTGATAAATTTCAATCACTCTTTACTGCTGTACTGCAAGTTGGAGTGATATCACCCCCTCCCTTTCCCCCCCCCAGCAGCCTAACAACAGAACAATGGGAAGGTAACCAGATAGCAGCTCCCTAACACATGATAAAAGCTGCCTGGAAGATCTAAGAACAGTACTTAATAGGAAAAGCCAAGTCCCACTGAGACTGATTCAGTTTCATTAAGTAGGAGAAATAACAGCCTGCCAGAAAGTAATTCCATCCTAAAGTACAGGCACAAGTCACACGACTCGGGCAGCAAGGGAAACTGACAAAATGTCTAGCCCCATGTCAGATTTCAAATTGAATATCAACAAATCAGTTTGCTCTTTTGAGAAATGGATTTCAGTGCAGAATTCTGCTGGAGCAGCACTATTAACTGATGTGTTTTGAAAAAAAAAATGACAGTATCCCTTTAAGAGAAATTAGCAAGATTTTTCAAACATATTACCAGACATTTTATCCTCAACAGAAATCGAGGAGGGCTTGATGGTTTATCCCCATTTTTTAAACAAATGATTGAACTTTATAATAGCTCAGTTTATGACTAAAATATTTTAATAATGTTTTAATGGCAAAATGTTGATTTCAATCTCCCATTCAAATTGGAGCTGGATCTCCAACGATAATAAAGAGTTTCCTGTACATTCATCATTATAGACCTATCTCCCTTATTATTCAAAATATAAAGATCTGAACTAAAGGATTGTCCCATATTCTCTAAGACTTGCCATGAAAGGAACAATATGGATTGGAAGTAAAAGGTCAAGGGGAAAAACTCGCATTTTTAGAGAAAAAAAACCTTGAAAATTGTTTGAGATTTGTTATACCCTGAAGCTGCAAAAAATTCGAATTTGAAAATACTCAAACCTGTAGAACTAAAAAAACTGAAAACTAAAACCTGTGGAAATCATCTAAAAGTCGATGGCAGATGGTCCCTTTAACCTTTGGAACATGTTTTTGGACTTTATAATTGTCAAGAGGCATCAAATCGAAAATTAGAAATTGACGCACAGTCCAGTTTTACTAAACACCCCCCAACATTTTTGGTTATGACAGTTTAGCTGCATTGAGAATTAAAGATATTAATGAATTAAGTAGAAACTAGTTTTGGCAGCAGGAGAGTTTTAGGCACTTTTCAGATTTTCAAAGGCTGTTCAATATCTCTTTGGAGTCTCTTGTTTTCTATATTTAAATGTTATATATTAAAATCATAAGGGAATAACAACAAATAGACATCATATTAAGGTCTCTACATTTAAGGAAAATTCCCTTTAAATCTTTATTTAACTTTGTAAAAAGTTCAAAGCTCAAGATATTGCTGAGCACTTCAAAAACAAAATTGACACTATCAGAAGGGACATTCCACTACTCAACCCCCCTAGACTTCCACCCCCCTCCCTCCACACTCCCCAGTCTCTCCTGTGCTCCTTCACCCCTGTCACTGATGAGGAATCTCAAAGCTTCTGGCCTCTTCTCACCTTACCACCTGCCGCTTGATCCAATTCCCTCAAAACTTCTCCCCAATACCAATCCTTGTCTAATCAAAGCCTTAACTCACCTATTTAATCTTTCCCTCTCAACTGGACTGTTTCCTTCTCAACTAAAACATGCTCGTCACCCCCATCCTGAAAAAACCCTCTCTTGATCCCTCCAATCTTGACAACCTCCGACCTATCTCTCTGCTACCTTTCATCTCTAAACTACTTGAGCGCCTAGTCTACAACCGACTTACCTCATTCCTCTCTGACAATAACCTGCTGGACCCCCTACAATCTGGTGTTAAGCCACAACACTCCACTGAATGTTGGATAATGAAAGATAAGATCGGAAAAGAGAAATATAATGAATATGACAGACCCACTAAGACACAAAGAACTGAGAGATTCACAGAAAGAGGTAGGAGACATAACTATATAACTAAGGGGAATTATTATGATTTAAATAAGGAAAATTACAATGGTTACATTGACACAGCATCGCCGACAAGTCATGGAGCCAAAAGGTGCTGCTATTCATCGCCTATGGCCACACCACCCTGAAAGTGCCTGATCTCGTCTGATCTCAGAAGCGATACCGGGTCGGGCCTGGTTAGTACCTGGATGGGAGACCGCCTGAGAAGTTTTCAACACTTCATTTTTTCAACTTTTTCAAGGTTTGATTTTTTAAAGTTTTCAAAGTTTGAGTTTTCAAACTTTGAGTTTTCAAAGTTTTCAAAGTTTAATTTTTCAAAGTTTTCAAAGTTTAATTTTTTCAAAGTTTTCAAAGTTTGATTTTTCAAAGTTTTCAAAGTTTGATTTTTCAAAGTTTTCAAAGTTTCATTTTTTCAACGTTTTCAAGGTTTGATTTTTCAAAGTTTTCAAAGTTTCATTTTTTCAACGTTTTCAAAGTTTTCAAAGTTTCATTTTTTCAACGTTTTCAAGGTTTGATTTTTCAAAGTTTTCAAAGTTTCATTTTTTCAACGTTTTCAACGTTTTCAAGGTTTGATTTTTCAAAGTTTTCAAAGTTTCATTTTTCAGTTTTCAGTTTCAGTTTTTCAAAGTTTTTCAACTTCATTTTTCCACAGTGCCGCTGACAAGTCAAGAAGCCGAAAAGTGCTGCTGTTCATCGCCTACGGCCGCACCACCCTGAAAGTGCCTGATCTCGTCTGATCTCAGAAGCGATACAGGGTCGGGCCTGGTTAGTACCTGGATGGGAGACCGCCTGGGAATACCAGGTGTCGTAGGCTTTTCAAAGTTTTCAACTGTATTTTGCCACAGCATCGCCGACAAGTCATGGAGCTAAAAGGTGCTGCTATTCATCGCCTATGGCCACACCACCCTGAAAGTGCCTGCTCTCGTCTGATCTGTGAAGTGATACAGGGTCAGGCCTGGTTAGTACCTGGATGGATAGATAAATAGATCGGAATTATTGGCGACAAAAACCAAGGGAAAGGATTTACAATGTGTACCATTCATTACTTAATTTAGTAAGGGGGGCTATAAATTAACAAAAATCTTAAAGGGATACAGTCATGGGAAAAAATTTTTTCTTCAAAATGAATCAGTTAATAGTGCTGCTCCAGCAGAATTCTGCACTGAAATCCATTTCTCAAAAGAGCAAACTGATTTTTTTATATAAAATTTTGAAATCTGACATGGGGCTAGACATATTGTCAGTTTCCCAGCTGCCCCAAGTCATGTGACTTGTGCTCTGATAAACTTCAATCTCTCTTTACTGCTGTACTGCAAGTTGGACTGATATCACCCCCCTCCCTTTTCCCCCCCAGCAGCCTAACAAAAGAACAATGGGAAGGTAACCAGATAGCAGCTCCCTAACACAAGATAACAGCTGCCTGGTAGATCTAAGAACAACACTCAATAGTAAAATCCAGGTCCCACTGAGACACATTCAGTTACTTTGAGAAGGAAAAGCAGCAGCCTGCCAGAAAGCATTTCTCTCCTAAAGTGCAGGCACAAGTCACATGACTTGGGGCAGCTGGGAAATTGACAATATGTCTAGCCGCATGTCAGATTTCAAAATTGAATATAAAAAAATCTGTTTGCTCTTTTGAGAAATGGATTTCAGCCCAGAATTCTGCTGGAGCAGCACTATTAACTGATGTGTTTTGAAAAAAACATGTTTTCCCATGACAGTATCCCTTTGAGAAAACATTGACATGTCCTACAAATGGATAAAGATTTACAGGGAGTAATTGGGGAACGACCATCAATTGTCTTTACTAGACCAGATACCCAGTTTTTTTAAAAAAGAAACAAATACACCAACATGGCTGGGAAATACTAAAGGCTTTTTTAGGTGTATCCAATGTGTTGCTTGTAAAACACTTAAAAATAAAGAAAAACAAACATGTATTTTTAAAGCAAACGAAACGGCAATATAACATTAATACATTAATAACTTGTGATACAGTGAATATTGTATATTTATTAGAGTGTCCCTGTAAAAAACAGTATGTGGGGAGAACTACTAGAAAATTGAGAATAGGAGAGCATATAAGAAACATCAAGAAAGGACTAAAGACACATAGGGGCACATTTACCTACGGTCGAATATCGAGGGTTAATAAACCCTCGATATTCGACCGTCAAAGTTAAATCCTTCGACTTCGAATATCGAAGTCGAAGGATTTACCGCATTTCTTACGATCGAACGATTGAACGATTTTTGCTTCGATCGTTCGATCGTAAGAAATGCGGTAAATCCTTCGACTTCGATATTCGAAGTCGAAGGATATAACTTTGAAGGATTTTAATCCATCGATCGAACGATTTTCCTTCGATCAGAAAATTGATAGGAAGCCTATGGGGACCTTCCCTATAGACTAACATTGCACCTCGGTAGGTTTTAGGTGGCGAAGTAGGGGGTCGAAGTTTTTTTTAAAGAGACAGTACTTCGACTATGGAATGGTCGAATAGTCGAATGATTTTACTTTGAATCGTTTGATTCGAAGTCGTAGTCGAAGGTCGAAGTAGCCAATTTGATGGTTGAAGTAGCCAAAAAAAACATTAGAAATTCGAAGTTTTTTTTTATTCTATTCCTTCACTCAAGCTAAGTAAATGTGCCCCATAGTGTTTCTGAACAATTTCTTCATTATCATAATAGCGATCCAAGTGGACTAAAAATTACAGGGATCTCCACCAAAATAAAACACTGGAAGAGACTCGTTGGATTATATCCTTAAAAACGCTACAGCCTTGTGGTCTAAATATAGACCTGGATATAATTTGTTTCATTTAGATCTTCTGTATCTATATTCATGTTATTGATACAAATTGATTCAGCTTGATATTGCTTTGCTCACTAAAAAATACCCTACGATTTGAATTTTAGGCTTGAGATATATTTTAAATTGTGAAAATCTCCATGTCAGTTATTAATTTGTTTTAATCAATAGATTGCATTTTATTTATCACTTATTAACTGGAAGACTGTTAAGAATTCATTAATTGATGATAATGATTCAATTATGTAAAAAAAAAGGGGTGCCCGATAGTTAGGAATCTAACCTCTGAGGAAGTGAATGTATTCAAGAAACGCGTTAGGCCGAGAGATTTGTGCTTTACTGTAAGTGCATATTATTATTTTTAATAAAACTTATCTGAAAATTTGGAGCTTTCTCTTTTTCGTTGCTCGTACGATTTCCCAGCGGGGACCCGGTGCAGGTAACGAAGGCAATTTGTGTTCCTTGTCTCTTTTGTATCTTTGAGGCTGAGGAAGTGGAGGAGATAGCGCTCTGGGGAGGAACATACCGCTGTTTACCATCAAAGTGCAGGACATCTAGAATTTTGAGAGACCTGTGTTTACCTAAAAATGGGACTTAAATTAAGGGAGACACTGTTTTGGAAAGGAGTTTGATTAAAGGAAGCGCATTCAAAGCATTTAAAGTCACAACACTCCACTGAAACTGCCCTGACTCGACTAACTAATGACCTTTTAACCGCTAACAATCATTTCTCACTACTAATACTGCTTGATCTCTCAGCCGCATTTGACACTGTAGATCACCCTCTCCTCCTCCAGTCCCTCCAGTCACTTGGCCTTCGTGACACAGCCCTGTCCTGGTTCTCTTCTTACATCACCAATCGTTCCTTCAGTGTCTCCTACAATGGAGTATCATCTTCTCCCCTACCTCTTTCTGTTGGAGTTCCTCAAGGCTCTGTCCTGGGACCATTACTATTCTCCCTCTATACTTCCTCCCTTGGCAAATTAATAAATTCATATGGTTTCCACTACCACCTCTATGCTGACGATACTCAGATCTATCTCTCATCTCCTGATCTCAACCCAGAACTCCTAACTCGCGTCTCCTCCTGCCTGTCCACTATCTCTACCTGGATGTCGCAACGCTACCTTAAATTAAACCTCTCTAAAACTGAAATGGTTCTCTTTCCTCCAACTAACACCAGTAACATCCCAGAAGTATCCATCATAGTTACCAATTCCACTATCACCCCCTCTCCCCAGGCCCGGTGCCTTGGGGTTATCCTAGATTCTGCCCTGTCATTCACTCCTCATATCCAGTCACTTATTAAATCATGTCACTTCCACCTAAGGAACATATCCAAAATACCATCATTTATCACCCAAGATGCTGCCAAAATTCTTATTCACTCTCTCATCATATCGCGTCTAGACTACTGTAACTCTCTTTTAATTGGCCTCCCCCTCCAGAGACTGTCAGCTCTCCAGTCCATAATGAACACTGCTGCGAGGCTCATACACCTCAGCAACCGCTCCTCCTCTGCCTCGCCATTCTGTCAATCCCTGCACTGGCTTCCGTTACCTTTCAGAATCAAATTCAAATTAATGACACTGACTTTCAAAGCACTTCATAACTCTGCTCCACCCTACATCTCTGAACTCATCTCTATATACTCACCCAACCGCTTACTACGCTCCTCTACTGACCTGCTACTCAACTCTTCTCTCATTACCTCCTCACATGCTCACATTCAAGACTTTGCCAGGGCTGCACCCCTCCTCTGGAACTCTCTCCCACGGTCTGTCCCACTTTCTCCAACCTTTCTGCTTTCAAGAAATCTCTGAAAACGCACTTCTTATATAACAGAACCCAGTGCAGATCAGCAGCACATGACAATAAATAAGAGAATAAAGAGGAAATAAACTGTTACAAGTAATAAAGGGAAGATAATAATTGCAAATACAGTTAATTACAGCTCTGCCCTATGTGAATCACTGCACACAAGTTTTATATAATCACATTAAATATATTTCATCCATATAGTGATTTCTATATCAGCATCACCTTGTGTCCCTGTAATGAGGGGATGAGGGACAGGGAATAATTGTCTGGAGAGACTGTATCCAGGAGAGAATTGAGGCTGATTTATTCCTATTATTTATGGAGGCAGTTTATAGGGTTTATAAGGAGCTTTTCCTCAGTCAACTCAGGCAGAAAGGCTGGAGGTTGTGTCAGGTTGGTGGGAGCCCTGGTACCATGAGAAGATGTAGCGGAGGAACGGAGGAAGATCTACTGGGTATGTGCCAGGGATTGGGGGCAACACCTTGTGTAACTGGGGCTGTTTCACTGCTGGAATGTTCCATATCTGCCCCTCTGTCTCTGTTGCCTCATTAATATGTGGGGGTGAGACTGGGGCATAAGGGAAAGTGAATGTCTGTATCCATTGGCTCATAGAAAAGGTCTCATTACTTTTTTACTGATAATCCAGTGGAAATTTTGGGCATGTTCAGTGGAGGTCAGTGGGTGCAGGTACATAGGCGCAGGCAGGTGGGTCCTACATCGATGCAATTGGTCAACACAGTTGGACTCACATAGAGAACATGCACCAAAGGCATTTTATATACAGACAGCTCTGAGCCTCAGGCACTGCCATTCATTTCCCTAGAACTGTACAGATTGTGTAGGACGAGGTTCCATTAGAAGGAATCGATTCCAATAAATCCTCAGCCCCATAGGAAAGGAGTGGGACTGGTTCCTCTGCATCGTTAGGAGCTGAATCCTCTCTCCCATCATCAGTGAGACCTTCCCAGGTACCTAATCCTGTCTGTGGGGGAAAGTCCTGCTGCTCTACATCACTTTATATATAATCAGCTCCTTCTTATACACCCAGCAATGGCAATCAGTAGCAGATCTGGGTTTATTCCCTGTAAAATCACTGATTTGGGTGATTGTGCCACAGGCCTGGGTATCACTGGGTTAATAACGCCTAGGAGGGCACAGGTAACACCAGGATATTATTACAGGATATTATTTGATATTATTACAGGATATTATTACAGGACATTATTATAGGATATTATTACAGGACATTATTATAGGACATTATTACAGGATATTATTACAGGATATTATTACAGGACATTATTATAGGATATTATTACAGGATATTATTACAGGATATTATTACAGGACATTATTACAGGATATTATTACAGGACATTATTATAGGATATTATTACAGGATATTATTACAGGATATTATTACAGGATATTATTTCAGGACATTATTACAGGATATTATTATAGGATATTATTACAGGATATTATTACAGGATATTATTACAGGATATTATTTCAGGATATTATTACAGGATATTATTATAGGACATTATTATAGGATATTATTTGATATTATTACAGGATATTATTACAGGATATTATTACAGGATATTATTACAGGACATTATTACAGGATATTATTACAGGACATTATTATAGGATATTATTACAGGACATTATTATAGGATATTATTACAGGATATTATTACAGGATATTATTACAGGACATTATTACAGGATATTATTACAGGACATTATTATAGGATATTATTACAGGACATTATTATAGGATATTATTACAGGATATTATTTCAGGACATTATTACAGGATATTATTTCAGGACATTATTACAGGATATTATTACAGGACATTATTACAGGATATTATTACAGGATATTATTACAGGACATTATTATAGGATATTATTACAGGATATTATTGCAGGATATTATTACAGGATATTATTTCAGGACATTATTACAGGATATTATTACAGGACATTATTACAGGATATTATTACAGGATATTATTACAGGACATTATTACAGGACATTATTACAGGATATTATTACAGGATATTATTACAGGATATTATTACAGGACATTATTACAGGACATTATTACAGGACATTATTACAGGATATTATTACAGGACAGTATTACAGGATATAATTACAGGATACAGGAGAGATCACACAGGTATTATGCCAGGAGAGCAAATCATATTGGGGCTGATTCCTCAGTCTCGTATAACACTCACAGCCAGTGCTGGAATTGAGGTGGGATACAATGATTCAGAAAATCAGAGGTTATTTTTTGTAAGTTAGTAGAAGGTGAAGGACCAGGAGGAGAAACACCGTTGCCCTAACATTGCCACTGACAACACAAATCTTTTCACACAGAGTAACAATTTGATCTTTTCCTGCGTCAATTGCATCTAATGAACTTCTTTAAACAACAGCGGTAGGAGTGGACAGCGTGTGGGAGGATTGGCCTACATGAGCTCCTGTAGTTCTTGTCTCACGCATGCAATCTATTAAGAGAAGTGTACACTCTTACTGGCTGCTGTTTAAAGGGGAACTATTGCGAAAATAATAATATAAGCTTCAGCATAACAAAATAAGTAACTTTCAAAATACAATCAATTAAAAAGCCAATATATGTTATAGGGGAAGGGGCTCCTTTTGCCTAGAAGATGTATTAGAGGTCACTCTATTAAACTCACCAGACATCATGTCTCTCTACATGCAGAATTTGTGCAAAAGGCAGTTATTTTGTTAGATTTTGTTTGTACTGGAATCAGTTATTTGAGTGAGCTCTAATAAATCTGCTAGGAAAGAAGCCCCCCTATAAGATATATTGGATCTAACTGTCAGTGAATATCTGACACCCAACTGCTGAATGAAGACAGAATGAAGAGAAACAGATGCTGAGAGAGGAATAGTGAACATAAACTTGATTATTTCAGAAATAATGCAGAATTTTTAATTGATTGTATTTAGAAAGTTTCTTATTTCAGTACAATGAGGCTTATATTACATTTTTATTTTTACAATAGTTCCCCTTTAAAGACATTTCAGGAAGCTACAGCAAGAGCTTTAACACTGAGCTGAGACAAGAGAAAATCTCATTGCTGCTATGTGAGTAGATTTGTGTTTCTGTGGGGAATTATGGCAGACAATAAGGATACAGATATATTTCACGGCTGGTTTAGGATAATTGTTTAAACAGGATAAATGCAAAGGGAGAGAAGAACAGGTTAAGCCTTATAATAAAACCCCTCTATGACAGGGAAGAGATACAGAGAAGGGGTGCTGCTTGCTGAAGAACAGGTAAAGCAATATGTATGATAAAAGATATAAGTTGCTTATGCGGAGGTGGTCTTTGGCGTTGAGGAAGTGGTTCATCTGGAGGATTATAATCCAGTCGCGCCTTGTGGCAAAATGCTTTTTGCTCTCGGGGATGTCTGAGCATATAAATTCTGCCTTCAATATGCACTATGAGCTTGAAAGGGTATCCCCAGTTGTATCGGATGTTATGTTGGCGGAGGTATAATGTAAGACCCTTCAAGGCTCTCCTTTTCGCTAGAATAGACGGAGCTAGGTCTGGATATATTTGTATCTTGTGATCTTTCTCCGGATGGTTTCACTGCATCCATGAGGGCTGCTTTTACCCGGTATTTGTGCAGACGAACTATTACATCTCTTGGGGGTTCAGTCGGCTGTGGCTTAGGTCTGAGAGCTCTGTGCGCTCTATCCAGTTCCAAGTCTTCCACCGAGCAGTCGGGGAGTAAATTTTGAAATACCTCTATCAGCAGTGGTTCGAGGTCCATGACTGTTTCTGGAAGACCTTTAAGTCTGATATTATTACGCCTGTTTCTGTTTTCAATATCCTCTTGTTGGGATTCAAGGTTCTCCACTTTATTAAAGAGATATGAAATATCATTCTCCACTTGATGAGAATATTCAGTAAGCTCGCTCATTTGATGCTCCACTTCCTGAAGTCTGTTACCCAAACTTGCTATTTCAGTAGACAATTCTTTGGTTGTCTTTGCATGTTCAGCTTTAATTGCCTTTTCGATGTTATAAAAAAGATGCATCAGATCCTGCTTGGAGACCTGACTTGATTCTCCTGGGTCTTCGTCTTCTTCCTGTATAGGGTTATCCTGTGATTTCTCTTTGGCGTGTTTAGTAAATATATTTCTTAAGTCAGAGTCAGTACTTTTTCTAGCTTTGGGAGCCATCTTGCTATGCCAAAAGAAACTATTGATAGTCGAGGTGTGAGGATAGCTGCAACAATCTCTATTCGTGCCCTTGATAAAGATGGATACACTGATATTGTCCCGGGTGCAGTAGAAGTCAAGCTATCACATTATTAAACCAACAGACATTATGTGGTCACCGTCTGCACATGAAGAATCTACAGCCCTGTATGTTGTTGCTGTAGCTGTACTGTGCGGCCAGGAATTCCAGGTAAGTTGACCAAACTGTACAGGAGTAGGCCGAGCAAATTTATGGCGCAGTTCCTTTATTTGTAGAGGGCTATTGCAGTAGTGCGGTAGAATAGCTGCGCTTCCCAATTACATCGCCTTGTGGCCTTAATGCTCAAGAAGTTATGTTGTATAATCCCTTTATCAAAGTTTGCACTGTATATAGTTCAAGTGGGGATGTGCCTCCTGAGTGGTAGGGAATGGCGGGAGCTGTTGCAATGGCGCTCTGCCTCGTGGGGTCTAAACCTCCCAAGCAGCCCCACCGTCTGGATAGTACAGCTACTAGGATATCATACAGACAATAAAGAGCACAAATAGCGTAAAGGTTTCGCCTGCTCCAGAGTTGTGGCGGTGAGCGACACGCTGTCTGGCAAACAGTGAACGGCTGCGTAGTACACAGTATGATCTGCGTTCCAGCGTGGAATGCCTCTGCGATCCGTCACACGCCCGGGCTGACCGCTTCTAAGGACTACCGGCGCTATGGAAGCTGCAGGGGTTTAAGTACAGCTTACCACTGTTGATGCCGGCCGAGCAGGGAGTCCAGGGTCGCCGAGCTGTGTATCACTCACGTGGCATAGACCAGCAGTGGAAGGTGCCTCTTGGTCCTAGGCCTCTATGTCTGTTCTTAGGATCGGGTCCACTTTCGCTGTAGTTGGTTTTAACTGACACTCCCCGGCAAAAGACTTCTGCTTTAGAGACAGAATGGGTGAGTTTTGTGATATATATCTCACTCAAAATCACGAATAAATCCGTATTAGTGGAGGAGCTCCTCAGCGTGCGTCCTTCCCGATCCTAGGTTGGCCACGCCCCCCGACTTTTCCTGATTTTTAATGGTTTCTGACAGTTCCCTAAGCCCAGCCCCCTGCTCTCCTGCTGATCTGTCTGACTACTTTGCTGAGCTGTCTGACTACTGTTACTTTGTATCAACAGCATCTGTCCTCAGCCTGCATCCTCCAAACCCCACAATTCCCTGCACATGTGATTTCAATAAGGAAAGGAACATCCCAGTGCAATGCATTGTGGGTTATGTAGTTCCTGCATGTGTCTGTAATTAGTGTTTAGTCCCTTCCCTGCCAGGATTTCAAATGATGCAGAGTGCGAAGAACTTTTACACAGCTGGATTTCAGCATAGAAAATGCCATTTATTTATACTTTTTGAAGAAACCGGTAACTGTGATGGGAATATTAGGGGTTTCTGTGTTATGTGGCCTCTTTATCAAATTTTGGTTTGGAAGCTGGAGTTCCCCTTTAAATAACATTAATTCTATAAATTTCATTCATTAGAATTTACTTTGTGTAAATCAGACAGTGCTCGGGGGGGTTCCAAACAGGAGGGGACTGACCTGTGTCTCACACAAGAGAAGACGAGATACAGAGAACGACACTTATACCAACACCAAACACACAGTTTTGTACCATAATTGGCAGTCGGACAGATATCAATACAGGTCGGATGGTTTTTCACATGTGACGGACGTGGGATGATTTGTAAGTGTAGGAAGATATTTCATACGACACAAACTAAGGACAATGTCCTCTTCTCTTTATTGATGGGATCATTATTGTGTCTGTTGGTTCTGTGGTCTTGGATAAAGTGACAGTCCACGTGCAAATTCTGTTTCATGTTCTGATATATCACTGTCTTTGTTGCTCTCTTTCAGGAACAATTTTCCATGGTCCATTGCAAAGACTGTATAACTGAGCAGAGAAGATAAAGGCTAGAAATAGAAGTAAGATTTCCATTTAGTGGCAAGAATATGAGGAGATGTCCTGCAACAAGGTCCTGTTAGTCATCATGTCAAACCTCAGCAGAGCCAATCAGATCTCCTCTCCATTCATCCTGATTGGGATCCCAGGGATGGAAGAGATGCATGTTTGGATCTCAATACCACTGTGTTGCATGTATATAGTAACCATTTCAGCCAACATTACTGTTCTTCTTATCATTAAAGCTGACAGGAGGCTTCACCAGCCAATGTACCTGCTCCTTTCCATGTTGTTAGTCACTGACCTTGTCCAGTCAAATGCCGCCATTCCCAAGATGCTGCTGATCTTCTGGTTCAAGCTAAGAGAGATCACTTTTGGGGAATGTCTAGTGCAGATGTTCTTTATCCATTCTTTGTCCTTGATGTCGACTTCTGTACTAGTGACTATGGCCTTTGATCGTTATGTGGCCATTTGCCACCCACTGAGATACTCCACCATCCTGACCAATTCCATGATTGCAAAACTGGGACTGTTTGTGATAATAAGGGGGACATTAATGATATTTCCTCTCCCAATGCTTGTCTTAAGGCTCCAATTTTGTGGGAATCGTGTCATTGAACACACATACTGTGAGCACATAGCGGTGGCAAAGCTCTCCTGTGGCGATATCAGAGTCAATTTTTTGTATGGGTTAATAATTCCTTTGCTAGTGGCAGGATTAGATACAACATGTCTTACTGTGTCCTACATCATGATTATAAGGACTGTGCTGAGACTTCCCAACAGAGAAGCCAGATATAAGGTTGGTAACACATGTGCTGCCCATGTTGGTGTTATCTTAGTGTTTTATATCCCAGTCCTCTTCTCCTTCATGTCTCAGAGATTTGGGGCTTCTTCAACCCCATCTGTCCAAATCCTTATTTCCAACATCTACCTGATCATCCCTCAAATGTTGAATCCAATCATATATGGCATAAAAACCAAAGAGATTCGCAAGAAGGTGTCAAAATTAATTGCCCTCTGAGAGAAGGATCTGTGAAATGTCCCTCACAGGCAACACTACAATTATAATTTGTTCCAGATCCAGTGGCTATGATGTGATATAGCCAAAGTAATGATACATACACATGACTTAACTATTTCACTTGAGCCGTGGAGGTGAAGCTCCCATGATCATCCTGTAGACAAAGGCCTGTTCTTCTGCACAAAATCTCAATCAATTGATGGACCAAAGCAAAGAGAACCGTTGATGGAAATTGAATGGCTTAAAATATGGACCTAAATGATTTTTAGACCATTTAACCATATACTTACATAAAGCCTATATTCATAGTTTATTTTACATAGTTTTTGCTCATGGGGCACTAATATGTCCCATCCAATGGTGAGACTTTGTTTAGACACCAGACAGTACATACACTGTAATATAAATCAGCTTTTATGGATTAAAGAAACCATTGATCATGGCAGAGGTATGCTAAACAGCTGATAATGAATAACAGAGCATCATGTATATATACAGGTATAAAATCTGTTATCCAGAAACCCATTCCAGAAAGCTCTGAATTACGGAAAGGCTGTCTCCCATAGACTCCATTTTATCCAGAAAATCCAAAATGATTTCCATTTTCTCTGTAGTAATAAAACAGTACATCATACTTATATAATTATATAATATAATTAATCCTTATTGGAAGCAAAACCAGTCTATTGTTTTTTTTTTACTATTTACATGACTTTCTTGTAGAATTAAGGTATGAAGATCCAAATTACGGAAAGATCTGTTTTCCAGAAAACCCCAGGTCCTGAGCATTCTGGATAACAGGTTCCTATTTACTGAATAACATATCAAGGTGGAGAAAAGCCACAACCATTTTATCAACCCAACTGATAAACATAAGAAGCAACTGTACATGTATTGATTAAGGTATCCCATGACACCTCCCAGACAAGCTAGCTAATGACTCCATCATGGCTCCTTATTAACCCAACCAAGAGCACTGACATAACAAATCCCTCCATGCTAAGACTCTTGGCACCTTCCAGTTATCTATAGCATTTTCCAAGGTGTCTTCCAATTCCATGTTGGCCATGTCAAACTGTCAAGCACTGATTTTAAATCCATATCAAAATGCTCCATGTGGAGGCAATTTCATACTGTAAATGGGTCTTGGCATCCTCCAATCATCTTTAGCTTTTACCAAGGCATCTTACAAACCCATGTTGACAATGTCTGACCAATGTACGTTGTCTGTCTGTAAGTCCTGCTCCACCTTTCTTCAACTGTGTCTGTGTTGCAAGACTTTCAGAGAGTTTTCTATTTTGATCTTTGGTCCCAGAATTAGGTGACATGTTATTTTTCTTCTTTATAGTCCAAATTACTGTTACACACTGACAGAGCGAATCAACTTTTTAGTTGTGCAATTGTATTGGCTTAAACCAAGTAGACAAAGGCAATATTTCAGGCCTCACAGGGCCCTTTATCAAGTCTATAGTCATGGACACCCCTCAGTGCTAAATAGTGTTAAGTGAGAGCAGGAAAGACACAGGGGCTGGGTGGGAATAATAATCCCAATTAATTAATCTATTGTGTTCAAATATGTGGTCATTGTTGATGAAATAAATACAGTGTACTTCATAATCTGATAAAAAGTGTCCGTTTCTTCATGAAAAAATATTTTTTTGTCCCACATTATAGCATACAAAAATCATTGCTTAAAAAAGTACATTTTAAAACACTCATGTGCCAATTAAGTGATAAATATATTATACTGATTGAGAAGGTTTTAGTAAAATGTAAAAACATTTGTAAAATGACTGATAGGAATAAAAAACGGAGACGGTTAGATATGACCTTTCTTGGGAACTATATTCCGTATTCAACCTGAGTTCTCTCAGTTGGAGAAGGTAATGTCAGTGCTCAGAGTCACCAATTCCCATTACCACATTCAGTTTTCAATAACCTTAGAGATAAACATGAAGTAGGAAAAAACTTGTTCATATTCAGTCAGATGTGTCTCCTAAACATCTACTTATCTACTGGTAAATAAACACGGCAGTGTGTTGGGAGTTTCCTTAAATGAGAAGGATCTAATTCTGGGCAGTGTCATTCTGTGGCTACTAAAGCAAATCAAGTTCTTGTATAAAAAAGGGCATTAACTCAAGGGATGAAACATAATTGTGTCTCTTTATAGGTCCCTGGTGAGGCCTCATCTGGAGTATGGGGGCAGTTTTGGACTCCAGTCCTTAAGAGGGATATAAATGAGCTGGAGAGAGTGCAGAGACTAAGTGCAACTAAACTGGTTAGAGGGAGGGAAGAGTTAAATTATGAGGGGAGACTGACAAGGTTGGGGTTGTTTTCTCTGGGGGAAAAAAGGCGCTTGTGAGGGGACATGATTAGACTTTACAAGTACATTAGAGGACATTATAGACAAATAGCAGGGGACCTTTTTACCCATAAAGAGAATCACGTACCAGAGGCCTCCCCTTCAGACTAGAGGAAAAGAAGTTTCATTTAAAGGAACAGAGTAGGGGGTTCATCACAGTGAGGACAGTGAGGTTGGGGAATGCACTGCCGGGTGATGATTCAGTTAATGACTATAAGAGGGACTTGGAGGATTTCTTGGACAGACATAATACAAAGGCTATTGTGATACCGTTGGTATATAGAATTTATGTGACAGTAGGGAGGGGTCAGTGTCATTGTGTGTAGGTGTATGCGATAAGGTTCACTTTGTAGGGTTGTCACCTTTTAGTCTGGTGAAGACTGGGATGTGGCGGGGTTTAAAAGCATATTGATGAGTATAACAGAGTATACTAAAGAGCTTGCAATCTCATGTTACCTGGGCAGCAGAAGGCCTGTGTATCTACTTTTGCTTATTAGCATAATGGATACAGTGTATGATTGGCTCAAAAGCTGATGACAAGCTCCTGTCACACTTGAGTGGGAGGGTGGGGCTTCCTCTTTCCCCTTCTATTCCAGGAGGGAGTGGATGGTAATGGGAGCCTGGAGCTTAGGCCTCAGTAAAGAGAAGAGCCCAAGACGAGGCCCTGGGTAAAAATACAGGGACCCCGTGAATGAGGTGAAGTCAGGACATGGTAGTTCTCTGTAACAGCAATTTGTAGGAGAGTGAGGCAGATAGAAGTAGTTTAGCAAGAGCAGCTTGTGCTCCAACTAAGAGGGATAACAAGGGGGACGCTCTCCCCTCAGACAAGACTGGCCTGTAGTGTAGGGATCACAGTCTGATAAGGATTAAGGTTTAGTGATTTCCCTGATCCAATGTGTGAGGATTCAGGTCACGGTGCTGAGACCCTGAAGTTGTATCTATTCAGTGTTGTGCTCTATCTCCACATGGGTCACAAGCTGCTGCCTCTGAAATGCTGTGATGTACCTGACATTGTGAGTATTTGCGCTTTGAGAGAATAAAGCCTGGTGCTTTTTGTTTTGTTCAAGAACCTTCTGGAGTCCAATTCTTTTGTTTAGTCACACAGCACAAGTGAGGTGTAGTTGCACAACACCATTCCATCACCCAAAGGCCCATCCTGTGGAGAGAGGGTCAATTGTAACCAGTGCTCGGCCTGTTTCCTAACCAGACAAGGTCTAGCCCAGCCTACATGGGGTTACAATCACATTAAATATATTTCATCCATATAGTGATTTCTATATCAGCATCACCTTGTGTGTCCCTGTAATGAGGGGATGAGGGACAGGGAATAATTGTCTGGAGAGACTGTATCCAGGAGAGAATTGAGGCTGATTTATTCCTATTATTTATGGAGGCAGTTTATAGGGTTTATAAGGAGCTTTTCCTCAGTCAACTCAGGCAGAAAGGCTGGAGGTTGTGTCAGGTTGGTGGGAGCCCTGGTACCATGAGAAGATGTAGCGGAGGAACGGAGGAAGATCTACTGGGTATGTGCCAGGGATTGGGGGCAAGGCAGGTGGATCCTACATCCATGCAATTTGTCTCAATGTTTGGACTCACATGGAAAACACAATTGTACATTTGCTGAGTTCAAAACAAATATCAGTTCTGTAAAGTCATTATAGAGCTCAGATCAAATTACATATTATCAGCTCTTTGTTATACACCCAACTATCAGTGCAGGAATGAGAGGGGGACAGACCTTTTAAATTCAGTGATTTGGGTGACTGTGTTACGGACCTGGGTATCACTGGGTTAATGACGGCTGGGACGGCACAGGTAACATTATTACAGGACATTATTACAGGACATTATTACAGGACATTATTACAGGATATTATTATAGGACATTATTACAGGACATTATTACAGGACATTATTACAGGACATTATTACAGGATATTATTACAGGATATTATTACAGGATATTATTATAGGACATTATTACAGGATATTATTATAGGACATTATTACAGGATATTATTACAGGACATTATTACAGGACTTTATTACAGGACATTATTACAGGACATTATTACAGGACTTTATTACACAACATTATTACAGGACACGATTACACTACATTATTACAGGACATTATTACAGGATATTATTACAGGATATTATTACAGGATATTATTACAGGACATTATTACAGCATATTACTACACAAAATTATTACAAAATATTATTACAGGATATTATTACAGGATATTATTACACAAAATTATTAAAGGATATTATTACAGGATATTATTACAGGATATTATTACAGGATATTATTACAGGATATTATTGCACAAAATTATTAAAGGATATTATTACAAGACATTTTTACAGGATATTATTACAGGATACAGGAGAGATCACACAGGTATTATGCCAGGAGAGCAAATCATACTGGGGCTGATTCCTCCATCTCATATAACACTCACAGCTCAAGGCAAGTATCTCTTTATTAAAACAAGGCCAGATTACAATCTAATAGTGTTAAAGGAACAGTAACACCAAAAAATTAAACTGTTTTTAAGGAATGGCAATATAATATAGTGTTGAGCTGCACTGGTTTAAGTGCAAGGTCACGTGGCATTTTTACTCTGCATTTTTTAAAAAGTGCAGTCAAGTGTAAATACACTCAAAATGAAACCCTATAGGAAATAATTGGATATGCACTATAGTAATTCCCACTGGGCATTTGTAAGCCATCTGCCACGCAACAAAAGTATTTGTGTTTTTTAGCAGAAACTCCAAAGAAACTCCATATTATTGAGCTCAATGGAATCCGCAGGCTTGGAAATATACTTCACTGAATTATGCCGCTTATTTTCAATATGGGGGCCAATCTCTAGCAAGATTCATTTATTCACAAAAGTTTGCTAAGATTCTGGAATTGTGGGGAACACGAAAAAAAGAAATGCATGTTGGGAAAAGAAAACTACAGTTTAAAGGGAGTGTGACTGTGGGATAGCAGGTATAGTAGGGAGAGATGGTGCCTATAGTAACAGTGGATAATAGTCTCTGGGAAGGGAGTGTGACTGTGGGATAGCAGGTATAGTAGGGAGAGATGGTGCCTATAGTAACAGTGGATAATAGTCTCTGGGAAGGGAGTGTGACTGTGGGATAGCAGGTATAGTAGGGAGAGATGTGTCTATAGTAACAGTGGGATAATAGTCTCTGGGAAGGGAGTGTGACTGTGGGATAGCAGGTATAGTAGGGAGAGATGTGTCTATAGTAACAGTGGGATAATAGTCTCTGGGAAGGGAGTGTGACTGTGGGATAGCAGGTATAGTAGGGAGAGATGTGTCTATAGTAACAGTGGATAATAGTCTCTGGGAAGGGAGTGTGACTGTGGGATAGCAGGTATAGTAGGGAGAGATGGTGTCTATAGTAACAGTGGATAATAGTCTCTGGGAAGGGAGTGTGACTGTGGGATAGCAGGTATAGTAGGGAGAGATGGTGTCTATAGTAACAGTGGATAATAGTCTCTGGGAAGGGAGTGTGACTGTGGGATAGCAGGTATAGTAGGGAGAGATGTGTCTATAGTAACAGTGGGATAATAGTCTCTGGGAAGGGAGTGTGACTGTGGGATAGCAGGTATAGTAGGGAGAGATGTGTCTATAGTAACAGTGGATAATAGTCTGTGGGAAGGGAGTGTGACTGTGGGATAGCAGGTATAGTAGGGAGAGATGGTGCCTATAGTAACAGTGGATAATAGTCTCTGGGAAGGGAGTGTTACTGTGGGATAGCAGGTATAGTAGGGAGAGATAATGTGTCTATAGTAACAGTGGATAATAGTCTCTGGGAAGGGAGTGTGACTGTGGGATAGCAGGTATAGTAGGGAGAGATGGTGCCTATAGTAACAGTGGATAATAGTCTCTGGGAAGGGAGTGTGACTGTGGGATAGCAGGTATAGTAGGGAGAGATGGTGTCTATAGTAACAGTGGATAATAGTCTCTGGGAAGGGAGTGTGACTGTGGGATAGCAGGTATAGTAGGGAGAGATGGTGCCTATAGTAACAGTGCATAATAGTCTCTGGGAAGGGAGTGTGACTGTGGGATAGCAGGTATAGTAGGGAGAGATGTGTCTATAGTAACAGTGGATAATAGTCTCTGGGAAGGGAGTGTGACTGTGGGATAGCAGGTATAGTAGGGAGAGATGGTGCCTATAGTAACAGTGGATAATAGTCTCTGGGAAGGGAGTGTGACTGTGGGATAGCAGGTATAGTAGGGAGAGATGTGTCTATAGTAACAGTGGATAATAGTCTGTGGGAAGGGAGTGTGACTGTGGATAGCAGGTATAGTAGGGAGAGATGGTGTCTATAGTAACAGTGGATAATAGTCTCTGGGAAGGGAGTGTGACTGTGGGATAGCAGGTATAGTAGGGAGAGATGGTGTCTATAGTAACAGTGGATAATAGTCTCTGGGAAGGGAGTGTGACTGTGGGATAACAGGTATAGTAGGGAGAGATGGTGCCTATAGTAACAGTGGGATAATAGTCTCTGGGAAGGGAGTGTGACTGTGGGATAGCAGGTATAGTAGGGAGAGATGGTGCCTATAGTAACAGTGGATAATGTCTCTGGGAAGGGAGTGTGACTGTGGGATAGCAGGTATAGTAAGGGAGAGATGGTGCCTATAGTAACAGTGGATAATAGTCTCTGGGAAGGGACTGTGGGATAGCAGGTATAGTAGGCGAGAGATGGTGTCTATAGTAACAGTGGATAATAGTCTCTGGGAAGGGATGTGACTGTAGGATAGCAGGTATTAGTAGGTGAGAGATGGTGTCTATAGTAACAGTGGATAATAGTCTCTGGGAAGGGAGTGTGACTGTAGGATAGCAGGTATAGTAGGGAGAGATGGTGTCTATAGTAACAGTGGATAATAGTCTCTGGGAAGGGAGTGTGACTGTAGGATAGCAGGTATAGTAGGGAGAGATGGTGTCTATAGTAACAGTGGATAATAGTCTCTGGGAAGGGAGTGTGACTGTGGGATAGCAGGGTATAGTAGGGAGAGATGGTGCTATAGTAACCAGTGGATAATAGTCTCTGGGAAGGGAGTGTGACTGTGGGATAGCAGGTATAGTAGGGAGAGATGGTGGCCTATAGTAACAGTGGATAATCAGGTCTCTGGGAAGGGAGTGTGACTGTGGGATAGCAGGTATAGTAGGGAGAGATGGTGTCTATAGTAACAGTGGATAATAGTCTCTGGGAAGGGAGTGTGACTGTGGGATAGCAGGTATAGTGAGGGAAGATGGTGTCTATAGTAACAGTGGGATAATAGTTCTCTGGGAAGGAGTGTGACTGTGGGATAGCAGGTATAGTAGGGAGAGATGGTGTCTATAGTAACAGTGGATAATAGTCTCTGGGAAGGGAGTGTGACTGTGGGATAGCAGGTATAGTAGGGAGAGATGTGTCTATAGTAACAGTGGATAATAGTCTCTGGGAAGGGAGTGTGACTGTGGGATAGCAGGTATAGTAGGGAGAGATGGTGCCTATAGTAACAGTGGATAATAGTCTCTGGGAAGGGAGTGTGACTGTGGGATAGCAGGTATAGTAGGGAGAGATGTGTCTATAGTAACAGTGGATAATAGTCTCTGGGAAGGGAGTGTAACTGTGGGATAGCAGGTATAGTAGGGAGAGGTGGTGCCTATAGTAACAGTGGGATAATAGTCTCTGGGAAAAATGCAAAATAGAAATTATAAAGGATGTGTTGTTTTTTTGCAGAAATAGTTTCCCATGGTCCATTGCAAAGACTGTATAACTGGACAGAGAAGAAAAAGACTAGAAATAGAAGTAACATTTCCATTTAGTGGCAAGAATATGAGGAGATGTCCTGCAACAAGTTCCTGTTAGTCATCATGTCAAACCTCAGCAGAGCCAATCAGATCTCCTCTCCATTCATCCTGATTGGGATCCCAGGGATGGAAGAGATGCATGTTTGGATCTCAATACCACTGTGTTGCATGTATATAGTAACCATTTCAGCCAACATTACTGTTCTTCTTATCATAAAAGCTGACAGGAGGCTTCACCAGCCAATGTACCTGCTCCTTTCCATGTTGTTAGTCACTGAACTTAGCCAATCAAATGCCGCCATTCCCAAGATGCTGCTGATCTTCTGGTTCAAGCTAAGAGACATCACTTTTGAGGAATGTCTAGTGCAGATGTTCTTTATCCATTTATTCTCCATAATGGGGTCTTCTGTACTAGTGACTATGGCCTTTGATCGTTATGTGGCCATTTGTCTCCCACTGAGATACTCCACCATCCTGACCAATTCCATGATTGTAAAAATGGGACTGTTTGTTATACTTAGGGGGGCCTTATTGGCTTTTTCTTTCCCAATACTTACTAGAAGACTCACATTTTGTGGGAATCACATCATTGAACAGACTTACTGTGAGCACATGGCGGTGGCAAAGCTCTCCTGTGGCGATATCCGAATCAACTCTGTGTATGGGTTAATTGTTACTTTGCTAGTGGCAGGATTAGACATAATATGCCTTACTGTGTCCTACACCATGATTATAATGACTGTGCTGAGACTTCCCAACAGAGAAGCCAGATATAAAGTTGGTAACACATGTTCTGCTCATGTTGGTGTTATCTTAGTTGGATATATCCCAGCCCTCTTCTCCTTCATGACTCAGAGATTTGGAGCTTCTTCAGTCCCATCTGTCCAAATCCTTATTTCCAACCTCTACCTGATCATTCCTCCAATGTTGAATCCAATCATATATGGTATAAAAAACAAAGAGATTCACAAGAAGGTGATGAATTTGATTTAGTTTAATTTTCTTGATTTTCCCCTAGTTGTTGGAGAATAAATAGATAATCAGCTCTAGGGGATTCGAAGGGACAAGGTGATTTTCAGTCCTTAGGAAGTGTAAGTGCAATGAATGAAAGGGCAAAGGGAAAATTAATGTATAATCATATGATGGGCAGTCTAAAGACATGGACTCTGATGGAATTATGAGGAGAAAGACAATTGAAAAACATCTGACAAGAATTTGATGTGGAATTAACAGATTGAAGTAAAATGTTTGAAAGTCAAGGACACTTAATGGAATAGTGTCTCCTTAATGTAAGAACAATGTATATAAGTATTTTGGAAGATCATGAGAACAATGACATTAATGAAAAGTTATTTAGCAGGGAAACTCATATGGGATCAAGAGGACAATGTAGATAAACAACGGTCTTGAGGAAGAAGCCTGGACAAGGATGATGCATATGGACAATTAGTAGGGACTGGTTGATGGATAAAGAAAAATAAAACAACAGCAGACATTAAGTTGAGACAGAGAGGAATTATAGGCACCTTCAGGATAAATAAAGAAGCATTTTCAATTAAAAGTAAGGTAATGTGTCTGTAGGGCATGCTAGGTACATCATCACCTTATGTTCCCCCAAATATTAAACTTTAAGAGAACAGGTTCCCGTAGCCAAAGAGAAACTGAGTATTAGTAGGAGAGCAGGGGTTGGTTCAGCCAGAAAAAAAACTGCAAGCATCTTTATGACGGAAAAGACTGGACCAAAAAGATTGTACTCTATCTGCTGGTGTTGGTAGGTGAACAACAAAGACTGGATTGGACGGACTGTAACTGTAGGCATCTGTAGTAGAACAGGAGGAATTGGCCAGAAAGAAAAAAATGATAAACACCAGTGGGAGAGTGGCAGGGAATGATCCAGACAGAGATTGTACTATAGTCATGACCAAGGAAAATTGTAGTTGGCCAGATGGCATCTGTAGGACAAAAGAAGAGGCTGAGTTGGATTGATAGGGACTGTAGTTATCTGTAGGAGACATCACTTGGTACAAATCCTTACAGTATACCTCCCCAGTGGAGGTGTCTTAGGGAATCTGCTTTGGAACTCTTTCACCAAGCATGGAGCATGGAGATCAGAGTTCTTGGCCCAGAAGCATTTGTCAGGTACAGATACTTGTGCTGGATTCCCACATGTACACATGTTAAGTTGCTTTGAATAATAAAGAGTGAGTATTTGTGCACAATGAATGGTTTAATGAGAGAACAAATACATTCTAGCATAAGGCAAGTCCCTAATCACACTCAAGGCTGGCAGTAAGATGAGAAACAAGTCTGAAATCAGGCTGAAGGTCAGGGCAGGCAGCAAATAACAAGTCCATATAAAAAGGTCAGGGGTCAAAAACTGGGAGATGAAGTGTGCAGGAAAAGGATAAG
The DNA here is from genome assembly GCF_017654675.1 of Xenopus laevis. Taxonomy (NCBI): domain Eukaryota; kingdom Metazoa; phylum Chordata; class Amphibia; order Anura; family Pipidae; genus Xenopus; species Xenopus laevis. Next base: position 167,778,099 of record NC_054374.1, read on the forward strand.
CAGAAATAAACTTACTCATGAACCAAGGAACACAGAAACCAATGAACTCAGGAACAAGGGGCCATACCGATGGAACAAGTCAATAGTCCAGCGGGGGGGGGGGGGGTGACTTAAAAAGGCCCTTGATAATTAAATACCAGGCACCTGGACTTGAAGAGCCTGGATGTGGAGGGCGAGGTGACAGAAGAGGTAGCATATAGTTGTGAGTATTAACAGCAGCAATGTCCTCCAAAAGCCTCCAGTGGCTCAGCAGGGAAATACACATATTACTCAACACACAGGTTAGTGTTTGAATCCTGACAGTATTTCTAGGACCCCACCTGCTCCAGTGGGTGTAGTATTGTAGGGAAAGCCTGGAATTAAGCATTTCTCAAATCCATACTTCTGCAATATAGATGGAGATTTTCTCCTGATGAAGTTTTAGTTCCCCTTAGCTTCTTTTCATCTACTTTTACTAGGTCTTAGATGAGAATGTGTATTTTTTGGTCTTAATTTAAGACATGAGTGGATTGGATGACAAAGTGGCATGAAGAAATGACTATTCTGTGGGATGTTTAGAGCAATGCATGGGTTGGGGCTGCTGAGCAGAAATTGATGTCTGGTAATTGTAAGGGCAAGATATACAAGAAATGAGGAAGATACGGAGAAGTTAAAAATGAAAATAATGGAAGGTTTTCCAACAGTGACACTTATATGGAATAAAGAGGAGAAAGTAGATAAACAATGGCCCTGTGGAAGAAGCTTGGATAAGGATGAAACATATGAACAATTACTAGAAAATGGTGTACGGAGATGTGTGGGGGGGTAAAAACTCAGAAATACAGCACGGCCGTCTCCCATAGACTCCATTATTAATCAAATAATTCAAATTTCTAAAACTGATTTCCTTTTTCTGAGTAATAATAAAACAGTAGCTTGTACTTGATCCCAACTAAGATATACTTTTTTTTAAATTATTTTATGAATAGATAGTTACATCAATGACATAAATGTACAATAACAACAGAAACAAATGCAATAATTAATTAGGTAATTAATACATGCATTCTAATATATTCATTTTTTTAAAAAAACAAAACAAATAAATCAAATTTCTAGTACAACAAGTACAAACTATAGTGAAATTGGATATTGTAGGACTATTGCTAAGATATAATTAATCCTTATTGGAGTAACTACAATCCTGATGGCTTTATTTAATGTTTGAATGGATTTTTTTAGTAGACCTAAAGGACAGAGATCCAAATTACAGAAAGACCCCTTATGTGGTCCAGATCATTCTAGATTACAGGTCCCATACCTGAATGGTATTCTGCAGAGTTCATATATCATTACCTGCCCCAGAGAATGGAAGGGCTTATGGGGGACCATTGGCGTAATTCCATTACTGGTGTAGCATGTCCCCTCATTACTTTTACCTCTAATTTGGTAGGAAGCCCTTGTACCTGGACACCTGAGTGGGATGTGTTGGCCTGGGTGGGGGTGACCCCTTCTTGTTTTACTTTAATATAGTAAGTGTAGTTACCATTGAAACAGAGGCTTATCAATATTTTCCTTAATGGTAAAGCATTTTTTTGTTCCTTCCATGGTAATAGTGAAGCATGACAGGTAGAAGTGACAGGTGCCCCACACCTTTACTAGTCTAGGCCCTGCCCCCTCTCCAGACCTTACTTTCCATTTTATGGCTTAAACCACTGCATCATATCCAACCTTAATGACATCACAAGAATACCAGTGGCTTAAGCTTGTGATTGGGTAATTAGTGGGTTACAACTGAAACAATTGGTAATATGTCTGTTTATAGGTTTCACTATGTCCAGTGGTCAGGAAACCAGGGACAGTGATTGGTGGGTTATGGGCTTTAACTGTGTACATAAAAATTAGCTCTAAAAAGTTAATTCTTCATTATCTTGATCATTCCCATAACTGTCTGTGTGCTGCTAGAATGTCTAAAGGTGGCCTGATGTAAGAAATGTAAGAAAAGATAAGAATTTCTTACCTGTAAATTGTCTTTTCTTCAGGTCCCCTTTAGGCAGCACACCAAACAGATAGACCCTCGTACTAGGGACAGGAAACAACATAAAAACACCCTCCCCTCCCGCTGTTCCCCTGTGTTAGTTAACAAGATCCAAACACACAGAGGTTGCTTTGACTGAGATTTTAATGAGGGGGAGGGATAATGGTGCTGCCTGAGGGGACCTGAAGAAAAGACAATTTACAGGTAAGAAATTCTTATCTTTCTTCAGGTCCCCAGGCAGCACACCAACGAGATATTGAAAAGATCAAGGGGAGGGAATATCAGCTGCCTGTAAAACTTTCTGACCAAAAGCAGCCTCCCTTGAAGAAAATATCTCCAGTTTGTAATGCTTGGAGAACGTTGCTGCTTTATAAATTTGTTCTGCCGATGCCTTCGCTCTATGCACCCAAGTCGTCGCCACTGCTCTGGTTGAATGTGGTTTAATTCTGGCTGGAGGGGAAAGATTCTTAGACTCATAAGCCAAAACAATAACTTGCTTGATCCATCTTGAAATTGTGGGCCCAAAAAGTTAAGGAAGAGGTTATTTGACTTCCTGAACTGTGCAGATCTGGATAGATAGTAAACTAAGCACAGCCTAACATCCAACTTGTGAAGCTTGCATTCCTTATTCCCGACGGACATGGGAAAAATGAAGGAAGCACAATCTCCTGAGAAGAATGAAAAGTAGAAGCCACTTTAGGAATAAACGTGGGTGGAAGTCTTATCACCACTCTATCAGGAAATATCTGAAGATAAGGATCCTCCATAGAGAGACTCTGTATTTTGCCCACCCTTCTAGCCAATGTTAATGGCACCAAAATTACAGTCTTTATCGTAAGTAGCTTAATCTGTATTGAAGATATCGGCTCAAACGGGTCTTCTGATAGAACGGACAAGAGAAGATTGAGATCCGATAGTAGACAGACATCCCTAACAGACAGTAGGTCTTAATCTACTTGTTGCTTTAATGTATTGTTTAACAATGAGATTGTCCCCCAATGCTATGCCCTTCATTGCTCATAGGGCTGCTACTTGAACCCTAAGAGTAGCTGGCTTCAGACCCATATGAAAACCTTCCAGAAGAAACTGTAGAACTTAAGGAACAGAAGCTATATGAGGATCAATAGAGTGATCTCTGCACCAAAAAGAAAATCTTCTCTAAATTCTGGAATAAATCTTATTGGTTCCTGCCTTCCTGCTGTGATCCATAACAGAAATGACTTTGGTAGACAATACTTGCTGTGTCAGCGACTGCCATTCAGGATCCATGCTGATAGAGCTGCTTGGGTTCGGATGATACACTGGCCCCTGATGAAGCAGAATCCTGCTGGCCCCCAACAATATAGGGTCCTTCTCTGCCATCTCCAGCAGTAGAGAAAACCAGGCCCTCCTTGGCCAATACGCAACTACCACAATGACTCTGGCTTTGTTCTACTTGATCTTATCTTCGGAAGTGGCGGAAAAATGTATCCCAGACTGCCCCTCCAACACTGAAGCATAACATCTATTGCTGCAGGTCTGTCCTGGGGAGATAGAAAGTAAAATCTGTTCACCTTGGCATTTTCTCTTGTGGCCATGAGGTCTATAGTTGGACAGCCCCATTGTCGACTCAGCATTAGAAAGACTGACTGACTGACTGAGAGACCATTCCCCAGGCAGCACTAGTCTGCAGTTCAGAAAGTCTGCCCAAATATTGTCTGACCCTCTTAAATACACAGCCTGTAGCATCTGCAGATGTGTTTTTGGCCAACCTAGAATCTTGAGTGTTAGCTCTAGTAGGCTCTGACTGTGAGTTCCTCCCTGTCTGTTCAGATGAGCCACTACTGTAGTGTTGTCTGTTCTAATCTTCACTGACCAACCTCTGGTCAGGTATGCCGTTTTTCTGAGAGCCTTCCAAACAGCCGGGAGCTCCCGGTGGTTGGAAGACTCCTGAGGAGTCCACGTGCCTTGCCAGACACTCTGCTGTAATGTGGCACACCATCCTAGCCAGCTGGCATTGGTGGTGAGAATTAGCCACTGCTAATGAACCATGGAACACCTCTGGATAGGTTCTGGTCTTTTCACCAATTGAGCGAGTGTCTCACGTGAGGAGATAGTGTCATGGGATTGTCCAGGGATCTCTCTGTGCCATCCCAAACTCTCAATATTGCTTTCTGAAGAAGCCTCATGTGCAGTCTGGCCAAAGGCACTGCATCTATCGTCGCCGTCATTGTTCCCAGGGCTGACATGGCCTGCCTGATTGAGACTACTCTCAGCTGAGAGAGACTCAACAAAGACTTGCACAGGCTGATCTTCCTCAGCTGAGGAAGGTAAGTACGGCATTGTTTGGAGTCCAGCACAACCCCCAAGAACTGCTTCCTCTGGGATGGAACGAGATCTGGCTTCTGATAATTGATCTTCCAACCCAATGTCTCTAAACAGGAAATTGTCTTCTGTATATGACTTAGAAGAAGACTGCTGGAAGACGCTTTCAATAGCCAATCGCTAGATAGTGGACAACTGGAATACTCTGGGTTCTCAGAAAAGCTACTACTACAACAAAAACCTTGGTGAAAATGTGAGGGGATGAAGATAGACCTAATGGCAGAGCTGCAAATTGATAATGGCTCATTCTGTGCCGATCTCTGATGGCAATTCTCAGAAACTGTTGATGTCCTTCCCAAATCGGAATATGAAGGTAGGCATCCTGAAGATCGATCGTTGCCATGAAGTCTCCTTCTTGCAAAATCGAAACTGCAGATCTGACTCCTTCCATCCTGAAATTAATCTTTTTCATGAAAGTGTTCAAACAAACCAAATTGATTATCATTTGAAATTTGCCTGACCGTTTGGGGACTAAAAAAACTGAAGAATAAGTTCCCTTCGTTTCCTCACCTCGAGGAACAGGAACCAAAACGCGGGATTTAACAAATTCTTGATTTCCTTTGAGAAGAAATCTACTCTTCACAAACCTTCTGGGAACTCTTTTGTAAAGAAAACGAGGCTTCGGGTAAGAGGCTAACTCCAGCCTGTACCCTTTCTTGATAATACTTAAAACCCAAGAATTGCTGGTTATCTTTGTCCATTCGTGAAAAAAATAGCGAAGTCTTCCCCCCACCGGTCTGAATGATCTGGCGTCAGAATTTATCTGCTTTACGAGATTCTTCTGCCCTATTACCTCCTTTCTGAGCTTTACCTGGTCTGCCACAGATGGAACGAAAGAAGGTCTTCTTCTTATCTTTCGATCTTTTGTACTGATTTGATAGGCGAAAAAAATTTCACTGAGGAAAAAAACGTTTATCCTGAGGCAAATACTTTTTCGTTTCTCCTAATTTAGAACTAAAGCCTCTAACTCCTTTCCAAACAAAAAAGGACCTTCAAAGGGCATGGCACAAAGCTTATTTTTTGATGCCAGATCCGCTGCCCAGCCTAGTGCCCGTCTTCCAGCAACTGCCAAGGCCGAAGATCTAGCCACCTTTCTAATTCTCTCAACAGAATCATCACACAAATAATCTGTAGCCATTTTAATAATCTCTAATGAAGTTTTCATATCTTCTCTAGAGACTCCATCTTCCATGTCTTGCTCCAGCTGTGTAAGTCAAAGTCTAATTGAACAGATGACACAATTTGTGGCCACCCCTGGCCGAGGATTCAAACAGCTTCTTGAGGGCAGCATCTACCTTACGGTCCATAGGATCCCTAAATCTGGCTCCATCTTCAATCGGAATAGTCGTCTTTTTTGCCAATCTGGTGACTTCCACATCAACTTTAGGCGGAACATCCAAAGCGGCCACCACCTTGTCATCAAAGGGAAAAAGGACTTTCAATTTCCTATGCAGCATCAACTTCTTTTCCGGCTTTAACCATTCTTTGGAAATAACGCCTGAAATAACAAAATGCAGTGGAAAAACTCTAGGTTTCTTCTTGCGACCTAAAAACATTAAATCTTGTTTTGAACGTGGATTGTCTTCATCTTTAAGATCCATTGAAGATCTTACCTCCTTAACCAAGTGATCTATATTCTCCACAGAAAAAATGTGACCATCCTCTCTTAAATCATCGTCCGATGAATCCGTCAAGACATCCTGCACCTCTGGCGCCTCCATCTGTGAAGCTGCAGAAGTACTTGTTGAGATTGAGAAGGGGCTTTAAACGACTCAAAGGTCTGCTGCATATTGGACTTGAACCAGGACATAAACTGTGACATTGATTCAGGAACTTCTTGCTGAAAATTCTCTTCAAAACAATCCGGACTAATCCTCTTTGTAAAATCACGAGGAAGCCTTGTTTTTCATAGCGCACATCTTTTAGATCTTTCTCTCTCCTGGTCTCTATCTTCAGAGCGGGAGGACATGACTAAAACAAAAAGAAAAAAGAATTTGCAGCAAAAAAAACCCACAAAACACTTACAAACACAACATAAGGAAAACTCACCAGAACCGTAGCCAAAATCACAGCAGCCGCAGTGTTTAGGGAGGCTACACAGCAAACCGCCATTTCTGATTTTAAAAACTGGCGCCGGGTCGTCACGTGACCAAACCCGGAAGTGAAGGACTTCGCTGCGCACCAGCACCTCTCACACACATCGCGGCTAGAGAGACGTGTTGGGCAAAACCTGCAGCTTAATGCAGATAAAGCACAAATCTCACAGCTTTCTTCCAAGGAAAAAGTAAAAACAAAAAACAGAGTACCAGACCCCATGCCAGCGCAGATACCAGTGCCAGTGGCAAAATACCTCTTGTAACGCTACTCTGGGCAGTTATTTGTCTTGTTAGATTATGTCCAGTTATTTACAGTAGAACAAGGTTTACACTTGACCTGATATTCCACTAGATACAGAGGCATTGCCACTAGAGAGATAAGGGAGTGTAGGGATTTAAAGCCATAAGGACTTACTAAACCTATGGATCCCTACACTCTGAATGAATGCTAAAAACATTCTCAAAAAGAGAAGAGAAATGGCTAAGAACCAGCCAGGTGGCTTTATAGCTCCTCTCTCAGATATGATTTTTATTTTGGGGAAGAGAGTGTGGAAAGCTCTGTCTCTGCTGCTGCCACAAAGTCTGACATCTCCAGGAGTATTTAGGGGCATCTCAAGACCTATCTCCAATGGTAAGTATCTACCCCTGGCTCTCTCCCAATCTCATGATTTATCACCTGCTAAAGCTAAACCATTGCTAGCTCCTTTAGTTGAAATCTTAATAAAGATTGAATGAATAGTAAAGGGGAAATGAAACCTCATCATCAAATTTCCTTCTTTTTCCCTGGTGCACACGACCCCAGGCATTAACAATGAAACAACAGTAGGGAACTTGGTGGCTTGTTCTCTCCCTATGGTATTACGGGATACGGTGATGTCAAATTGTCATAGGGGCAAATTCACTAAGATGCGAAGTTGCGCCAGGCGCAACTTCGCAGCACTTCGCCAGGCGTAGTTTCGCCAGCGCTCCGCAAATTCACTAAAATCCGAAGTTGCGCTCAGGGGTAGCGTAAGGTTGCGAAGTTGCGCTAGCGTTGATTCGCTATATAAAGCAAAGTTACGCTAGCGAAGGCTAATTTGCATACGGCGCCAAATTCAAATTTCAATGGAGGAACACGTATCAGCACTACAAATGCCAAGAAAACCTTCAAATCACCAAATAAAAATGTTATTTTGCCCTACACATGTGCCCACTGTCTAGGTAAGTTGCCATGAGTCAGGAAATGTAGGGGGGAAGGAGGGGAGCCCCAAAAATTTTTTCGATCTTTTTCAGCCTATCAGCCATCATGTAGAAAACACGCCAGCGTTTTTTGGGACTTAGAAAAATTTTTGACTTTTATTGAAACAATCCCTATCTACTCTATTGCACTTCGCCTGGTCTGAGGTGGCGAAGGAAGTCTAGCGTAAAAGGGAGCGTTCAGTACACTGCGCAAGTTAGTGAATTTGCGTAGTTACGTCGCTAGCGAAAATTCGCCTGGCGTAAGGGTGCGAAGTAACACTAGCGAAACTACGCCAGCGTTCGTTAGTGAATTTGCGCAGTAACAAAAATTCGAAAAACTAATTAACGCTAGCGTTCGGCGCTTCGGCGCTTAGTGAATTTGCCCCATAGAGTCTAGGCAAAGGGCTGTGTTGTTGACAAGCAGTCTTTAACATGTCAAAGTTCTCCACCTTTGCCTTGACTTATTACCCTCACATTTGTCACTGATAAAGCAGCTGCAGTGCAGTAAATGATAATGCGCCCTTCTAATAAAGAGTAATACAGACAGCGTGAGCTTGCAATCTAATGTTACCTGGGCAGCAGAAGGTGTCAGTCGTGCATGAAACAGAACCTAGTGCAGGTCGGCAGCAATATATAAGAGAATAAAAAATTTATAAATTTAAGGAAGATAATGAAGTACAAACCCATTTATTGTACAGCGCTGCAGAATATGTTTGCTCTTCATAAATATGTTATTATTATGAATTATAATAATAATATTAATTACATCCAAAGTGATTTCTATATCAGCATCACCTTGTGTGTCTGTAATGAGGGGATGAGGGACAGGGAATAATTGTCTGGAGAGACTGTATCCAGGAGAGAATTGAGGCTGATTTATTCCTATTATTTATGGAGGCAGTTTATAGGGTTTATAAGGAGCTTTTCCTCAGTCAACTCAGGCAGAAAGGCTGGAGGTTGTGTCAGGTTGGTGGGAGCCCTGGTACCATGAGAAGATGTAGCGGAGGAACGGAGGAAGATCTACTGGGTATGTGCCAGGGATTGGGGGCAACACCTTGTGTAACTGGGGCTGTTTCACTGCTGAAATGTTCCATATCTGCCCCTCTGTCTCTGTTGCCTCATTAATATGTGGGGGTGAGACTGGGGCATAAGGGAAAGTGAATGTCTGTATCCATTGGCTCATAGAAAAGGTCTCATTACTTTTTTACTGATAATCCAGTGGAAATTTTGGGCATGTTCAGTGGAGGTCAGTGGGTGCAGGTACATAGGCGCAGGCAGGTGGGTCCTACATCGATGCAATTGGTCAGCACAGTTGGACTCACATAGAGAACATGCACCAAAGGCATTTTATATACAGACAGCTCTGAGCCTCAGGCACTGCCATTCATTTCCCTAGAACTGTACAGATTGTGTAGGACGAGGTTCCCATTAGAAGGAATTGATTCCAATAAATCCTCAGCCCCATAGGAAAGGAGTGGGACTGGTTCCTCTGCATCGTTAGGAGCTGAATCCTCTCTCCCATCATCAGTGAGACCTTCCCAGGTACCTAATAATAATATTCTCTGGGAAGGGAGTGTGACTGTGGGATAGCAGGTATAGTAGGGAGAGATGGTGTCTATAGTAACAGTGGGATAATAGTCTCTGGGAAGGGAGTGTGACTGTGGGATAGCAGGTATAGTAGGGAGAGATGGTGCCTATAGTAACAGTGGGGATAATAGTCTCTGGGAAGGGAGTGTGACTGTGGGATAGCAGGTATAGTAGGGAGAGATGTGTCTATAGTAACAGTGGATAATAGTCTCTGGGAAGGGAGTGTGACTGTGGGATAGCAGGTATAGTAGGGAGAGATGGTGTCTATAGTAACAGTGGGATAATAGTCTCTGGGAAGGGAGTGTGACTGTGGGATAGCAGGTATAGTAGGGAGAGATGTGTCTATAGTAACAGTGGATAATAGTCTCTGGGAAGGGAGTGTGACTGTGGGATAGCAGGTATAGTAGGGAGAGATGTGTCTATAGTAACAGTGGATAATAGTCTCTGGGAAGGGAGTGTGACTGTGGGATAGCAGGTATAGTAGGGAGAGATGTGTCTATAGTAACAGTGGATAATAGTCTCTGGGAAGGGAGTGTGACTGTGGGATAGCAGGTATAGTAGGGAGAGATGGTGTCTATAGTAACAGTGGATAATAGTCTCTGGAAAGGGAGTGTGACTGTGGGATAGCAGGTATAGTAGGGAGAGATGTGTCTATAGTAACAGTGGATAATAGTCTCTGGGAAGGGAGTGTGACTGTGGGATAGCAGGTATAGTAGGGAGAGATGTGTCTATAGTAACAGTGGATAATAGTCTCTGGGAAGGGAGTGTGACTGTGGGATAGCAGGTATAGTAGGGAGAGATGGTGTCTATAGTAACAGTGGATAATAGTCTCTGGAAAGGGAGTGGTGACTGTGGGATAGCAGGTATAGTAGGGGAGAGATGTGTCTATAGTAACAGTGGATAATAGTCTCTGGGAAGGGAGTGTGACTGTGGGAAAGCAGGTATAGTAGGGAGAGATGTGTCTATAGTAACAGTGGATAATAGTCTCTGGGAAGGGAGTGTGACTGTGGGATAGCAGGTATAGTAGGGAGAGATGGTGCCTATAGTAACAGTGGGATAATAGTCTCTGGGAAGGGAGTGTGACTGTGGGATAGCAGGTATAGTAGGGAGAGATGGTGCCTATAGTAACAGTGGGATAATAGTCTCTGGGAAGGGAGTGTGACTGTGGGATAGCAGGTATAGTAGGGAGAGATGGTGCCTATAGTACAGTGGGATAATAGTCTCTGGGAAGGGAGTGTGACTGTGGGATAGCAGGTATAGTAGAGAGAGATGGTGTCCTATAGTAACAGTGGATAATAGTCTCTGGGAAGGGAGTGTGACTGTGGGATAGCAGGTATAGTAGGGAGAGATGGTGTCTATAGTAACAGTGGATAATAGTCTCTGGGAAGGGAGTGTGACTGTGGGATAGCAGGTATAGTAGGGAGAGATGGTGTCTATAGTAACAGTGGATAATAGTCTCTGGGAAGGGAGTGTGACTGTGGGATAGCAGGTATAGTAGGGAGAGATGGTGTCTATAGTAACAGTGGATAATAGTCTCTGGGAAGGGGAGTGTGACTGTGGGATAGCAGGTATAGTAGGGAGAGATGGTGTCTATAGTAACAGTGGATAATAGTCCTCTGGGAAGGGAGTGTGACTGTGGGATAGCAAGGTATAGTAGGGAGAGTGTGTCTATAGTAACAGTGGATAATAGTCTCTGGAAGGGAGTGTGACTGTGGGATAGCAGGTATAGCAGAAGTGACTGTGGGATAGCAGGTATAGTAGGGAGAGATGTGTCTATAGTAACAGTGGATAATAGTCTCTGGGAAGGGAGTGTGACTGTGGGATAGCAGGTATAGTAGGGAGAGATGGTGTCTATAGTAACAGTGGATAATAGTCTCTGGGAAGGGAGTGTGACTGTGGGATAGCAGGTATAGTAGGGAGAGATGGTGCCTATAGTAACAGTGGATAATAGTCTCTGGAAGGGAGTGTGACTGTGGGATAGCAGGTATAGTAGGGAGAGATGGTGTCTATAGTAACAGTGGATAATAGTCTCTGGGGGAGTGTGACTGTGGGATAGCAGGTATAAGTAGGGGAGAGATGTGTCTATAGTAACAGTGGTAATAGTCTCTGGGAAGGGAGTGTGACTGTGGATAGCAGGTATAGTAGGGAGAGATGTCTATAGTAACAGTGGATAATAGTCCTGGGAAGGGAGTGTGACTGTGGGATAGCAGGTATAGTAGGAGAGATGTGGTGGATAATAGTCAAGGGAGTACTATAGCAGGTATAGTAGGGAGAGATGTGCCTATAGTAACAGTGGATAATAGTCTCTGGGAAGGGAGTGTGACTGTGGGATAGCAGGTATAGTAGGGAGAGATGGTGCCTATAGTAACAGTGGGATAATAGTCTCTGGGAAGGGAGTGTGACTGTGGGATAGCAGGTATAGTAGGGAGAGATGGTGCTATAGTAACAGTGGATAATAGTCTCTGGGAAGGGAGTGTGACTGTGGGATAGCAGGTATAGTAGGAGAGATGGTGTCTATAGTAACAGTGGATAATAGTCTCTGGGAAGGAGTGTGACTGTGGGATAGCAGGTATAGTAGGGAGAGATGGTGTCTATAGTAACAGTGGATAATAGTCTCTGGAAGGGAGTGTGACTGTGGGATAGCAGGTATAGTAGGGAGAGATGGTGTCTATAGTAACAGTGGGATAATAGTCTCTGGGAAAGGGAGTGTGACTGTGGGATAGCAGGTATAGTAGGGAGAGATGTGTCTATAGTAACAGTGGATAATAGTCTCTGGGAAGGGAAGTGTGACTGTGGGATAGCAGGTATAGTAGGGAGAGATGGTGTCTATAGTAACAGTGGATAATAGTCTCTGGGAAGGGAGTGTGACTGTGGGATAGCAGGTATAGTAGGGAGAGATGTGTCTATAGTAACAGTGGATAATAGTCTCTGGGAAGGGAGTGTGACTGTGGGATAGCAGGTATAGTAGGGAGAGATGTGTCTATAGTAACAGTGGATAATAGTCTCTGGGAAGGGAGTTGTGACTGTGGGATAGCAGGTATAGTAGGGAGAGATGTGCCTATAGTAACAGTGGGATAATAGTCTCTGGGAAGGGAGTGTGACTGTGGGATAGCAGGTATAGTAGGGAGAGATGGTGCCTATAGTAACAGTGGATAATAGTCTCTGGGAAGGGAGTGTGACTGTGGGATAGCAGGTATAGTAGGGAGAGATGTGTCTATAGTAACAGTGGGATAATAGTCTCTGGGAAGGGAGTGTGACTGTGGGATAGCAGGTATAGTAGGGAGAGATGGTGTCTATAGTAACAGTGGGATAATAGTCTCTGGGAAGGGAGTGTGTGACTGTGGGATAGCAGGTATAGTAGGAGAGAGTGGTCTATAGTAACAGTGGATAATAGTCTCTGGGAAGGGAGTGTGACTGTGGGATAGCAGGTATAGTAGGGAGAGATGGTGCCTATAGTAACAGTGGATAATAGTCTCTGGAGGGAGTGTGACTGTGGGATAGCAGGTATAGTAAGGAGAGATGGTGCTATAGTAACAGTGGATAAATAGTCTCTGGGAAGGAGTGTGACTGTGGATAGCAGGTATAGTAGGGAGAGATGGTGCCTATAGTAACAGTGGATAATAGTCTCTGGGAAGGGAGTGTGACTGTGGGATAGCAGGTATTAGTAGGGAGAGATGGTGTCTATAGTAACAGTGGATAATAGTCTCTGGGAAGGGAGTGTGACTGTGGGAATGCAGGTATAGTAGGGAGAGATGGTGGTCTATAGTAACAGTGGATAATAGTCTCTGGGAAGGGAGTGTGACTGTGGGATAGCCAGGTATAGTAGGGAGAGATGTGTCTATAGTAACAGTGGATAATAGTCTCTGGAAGGGAGTGTTGACTGTGGGATAGCAGGTATAGTAGGGAGAGATGGTGCCTATAGTAACAGTGGATAATAGTCTCTGGGAAGGGAGTGTGACTGTGGGATAGCAGGTATAGTAGGTAGAGATGATACCTATAGTAACAGTGGTATAATAGTATACTGTAGTAAGGAGCAATGGTACTTATAGTATCAGTGGGGAAAAGCTCAGTTGTTTTGGAAAAGCTGAGAGTCTGGAAACACATCCCATAATACTGTTTTGAAATTACTGTCTGTGTTACTTTTTTGCAGGAAGAATTTTTTTGACCCTTTGAAAAGACTGGGCAAAGAACAAATAGATTAACCTCGTAGCATTGCCTTTTAGTATGAAGATTATGCAGAGATATTCATGTTGTTCATATTCTTTTTCCTGTTAGTCATCATGTCAAACCTCAGCAGAGCCAGTCAGATCTCCTCTCCATTCATCCTGATTGGGATCCCAGGGATGGAAGAGATGCATGTTTGGATCTCAATACCACTGTGTTGCATGTATATAGTAACCATTTCAGCCAACATTACTGTTCTTCTTATCATAAAAGCTGACAGGAGGCTTCACCAGCCAATGTACCTGCTCCTTTCCATGTTATTAGTCACTGACCTTGTCCAATCAAATGCCGCCATTCCCAAGATGCTGCTGATCTTCTGGTTCAAGCTAAGAGACATCACTATTGGGGAATGTCTAGTGCAGATGTTCTTTATCCATTCCTTCTCCATAATGAGCTCCTCTGTACTAGTGACTATGGCCTTTGATCGTTATGTGGCCATTTGCCTCCCGCTGAGATACTCCACCATCCTGACCAATTCCATGATTGCAAAAGTGGGACTATTTGTGACAATGAGGGGGACTTTATTGATATTTCCTCATCCATTCCTTGTCAAAAGGCTCCCATTTTGTGGGAATCGTGTTATTGAACAGACTTACTGTGAGCACATGGCGGTGGCAAAGCTCTCCTGTGGCGATATCAGAATCAACTCTGTGTATGGGTTAATTGTTACTTTGCTAGTGGTAGTATCCGACATGCCATGTCTTATTCTGTCCTACACCATGATTATAATGACTGTGCTGAGACTTCCCAACAGAGAAGCCAGATATAAATTTGGTAACACATGTGCTGCCCATGTTGGTGTTCTCTTAGTGGCATATATCCCAGCCCTCTTCTCCTTCATGTCTCAGAGATTTGGGGCTTCTTCAGTCCCATCTGTCCAAATCCTTGTTTCCAGTCTTTACCTGATCATTCCTCCAATGTTTAATCCAATCATATACGGCATAAAAACCAAAGAAATTCGCAAAAAGATGTCAAAATCTATTTAATTTGCAGAGAAGGGTCTGTGAAATGTCTTTTTTTATTAGGGTTCTTATAGCCAACAAGCAAACAATATGGTAAATTTTCTTAATTTAAATTTTTAAGCTGCTGATTCATAATAAACCATTTTCCATGAACCATAGCAAAATTAAAGTGACATGAGGAAATACAAAGTTGGTGTAGAAGCCCTTGGATGACAGTTCAAGAGCATGGAATGGGGAGATCGTTTGGAGCAAATATGTGACTGATGAACTATGAATAGATAGTCAGCTCTTGGGGAAGCAATGGACAAGATGATGGTCAGTCTATGGGAAGTAGAAGAGCAATGAGTGAGAAAAGTGTATGGAAATTCAGGTTTGATTATATGAGGGGTAGTAGATGGACAGGAAGAGGAATTTGATTGGGAATCCTAAGATTTGAGAAAAAGGCATGATGTAGGGTGAAATTTATATGGAATAAAGAGTAAAAAGTTAATAAATTATGGTCCTGGGGAGGCAGATTAGATGAGGGTGAAGCATATGAACAATTAGTAGGGAATGGTGGATGGAGCTGAATGGGGGGTATATGGTGTGCTATGGAAATATGGGAACAATAAGAGAGAAGAGTGGGCTAACAGTTCAAAGAGTTTACGCCTCTGCAGGACAACCAGAAGAGAGCTATTTTCTATCATTTACACTACAGCCATAAAAAAATTACCCACCCTCCAAATACTCTTCTTTAAGAGAACAGTGCCAAATGGCAAGAGAGAAACAATTGGCATCAGTAGAAGGGCAGTAGGGATTGGTTCAGCCAAAAAAACTGTAGACATCTGTTGGAGGATGGAAAAGACTGGACCAACCAGAGCACAACTGTAAGCATTAGTAGGTGAACAATGGAGACTGGATTGGTTGCTGTAAAAGAACAGCAGCGATCCATAAAAATTAGAAAATAATAACAGTTCAACAGAAAACTGTAGGCACCTGCAGGAGAACAGAAGAAGTTGGGATGAAATTGGTTATATAGAGGGAATTTGTAGGGCAAAGAAAGGGGGAGGTTGAACAACTGTAGAAGATGGAGAATAGTAGGTGATGGGTTGAACCAAGAGGGACTGTAGGAAGACATCACTAGATAAAAAATCTTACAGTACCCCTCCCCCCAGTGTGGCCAAAGAAGTCTTATTGACCGGTCTCCTAGCAAATCTCCTGTGGAACGCTTTCACCAAGCATGTGGCATGGATACCAGAGTTCTTGGTCCAGGAATTTTCTTTAGGATTAAACCTGCTCTAGTGGATGGAGTAGTGTTGGGAATGTCAGGAAAGTGACTGAAGAGAACTGGTTAGGTACTAATTTTGACAGGGGATAGATCATTTGCATTAGGGATGGACATTTCTGGAGAAGCCTGTAGTTGGATGGCAACAGGATGTACCATCTTCAGACACCAGTATCATTGTCATGGAATTGTCCGTAGCATATTTATCATGCTTCCTGTTTGTAACATGCTAATTAGGCTAATGAGTAGCCTTGAGGGGAATATTATTTCCCACAAAGCTTGCCAAAGCCAATTATAACATCTTGAATAGGCTTCTGTTGATCAGACTTCTGTGTCCGTTTATATGATAGGGTTTATATAGTGAGTGCACTAATTTGAGCTGCCAAGACTACATTGCTTCAAGACATCTCTTCGATCCTCCCCAGATCATCTAAATCAAATCTGAAGGGTTAGGCAGAAGTGCAGGGGCATCTATATTAATCAAGAGTGTGGTCCTAGTCACAGGACAATGAACTTGGATTGATAATATGAAATTTGTATTAAAACATTGGAGTGTGTGTTTGGCTTTACATATATGATCAACTGTCCACAAGAGGTGACCTATGGCACAACTTGTCTCATCTTCACTAAATTCATCCTCTTTGATTCTACATGATCACAGGACGGTCAGTTGAAACCCACCCATGATCTGGTATTACATGCCCAGAACTTTGGGCAGTATGGTCACAATCTACCCACCAAATCTGGTATTGTATGGCCAGGTGAAGATGTTCCTGGCTGTGTGTAGCTTTCAGGTGGACCTTACGTTTAGCCATTTCATTGATTTTGTTTTATTTACTGATCAGAACGTATGGTTAGATGTGATTTTGATGTACAACTCTATTTTTCCATGTGAAATGTCATTATCCTGTATATATAAATAAATGATGCATTAAACATGGATTATAAAAAAAAAATTATGCACCAAACACATTTCATGGAAGTCCATAGTCCGTGATCACCCGTAAAACGTGCCCCATGAATAGTTCTTGTATTGACATTGCTCGGTTGTTGTTCTGATACAAAGCCGCCTGATTGGAATGAACTGCTCACATCTCTAAGGCTAATTCAGTGCAACATATTAATGCAACAAGCTTTCTTTCATACAATCATTTGAATAACATCACTGCCCCGGGGTGGGGTCGGTGTGTAATTAGTAGGAATACATTGCAAGTAGATACAAGGTGTTTTGCCTCTAAACAGTGTTGGGCAATGGTTGCTTAGGCATATACTGAATTGTACACCTATATCCAAATGTATTCCAACTGATCTCACAACCACCCCACCCACACAAAAACAGTTAGGGTCAGGGTTAGGCTGCTTTCTATCAATAAAATGAACTATGTTTGTTCCTTACAGACAGGAATGACATATGCAACATGTATATTGGAATGGTTC
The DNA here is from genome assembly GCF_017654675.1 of Xenopus laevis. Classification (NCBI taxonomy): domain Eukaryota; kingdom Metazoa; phylum Chordata; class Amphibia; order Anura; family Pipidae; genus Xenopus; species Xenopus laevis. The sequence goes on from NC_054374.1 coordinate 167,795,268, forward strand.
CCTATTAGTTGTCGCTATTTTAAAAAGTGTGTTATGCCTCATAATGATATTGTACCATGGGATTACATGAGGTCACCAATCTGAAACTTCTGATCAAGTGTTTGGTTGATTCCTTCCTACAGGAGACTGTACAGATAGAGTTAAGGTGGTCAACTGGCCATAGATGTTAACATTTTTTGTTCCTGAACGACAAATTCTTCTGCGATCCGAGAAATCCATCAAATTCTCGGGAGATTAGTGGGCACCGAGCAATCATGCATATAGCAATGTTTTGTCTGACATTAGTCAGAAAATTGACTGGCCAGGTGAGACAATCGGAAATCTATCCATTGTAGCAGGCAGCTACCCACAGCTTTCCTGGCTTCAACTAGACAATATTGCTTGACATGGTCTTGGATAAGCTTGGTCTTACCATAACGAAAAGATCTTTTAAAAATCCTAATGTCGCTGGCCACCTTAATTCTGGCAGATATACATTCTGTGCATAACCAATTGTCCTTCTAGAGGGCCGAGTAGAGATATGAAAAAAATGATACGGAATATAGACAATGTCTGTCCTATAGGGGAGAGTAGGTGCCAAATTTTGGAAATCTCCTCATTTCTCTGTAATGGGGATTGTATATAGAGATTTATCTGTGCACCTATTGTCATCTACAGGACAAAGTAGAGGCCTTTGAGAGAGAAATTGTGGGTCATACCAGTGGTTCCCAAACTCTGATTCAAGTCTTCTTGAGGTTAATAACTTTTTGCTGCCTCAAATAATCTGGGGGAATTTAAATTACCGTTTTTGAGTAAGGACCATTTTGCTGTTTTAGGAATTATTTGAGCCATGGGTGAATGTCTGATATTTCCCACAGGGTAGAGTAAGTGGCAGATATATCTTTCTAGACATCCAGGACTCACCACACATTAAAGGTTCATGAAAAATAACATTTAAGCAATAACAAAATTCAGCCCTGGCAGTAACATGGAGTCACTAGTGAAGTGCAAGGTTTATTAAAGGAGAGGTCTGCTTAGTGTGCATGGCAGGTCCCCAATTTCCCAGGTAGAAGACTTGATGGAGAACAACTGAAATCAATAGGAAACAACTGGAACTAGATATAATGAGGTGGGTAAATCACAGCTACAGTATCTTCTCTGTGTCATTCAAGAAAATAAAGAAAACAGTTGGGAACATCTTCTTTGGGAGACTTTGATGCACCAGAGATCTTTTGGCAAAGGTTCCTCTGATGCCAAAGTCAGGTCTGTTATGTAATATACAAATATAACATGGAACATCCCTAAAACCCTGTAGTAAAAACATGCAATTAGCAGTACTGAACTTCAGTTCAAACATCAGAATGAGAAGAGTTTACAATACATTTGTAGTGTTATGTAGTTCTGTAAAGAATTGTGGTACCCGGGATTCATTGAACTCTTTCAAAATCCTTTCTGACAAGTATGAATTAGTACTTTCTTGCCTTATTGAAGGCATTGTAGCCTAGTCTCAAAACATGTCTTAAAAGACTCATGATAGGATCCATTAGCTGGTATCTGAAGGGCTTTTTACATTTCCAATATATTTCTAATGTGTCCTGTAGAGGAGAGTAGAAACCAATCTAACTTTCTATACACACTAAGATATATCTCTTCTTTTTCATGTAGAGTCAGTACTAGATCACTCTCTAGACCATCTCTCTGTTTTCCTACCTTGAGGAAATATCCCTATATTGGTGAACTTCCCAAATTCATGGAAAAATACAGATGGTCTGAAAGGAAAAGAGGAGGAGGCTGAGCAACAATACCATGATGGATCACTAATAATCAAGAATCTCCCATGGAGGTGCCCGAAGACCCAAGGAGCCTCTACCTAATGTTCACTCCCCACCAGTGTCTGGAGTAGAAGTAATGGAATGACTGGGTATGAATGGGCCATTAACAATAATTTTAGGTGCAGAGTGCACAAAGTACTGCAACCATTTGGTACTTACCAACCATAGAACTGATGAATGTTATTGGTGCCCAGTTTTAAAGGAATGAACTGGCAAGGTGCAACAGCAATAAACAGGAGTCATAGTTTTTTTTTATAATTCTTTATTTTGAAATTTTTTCAAATCAAAAGGGTACAGAAAAAAAGAGGGTAAATAAAAGAACAAAATGGGGAAAATAATCGGGTTTGGCCACACAAATTTCGCTTACACTTTAAGGTACATCTTTACATATATTGTTTATCTCTTAACCCTTAAATTACAACCCTTAGTGTTATTTGTTTAACTTATCTTTATATTCGGTCCATGGGGACCAGATCTTCCAAAATAACTTGCTCTCATTATGATATATAGAAGTTAATTCCTCCATTTCTCTTACAACCTCCACCGCTCTTATCCATTCATTTACTGTGGGGGCTTCTTTTGTCTTCCATTTCTTTGGTATAAGGGACTTTGCTGCTTGTACCAAATGGAAAGTGAGAATATCCTCTACCATTTTCGAATGTTCTAAATGGACATTTAGCAGTATAACCGCATAATCCTCTAACTTAATTTTTAAAGTAGTTATTTTATTTATATTTTCTAGGACCTGAGTCCAGAAGTTTTTGAGAACTGGGCATGACACCCAAATATGAGTGTGTGAAGCCTCTATCCCATTACATCTCCAGCATAAATTTGATATCTGTGGGTTCATTTTATTGAGCTTATCCGGTGTATAGTGCCACCTAGTTATCATTTTATATATTGCTTCTCTTATTTTCATGCTCTTTGTCATCTTATCCCCATATTTAAATATTTTTTTCCACGTCCACTCTGATATAGTCATGCCCAGTTCTCTCTCCCAGGATTTACAAAATGTATAACTTTTATTACTCTCTCTATTTAATATCATCGTGTACATTTTTGATAGGGGTTTATCTAGTTCCTGGTCTTCCTGTATTATTTTTTCCCACTGTGTTAGGGTTCTGTCCCACTCCTTATCTTTCTTTATTTGTATAAAATAATGTAGTTGGTAATATCCCCATAAATCCCTGGGGTGTTTCCCCCCACCTCCTTTGTATCTCTTCCAATGGAACCAACTTTTTCCCTTTAACTAGGTCTTGTATTCTAGTTGGTCTCTCCTCATATTTCTCCCATCTTGAGAATGCTCCCTTTTCCACCCCTGGTGGGAAATTTGGGTTACGACATAATGGTTGTAATACATAAGGGGTGTTCGTTAGCTGAAGTGCGATTTTGTTACTATGCCATGTTTTCAGAGTCGCCTTAATTAGGGGGTGCTGAGACAGTTCGTCATTTGTTGCCCACTTATCATCCCACAGTAAGTTTTCTAACGGGTATTTGGACCATGCCTGTTCCATCTCACACCAATCTTTTTTCCCTTTTCTTGTAGTCCAATTCCATATTCTTACTAGATGCACAGACAGGGCGTATAGGTAAGGATCTGGTAGTCCCCTCCCTCCTTCCTCCTTTGTTTCTGCCAGTATCTTATAACTTATTCGCACATTCTTCCCCCCCCATATAAAATTATTAATCATTGCTCTCAATGATTTGAAGAAGCTTCGAGGTAAATCAATTGGTAGAGTTTGGAAAAGGTATAATGCTTTAGGCAGCACTATCATTTTGATGGCTTGGATTCTCCCAAACCACGAGATCGTAATATTTTTCCACTTGTCAATAGTCTTTTGTAACATAGTTAGGAGTATACCATAGTTATCCTGATAATATCTTTCGTGGTCCGCACTTAGATTGACCCCTAAATATTTAATATTATAATCCGACCATTTAAAAGGAAAGTTACTTTTCAATTGAGTAACTTTATCCTTTGCAATATTGATATTAAGGATCTCTGATTTTGAATAATTAATTCTAAAGTTCGAAGCTTCTCCAAATCGTCCAAACAAGTTGATCACGTTTGGTATTGTTACTAATGGTTTTGTTATATACATCATCAGATCATCTGCGAATGCTGCACTCTTATATTCTTGCCTCTTAATCTGGAGACCCGAAATATCTCTATTATTTCGAATGTGTGCTAGTAGAACCTCCATCACTAGGAGAAACAAAAGAGGTGATAAAGGGCAACCCTGACGTGTACCATTATATATCTGAACCCTCTGTGAGAGGATGCCATTAACTTTTATTTTAGCCGATGGTTTATCATATAATGCCATTATTCTATTTCTAAATTGATCCCGAAATCCTAAATTTATCAAGGTTTTTTCTAGAAATACCCAAGAAATTCTATCAAACGCTTTTTCTGCATCTGTCGTTAGCAAGCATAATGGGGTATGTGTTTTTTTTGCGTAGTAGATTGCCGAGATTGTTTTTGTTATGTTGTCAGAGGTTGAGGTGTTGTATATGTTTGTTTTTCTTCTGTTTTATTATGCTGTTTTTTTTCCCCTTTCTTTTTTTTTTATTTTTTCGGGTAAACCACAAAGTATATAAGATATTAAACAACCAAGGTATATCAATCTGTGTAGATAATCAGAGGGATAAGGCCATAACAGGGTTAATTCTAGATATAGTCTATGACTGAAGTGGCCAATATGGAATGTAAAATTCTATCTCTAAATGTTAACGGGATTAATGAACCAATTAAAAGAGCTAAGGTTTTCTTTGAATGTAAGAAATATAAGGCTAAAATAGTCATGCTGCAGGAAACCCACTTCAAACAGAATCATACGCCACAGTTAAAGTTAAAAAATTTCCCACACATATATATGAGTAACAACCCGGGGAAGAAAGCAACTGGTGTAATGACATTAATTCATAAAGACCTACCATTCCAATTAATAGACTATAAAGTAGATACGGAGGGAAGGTTTGTTTTAGTTAAGGGCAAATTAGCAAATCAGAAATGTACGATTGCAAATATATATGCCCCAAACAGTAAACAAATACAATTCGTACTGAATGTTTTACGAGAGCTTGAAAATTTTGGGGAAGGACTAATTATACTGGGGGGCGACTTTAATATAATGCTAAATCCCTTGTCCGATTCTTCGTCGGGAAAAACCAACATCTCATATAAAAATTTGAAAAAGGTAAAAAAAGCATTAGCTGATTTATATTTAGTAGATATATGGAGGATTATTAACCCGGAAAAAAAGGACTACACACATTTCTCAAAAAAATACCAAGTTTATTCCAGAATTGATTATATAATGGCTTCACAACAATGGGCTCATTTGTTCACAAAATCAGAAATAGCAATATCTACACTATCAGATCATTCTCCAATAATAGCAAATTATAGGGTACCAGAGATAGCAAAGATTGAATTTAACTGGAGACTAAATGAATATTTACTACACAAAGAGGAAAATAGAGTTATAATACACACATGGATAAACCAAATTGTAGAAAATAATAATACGGAAGATACCACCCCGGCGACTTTATGGGAAACTCTTAAATGTGTATTGAGGGGTCACCTGATAGCATTGGGAGCAAATCTGAAAAAAAAAAGGGAAGAAGAGATTAGAAGTGTAATAAAAGAAATAACCCAACTGGAACAAGCCCATAAAGAGTCTCTAGCAATTAAAACATTTAAAATCTTAGAGGAAAAAAGAGCACAGTTGAAGTCATTAACAAATCAGAAAGTGAAAAAGGCTTACTTGAGAACAAAACAAAACATGTACGAATTTGGAGATAAATGCAATAAATATTTTGCGAGAATCTTAAAAACATCACAATCTCAAAACAATATTACAGCCATTAAAAATGCTAAAAACATAATCCACTATGATACTAAGGGAATAGTAACAGCATTTGAGGAATATTATCAATCATTATATAAAATACAAAACAATAAAGCTCCACTAAAAAATTTGGAAACAATAGAAAGATTTATCAAAGAAGCTAATTTAAAATCCCTATCGCATGAACAAGCTATAGATTTAGAATTACCATTCTCCTATAAAGAAATAGAAGAAGGTATAGATAGCCTACCAAATGGGAAAAGTCCAGGACCAGATGGCTATATAGCTTCCTTCTACAAAACATTCAAGGAAGATATATCACCTCTGCTATATAAATACTTTAACTCAATATCAGATAAGAATAAATTTCATTCACAGGCTCAAGAAGCATTAATAACTATAATACCCAAACAGGATAAAGACCCGCAGCTATGTACAAGCTACAGGCCTATATCCTTAATTAATATCGATATGAAATTATATGCTCAAATATTAGGAAAGAGAATGAAACAATACTTACCCTCCCTGATACATCCAGATCAAGCAGGTTTTGTACCTAAAAGGAGTCATAGTTTTTGCCCAGAATGCTCTTTGCCATCCCTTTGTTGTATTTTGAGACTTTATATAGGACATTATAAATATTATCCCACCCAATGACCCTAGACAAAAATTTGGCCAATGCTTCAGTAATTAAAGTGTTGGAGGGAAGAGGAGATTGATTGAGGAAGGAGACATTGGTTTAGGCAGGAATTTCCAGGACCCTGTAAAGCCTGAACAAGCTACAATTCTGAGATAACACCCAGTTACACCCAGTCCATGGTGCTTAACAGATTGTATTTAAATGATATCGCTGGGGAAGAGAATTTATTATCTTATCATTACCTATATCAGACTAAATATCTGCAACACCCTCCATAACAAGCAGAACAGGTTCCCTATAAAAACCCAAGTCCCAGATATGATACTTTGTGACCAGAGGAGACATCTGATGGTAAGGCAACGGCGTTCCACTGCTTAGTACTTTGTGTTAATCGGGTCACAGTTTTAAGGTGGGATCTGGGCTGCTGAGGAACCAACGCATTAATGTTTGCAGTATAAACCTACAAAGCCTTAGCAATCCCTATTTCTGTAGGGAAATGAGAGAGAGCAGACAGTAACCCTTCCAACACTTTCCTCTTGTCTCTATATATTAGGTACCTATCTAGTGTTACCAATCCCTATTTCTGTAGGGAAATGAGAGAGAGCAGACAGTAACCCTTCCAACACTTTCCTCTTGTCTCTATATATTAGGTACCTATCTAGTGTTACCAATCCCTATTTCTGTAGGGAAATGAGAGAGAGCAGACAGTAACCCTTCCAACACTTTCCTCTTGTCTCTATATATTAGGTACCTATCTAGTGTTACCAATCCCTATTTCTGTAGGGAAATGAGAGAGAGCAGACAGTAACCCTTCCAACACTTTCCTCTTGTCTCTATATATTAGGTACCTATCTAGTGTTACCAATCCCTATTTCTGTAGGGAAATGAGAGAGAGCAGACAGTAACCCTTCCAACACTTTCCTCTTGTCTCTATATATTAGGTACCTATCTAGTGTTACCAATCCCTATTTCTGTAGGGAAATGAGAGAGAGCAGACAGTAACCCTTCCAACACTTTCCTCTTGTCTCTATATATTAGGTACCTATCTAGTGTTACCAATCCCTATTTCTGTAGGGAAATGAGATAGAGCAGACAGTAACCCTTCCAACACTTTCCTCTTGTCTCTATATATTAGGTACCTATCTAGTGTTACCAATCCCTATTTCTGTAGGGAAATGAGAGAGAGCAGACAGTAACCCTTCCAACACTTTCCTCTTGTCTCTATATATTAGGTACCTATCTAGTGTTACCAATCCCTATTTCTGTAGGGAAATGAGAGAGAGCAGACAGTAACCCTTCCAGCACTTTCCTCTTGTCTCTATATATTAGGTACATTGTGAGCACAAGTCAGTATCATGGAAGTGAAGACCCTCCTGGGAGTCCTGTTCCTATTTCTGTGCTTTGATAAGTGCTATTTACAGGGTAAGTACAAAACATCATTTGAAACACAGTATTATGTTGGTATATTTGTATAGCTAACTGTCCTCGATATGAAGAACCCCCATGCTGCTTCAATTGAAAGTTCTGTTCCTCTAGTGTAAAGGCAGGGCCTCTGGTGTGGTGATCCTTTTTGTCGAAAATGATCCCCAGCTATAATGCCCTCTAATATATCTGTCAATCATGTCCCCTCTCAAATGTCTTTTTTCCAACAACCCCAAACCTGTTAATCACCTCTTATAATTTAACTCTTTCATTTCCTTAAAAAATTTAGTTGAACTTAATCAATGCCCTCCTCCAGGTCATTAATAAACAAGTTTAAAAGTAAAGGACCAAGGACAGAGCCCTGTTGTACTCCCCTAACAACATTGGTCCAATTTGGAAATGTTCCATTCACCTCCACTCTTTGTTATCTATCCTTCAGCTAGTTCTCTATTCGAGTACAATGACTATGTTCCAGGCCAACATTACTTAATTTAACAATTAAACTTCTGTGTGACACTCCAAATAGATCACATCCACTGCCATCCCAGAGTCGAGGTTCCTGCTCACCTCCTCATAAATTAAATTAGTCTGGCAAGATCTGTTATGCACAAACTCAAAGTATTATTATTTGCAACAGAGTCAAGTATATTATCCCTTAATACCCCATCTCAAAGCTTTCCTACCACTGATGTCAGACTAACCGGCCTACGATGTTCAGGCTGAGAATGGGATCCCTTTTTGAATAGCATTTCACCAGTCTCAATGAATCCTGGGAGATTAAGTAAAGTGGTTTGGCAATCATAGAGCTAAGCTCATTTAGTACCCTGGGATGAATACCATCTGGTCCCAGACCTTTGTTTATCTTAACATGTTTGAGTCCCTTTTTAATTTCCTTGTGTGTGAACCATGCATCATTAGTTGTAATGCTAGATTTGGGACTATTAAGAAGTAAACCTTCATTAACTGGTTCCTCAGTTGTTTAGACAGATGAAAAATAACAGTTCAGAATCTCAGCTTTTTCTCTGTTCTCATCAACTAGATTCTTTTTACTGCTTGCTGCAATACCCCTTTCCATATCAATTTTAGCTTGGCTTTTTTATTTCCCTGAATTGTATTCAATGGAAATGCCCATAAACCATCAGCATTTCCATTAACCATCAGTAGCTATCATACTTTAATGGAATAAATGTTCTCTGCTCTGTTTCAGATGTCTCCACTCAGTACAATGAGACGACTACACAAAAAGTGGACACAGTTCGGCCTGCAAGTGGAACTATTTCAGCTGCAACCTTTCCAACAGCTCCTGTTGCAACATTAGCTTCACCTCTCCTAACTACAACCACACCCATCCCAAATACATCTATTGTAAATACAGCCACACACATCGTAGATAAAACCATACCCATCCCAACTACAGCAAGTCCCATCCTAGATACAACCACATCCATCCCAATTACACCCATCCCAACTACATCTACCCCAGATGCAACCTCACCCATTCCAAATACAACCACACCCATCGCAATTACACCCATCCCAAATACATTCTCGCCCATCTCAGATACAACCACACCCATCCCAACTACCCTCCTATCTCTGCCTACTAATCCTTGTGACTTATTGTTTTCCCGCCTCCAGAAACTTCAGCAAAAAATGCTAGTTCAGTGCAAACTTAAGCGGTTTCTCTGTAGAATAATTCGTTGCATAATTAAGGAATCTCTCGAGGCCCTGAGATCAAATTGTGATGATCTTGTGAATGAAATAGAAGAGATTGTCAGGCACATTGAAGACACATTGAAGAAGTGAATATCACAACTTTGTGCTGCTACTTGCACTTACGACTGTAAATGAGCGAGTTGTAACAGGTTTTAGACTTCTGCAAATTTATCTTGGACTGTTTTAGCAGTTTAACCACCTCAATTGTCTGGGGGAATGTGTTAATTATAATATTTGTTTTATTCCTAGATAAGTCAGGACTGATTATTGTGTATTTTTACCCCTCTGTTACACAGTTTCAATAAATCTGCATACTTCATCACAATTTATACTTCTGTATGAGTTACACCACCACATTCATACACTGCCTCACTTGTATGAAGCCCAATGGGACTGAGCCTCCTTGAACCGCCCGCAAACTTAACATCAAGGGCCCACACTCACAGCTATTAGATAGTGTTAATGTGATAGGTATCAGCTAGATGTATATAGTAGGGGGCTGATAGTTTAGTTACCCTTTATTCAGGCAGTCCGCTAAAGGTTTGGATACCTAAGTGAGGTCCTAAGTCTTTTCTATAAAAGGGGAAGCCAACGTGAGTTTGCTTGGAAGGTCCCATTACATTTTAGAAGAAAATGTATTTTGTTTAGTGTTTTCCTACTTTAGGGTTCTTACAGAGTCCAAGATGTTTTATCTCTTTTTATTTCTGTGTAAAGCTGTTGTGTTACCAGCTTTATGACAACTGATGAAAAACATATAGTACCCCCGGAATCCTTGGTTTGAAAAGGAATGTGTTAGGCTGGGAAATAGAGACCCTGGCATCAGTATCTCTTCAACTATCTCATGCAGGATCCAGAAGGTTCATTGTGCCAAACCCCATGTTGTCAGTTGCCTACTTGGCAAGTTCATTCATGTAATAAGCCAGATACATTTCCCTCCTTGGTTTTTTGAGATGCCACAGAGAGGGTGTCATAAAAGCATGTTTCAGGTCCATGCAAAGCATAATTCAATGTGGGAGATGCCATAGGTCAAGGGATGTTTGGAAAGGGTGGGCTGGCTCTTGACAATCTCTTGTCTCGTGTATAAAGTAAGAAGAAATCTACACTGACAGGTTCAGAGGGGTTGATGGCACCTAGTTTGGAATGGTTAATGTTAGTTTATATTTCTGGTCTGTAGAGGGCAGTGCAGTATAGGGAAGCCCCCATGGTAAGGAAGGTTCCAGTAATGAGAGGTCCCTCAGTAGAGGGGATTCCCTGAGAACATAAAAGGAGGGTCTGAGACAGGGAAGACCTTTTAGACTAGGGAATGTGAGAAGAGTGATGCCAAGGGAGTATCTTAGTAGTGGTGCCCAGCTAAGAGCCAAGAGTCCATCTGTATTTCTGAATGGTGCAGCCAAGTAGCGTAAGGACTAATTGTGTGAACCTTGTTCAGGGCCACTATTAAGGGCATACAGGGAGTACCCCAGGGGCTTCATGGAAGAACAGGCACAAAAATGCAATTGACTGATCTGGCTGGGGAGTGGGACTTGAGGGGCAATGGGCAGGGTTTGGCAGATTATGGGTAGAATTTGGCATAATGGGACATGGCTAGGACAGATCAGGGGCATAGCAGTGTGTGTGTGTGTGTGGACCATTCATTTTTAAACGAGGGTTTCATTCTACTTATTTCTACTTGCTGGCATCCCCCACTGACCAGGGCCCCATGATATTGGTGGGCTGATAATTGTGACACTCTGGGAGAGGGTAGTATAGGGCCCAATGATTAAAGATGGAGGCCCTGAGCTTGATGTAGAACAATGCTGCCCAACTTATTATATATTGTGGTCTGATTATTTCTCATATAGCATGGTTGATGGTTGGATGATTTCATACAGTGTAATCTACAGAGCCTTCAAGCAGACTGGGGGCCATAAAAGTCCTTTGGAGGGCCACAGTTGGATAGTCCTGTCATAGGTGTCAGCGAGAATTGGGAATAGACTAGCTAGGAGATTATTTTAAGGCCCGACTTGGTCATCATCCCTCATCAAGACCATTGGCCACTCACATATGAAGATGCCATTTCATGGCAGAGAATGATGTGACTGTTGGTCTTGGGATCTCTAGGAATCAACTGCTCTGCAGCCACACCTATAGACCTCTGCAGAACCCCAGCCAAATGAGAGGGGAAACCTAGGTCTGGATTATAGTTTCTGATTGGTCAGACTTTCTTGGGAGAGCTGCTTCATAATTATATGCTCACCTAGCACCCCAAGTGGCAGTATGAAGTTCTAGGACCTAAAGCAGAGCCTGAGGTCTACAGAGAGTTCTTCAGGTCAGTGCAATTGGATCTACCAGAATTTGGATGACCCACCTTGACATCATGGGGAAGCCATGGTCAGTGGGGTAGTACTGGTATGGGAGCCGGTTCTCCACTGGGGCCTGACAGTCACTGTCATATCTGCCACATTTGTGTTATTATGGGGGGGGGGGGGTTACAGTTCCTTTATAATAAATAATAATGTTATGTAATAAAAGTCACAAACATTGGTTCAATAACTCTCAGCCTCCCGTCAGATGTTTGCCTTTCAACAGGTTACCTATAATAATTGGTTGCTATGGGTTACAAGACCTCCTGCAAACTATGTAATCTTTATTAAGTTACAACATAACATTGCCCAGCGCAACCTGCAGAGCAATTGGGCTAATGGCAGAGGGTGGTGGCCAAACTGACACAGATACACAGCCAAGCTCCGTGACTCCCCCACATCTGACATTAATGGATTTTTCCATTTCCTCAGTCTCTTTCCTGGTTTAGGTTTATTTTAGTATTTCTGTCCCATGGGGAATGTAATGAACAGCCTGGATGGGTCTCCAAGGTCATTAGGAAGAATTGTACTAGTGATATGGGCTGTGTATATATAAATACAGAGAGGTGTATCTGGATCTCAGGCTGATGTGCTGCGCAGACATACGGCAGCTCCTTCCCAACATCCGGTAAGTTATTCTCATACATAACATTGAGAGAATTGGGCCAGAACAGGACCCTATGGCTTCTTCCATATACAGTTACTGTCTCTGCTTCTTCTTCTCTAGTCTTCTCTGATCCCATGTTTCTAGGCGCTGTCCCTAATGTGGGTCATATAGTTCAGGGGCCCAATTCAACTTGTCTGATGCGTCTTATCATTTCATTTCCAACATTCAGGCTCTATTGGAATCAGTATCTGGCAAACTATACACCCCTTCTATAAAACGTGAGGATATTAGAAGATACAGGTCAGGAAACTCTGAGTATCACTCATGTATTATAAGGGATAATGTACCCCCTACTGTAAATGATAAGGATATTAGAAGTCACTGAGGGGTTGTTCTGTGACCATATAAAGACACAAGGCTGCAGGCTGAGTTATACAGGGAACTCTGAGTATCACTCATGTATTATAAGGGATAATGTACCCCTACTGTAAATGATAAGGATATTAGAAGTCACTGAGGGGTTGTTCTGTGACCATATAAAGGCACAAGGCTGCAGGCTGAGTTATACAGGGAACTCTGAGTATCTCTCATGTATTATAAGGGATAATGTACCCCCTACTGTAAATGATAAGGATATTAGAAGTCACTGAGGGATTGTTCTGTGACCATATAAAGGCACAAGGCTGCAGGCTGAGTTATACAGGGAACTCTGAGTATCACTCATGTATTATAAGGGATAATGTACCCCCTACTGTAAATGATAAGGATATTAGAAGTCACTGAGGGGTTGTTCTGTGACCATATAAAGGCACAAGGCTGCAGGCTGAGTTATACAGGGGACTCTGAGTATCACTCATGTATTATAAGGGATAATGTACCCCCTACTGTAAATGATAAGGATATTAGAAGTCACTGAGGGGTTGTTCTGTGACCATATAAAGGCACAAGGCTGCAGGCTGAGTTATACAGGGAACTCTGAGTATCACTCATGTATTTTAAGGGATAATGTACCCCCTACTGTAAATGATAAGGATATTAGAAGTCACTGAGGGATTGTTCTGTGACCATATAAAGGCACAAGGCTGCAGGCTGAGTTATACAGGGAACTCTGAGTATCACTCATGTATTATAAGGGATAATGTACCCCCTACTGTAAATGATAAGGATATTAGAAGTCACTGAGGGATTGTTCTGTGACCATATAAAGGCACAAGGCTGCAGGCTGAGTTATACAGGGAACTCTGAGTATCATTCATATACAGGTTATCCGTTGTCTGGAAACCCATTATCCAGAAAGCTCCAAATTACAGAAAGGCTGTCTCCTATAGACTCCATTTTAACCAAATAATCCAAATTTTTAAAAATGATTTCCTTTTTCTGTGTAATAATAAAAAAGTACCTTCTACATGATTCAAAATAAGATATAATTAATCCTTTTGGAAGCAGAACCAGACTATTGGGTTTATTTAATGTTTACATAATTTTCTAGTAGATTTAAAGCATGCAAATGGGTCTTCTTATTGTAACACATTTGTGAGGCCATTATTTATTAAAAAAATTGGAATGAAGTTTCCTATTTCAGATATTTTCATCAATTATTAACATCTTAAAATGCTTATTGATAAGACTGTGCGCCTCCTGCAGAATTCCAAGTGATCAGAATCAGCCTTTTCAACCCAAATGCCCAGCTGTTCAGTTCTAGTTCCTCCCACCCCATAGAAATACCCAGATGTTGAATTCAGTTCTGTTGAGACCCTTCATTAGTCACCTCCCGGGTGCCATAGTCTGGGAATAGGGGCTTGAACCCAAAATGCATCTAAATTGGCAAATCATTTGCTCACACTGCACTACTCTCTTTTAACATTGGGTGGCACTGTGGCACATATTGCCTCTGTTGTGTATATTGTTTCTGCCACAGGAGGGCACCACTTGCACTTTTTGGGGAGAATTGGCCTATGGGGATAATAATAATTATAGTACTAATTTCTTTCCTATTAATAGCAGTCATTTTATTCAAGGGGGCTTCTCAGATTTCCCTGTACACTTGGCACCAGAGTGTCAGCTCTGTGGATGTTTATCAGCACATAGTGACATATACAGATTTTACTCCCTACAAATGCAGGAAAAACAATTCGATTATTCCAATTTAAGGTGGAACACGGTAGATATGGGGTCTCAAAAGCTCATATGGTTCCACCATGACAAAAACTATGCCTAAATATACAGAATATATATATATATATATATATATATATATATATATATATACAAAGAATAAAACCTTCCTTCCCGTAATAGGACAAATACAGAGCGACCTCTAGTGGTAGGGGTGAAACCCATTTAATTGTTTTCAGAAATGACTGCTGCTGAGATCAGGAAAATGTCCCTTAAATTAAAATGTGGGTTTAGCTACAGAGGTGATGACTTTGTGGCCCAAGTAGACACCGGGGGAAAGAGGGGCCCATGGACACATATAATCTCATTTTCCACTAAAGAATAAGGGACAATCTCACAGTTGCATGGGTTTAGAGATGAGAAGTGGGGCTAAGGAGGACAGTGGGAGCATTGGTATTTAGGAGTAACCCCATGATCCCAACTGAGAAGTCCCATCTGCCATCTCTATCCATTGATGGCTCAGCAACAGTGTCATTACACCATAGCATCTCATGGGGCTCAACTCTACTATGTGGCCCCTGAGTGGAGTATCCCAGGACACCCACTGACCGCAGTGCTGGGGGCAGCTTGTGCCTAGTGAACTTAGTGAATTAAGTGTAGGGCTATAATAAACTGAGTGGCACCGTCTCTATTATAAGCTTACTTTCATATATTTGTGCCATGGATGAGTCCTTTCCCTCGCAGCGGAGTGGTGGCAGGGACTAGTGCAACTGTAACAGTGTACCAATGCACAAGAATTGGGCGCCAGAGGTTTATGATTAACCAAGGAACTTATTTATTTACAAGGTCAATCCACAAAGGAGCATATAGAGAACATATAGTCAGGGGCGATCCTGGCCCCTCCGCCGCCTGAGGCAGCAGCAGTTGCAGCTGCACCCCCCTCCCCCGGAAATTCGCTCTTAAAGTACCAGGAGCAGCATTTTTGCTGCCCCTGGTACCTAGTGGGGCGCTGTGGCCTGAGGCGACAGCCTCAACTTGCCTCATTGGCGAAGCGCCCCTGCATATAGTACAAAGGATTAGTTTATACTCACAGCACCAAAGAACACAGTTTGATCCCTGCAGGCAAGGGAACAGTTACAGCAATAGTTAAGCAGCAATAAAGAAGGTACCCCAGCTTTCAGCCTTTTCCCTAAGTGGAACCCAGGAGACCTACTAGATCCCTGGCATCTGTGCACTTAGTCCCTACTTCTGGGCAATTAATACCCGGGATCTAAATCCCTCTAAATCTCCTCGTAGGAGCCTTGAGCTGCTCAGCTAAATAACCTGTCTGTCACTTCTAGAGTGATCTATGAAAGAGTATAGAGAACAAGGGACCGCTACTGCTCACCGCTACTCCTGACCAGGTGCTCTGTCGAACAGTGTCCCCACTGCGAACATCCAATGAACTCGAAACAAGCAGACGGCACTTCTGGAAAGGGTTTTATTGGGGTTACTGCTGTAGAACCTTACGCGTTTTGGGAGTAAATCCCTTAATCATAGGTCATATGAAAGAGGATAGCTATCACTTTACTAGGGCCTAACCACCTAGGTTCCACTACCCATTCCCTTCCTGCCTGCTCAGGTAAGGGCTAAAGTAATGGACCCAGACCGCATGGTTTCCTAGACCTTTATACTATAGCACAGTGCCATCTAGCGTACACGGTCAGAACTACAGGGGCTTACATAAGCAGAGCAATGACACAGGTCCCCATTAGGACACATTTAGGTGTCTATAATACTGAGGATTTGCCTGTCAATATTATGTGAGGGTGTCTAAATTATCACATCTCCCACATAATTAATAGAGTTGATGGGATAGGGTGCTCAGAAAGGCAAAGAGGAAGAAGTGTGGGGGAATGGAAGACAGATGATGAAAAGGGGAAAGAATTGAGTGAAGGACAAATGAGTTATATAGGGAAAGGGAGGGTCAAAGGGAGCAGAATGGTAGAGAAATAGGGGCAGGAACATTCCAGGTAAAGGGAATTGAAAGGAACCAGAAGACAATTAACAATGAGAGAATAGAAAAGGACAAGCTAAGGGAGAAATAGGAACAGAAAGGGAAATAACTTAGAAGAACAGGGACAGGGTATAAGAAGAGACAAGTACATCAGATGAAGAGAAAGAAATATGGAGGGGGGATGTGGAGTGAAGTAAACGAGAAGAAGCAGAAAGGTGAAAAACAAATGGGAAAGGAGAGAAGGGGAGGACATAGAAGGGATGATATAGAAGCAGGGGCTGGGGGTTTGGATAAAGAAAGAGGAGACGTTGGGCAACATAAAAGAAGAAAGAGTTGGGAGAAAGGGGGAAAGCAGAGTGAACAGAAGAAGAAGGGGGTAAAGAAAATGGATGGATGTGGGGGGCACAAGAGATGGAATTGGGGGCACAGGAGAGGAATGTGGAAGGGGATCAGGAGAAGGACATGGATAGAAAAGGAAATGATAGAAATAGGGGAGATCAGGAGAATAAAGAGCCCACAACTGTCTAACACAAGTGATGAGTCTGAATGTTTCAGTACAAATGCAGATCACTAGTGACTAAACCTGTATATTTCCTGTATATTCCCTGTATATTCCCTGTATATTCCCTGTATATTCCCTGTATATTCCCTGTATATTCCCTGTATATTTCCTGTATATTCCCTGTATATTCCCTGTATATTCCCTGTATATTCCCTGTATATTCCCTGTATATTTCCTGTATATTCCCTGTATATTCCCTGTATATTCCTTGTATATTTCCTTTATATTCCCTGTATATTCCCTGTATATTTCCTGTATATTCCCTGTATATTTCCTGTATATTTCCTGTATATTCCCTGTATATTCCCTGTATATTCCCTGTATATTCCCTGTATATTTCCTGTATATTTCCTGTATATTTCCTGTATATTCCCTGTATATTCCCTGTATATTCCCTATATATTTCCTGTATATTCCCTGTATATTCCCTGTATATTCCCTGTATATTTCCTGTATATTCCCTGTATATTTCCTGTATATTTCCTGTATATTCCCTGTATATTCCCTGTATATTCCTTGTATATTTCCTTTATATTCCCTGTATATTCCCTGCATATTCCTGTTATATTCCCTGTATATTTCCTGTATATTCCCTGTATATTTCCTGTATATTCCCTGTATATTCCCTGTATATTTCCTGTATATTTCCTGTATATTCCCTGTATATTCCCTGTATATTTCCTGTATATTCCCTGTATATTCCCTGTATATTCCCTGTATATTCCCTGTATATTCCCTGTTATATTCCCTGTATATTCCTGTATATTCCTGTATATTCCCTGTATAATTCCTGTATATTCCCTGTATATTCCCTGTATATTTCCCTGTATATTCCCTGTATATTCCCTGTATATTCCCTGTATTATTCCCTGTATATTTCCTGTATATTTCCCTGTATATTCCCTGTATATTCCCTGTATATTCCCTGTATATTCCCTGTATATTCCCTGTATATTCCCTGTATATTTCCTGTATATTCCCTGTATATTCCCTGTATATTCCCTGTATATTCCCTGTATATTCCCTGTATATTCCCTGTATATTCCCTGTATATTCCCTGTATATTTCCTGTATATTCCCTGTATATTCCCTGTATTATGTTTCCTGTATATTCCCTGATATTCCCTGTATATTTCCTGTATATTTCCTGTATATTCCCCTGTATATTCCCTGTATATTCCTGTATATTCCCTGTATATTCCCTGTATATTCCCTGTATATTCCCTGTATATTTCCTGTATATTCCCTGTATATTCCCTGTATATTCCCTGTATATTTCCTGTATATTCCCTGTATATTCCCTGTATATTCCCTGTATATTTCCTGTATATTCCCTGTATATTCCCTGTATATTTCCTGTATATTTCCTGTATATTTCCTATATATTCCCTGTATATTCCCAGCCTGGGAACTTGGCCGAGCGCATGAAGGAGCGACAGGTGCCAACATCAGTCATTCCTGGCCAACGACATCAGGTCAGTGCTGAGTGGGTTGTAATATATTTATATATGTATATATTCCTTTATGTCCCCTTATAGGCAATGTCATAAAAAGTTACATTAAAATAAATGAATATGATTGAATGTACATATGAGAATGTAGCCGCTGGGAGGCCATGGGAATGAGTAGCAAGAGTTGCACTTTTTTTTGGGCAGTTGCAGCTCTTCCAACGTGTACAATGCCCATTGCCTCTCAGCGGCTTCATATATAGATCTATGTGCAGAGAAAATAACAATATACTCCGACATTCAACCTAAAATGTGTATAATGTGAGGGAAGTCTATAAAAGGGTGTTAATGCTTCTCCAATATGTCTGTCCCTATATATTAGGTACCTATCTAGTGCTACTAATTCTGATTATCACATGTACTGTCACTTTAAAAATGCACCCTGATGTTGCTAGACTACAGCTCCCATCATGCTCTAAGCCTGGGGTTGTAGAACAGCAACATATAACTGGAACACTACTATGGCAGGTTTATGTTCCCTTTAAATCATTCCATTGTGCAGCCCATGACTTTGTATCTGTACTGGTGCATAAGGGGTTAAGGGACGGCCCATCACATCGGAGCCAATAGAAATCTTTCTGCACAGCATGGGGGCTCTTTCTGATTTGGATTCGGACATAGATGGGGGCAAGTTTCAGGGAATGCTGGGAATTCCCAGTCTGACAAACAAACAACAATGATTTATAAATGGATCTGAGATTTCAACATTTAACTACTGCACCGACTCCAAGCGCAACTCACCCAAACACCCCTGAGTCTGCCCCCCCGCCCCCCCCCCCGAGCTCACGGACCCACAGAACCTCCCAGTGACTTCTAATATCCTTATCATTTACAGTAGGGGGTACATTATCCCTTATAATACATGAGTGATACTCAGAGTTCCCTGTATAACTCAGCCTGCAGCCTTGTGCCTTTATATGGTCACAGAACAACCCCTCAGTGACTTCTAATATCCTTATCATTTACAGTAGGGGGTACATTATTCTTATAATACATGAGTGATACTCAGAGTTCCCTGTATAACTCAGCCTGCAGCCTTGTGCCTTTATATGGTCACAGAACAACCCCTCAGTGACTTCTAATATCCTTATCATTTACAGTAGGGGGTACATTATCCCTTATAATACATGAGTGATACTCAGAGTTCCCTGTATAACTCAGCCTGCAGCCTTGTGCCTTTATATGGTCACAGAACAACCCCTCAGTGACTTCTAATATCCTTATCATTTACAGTAGGGGGTAAAATATAACACATGGGTGATACTCAGAGTGGACATCGGTTATTCAATGTTTTTATACAAATAATAATAGTGATGTAAGGAGATTACATAGTGGGTAAAGAGATTACACAGTGAGTAAAAAGATTATATAGTGAGTAAGGAGATTACATAGTGAGTAAAGAGATCACATAGTGAGTAAAGAGAATACATAGTGAGTAAGGAGATTACATAGTGAGTAAAGAGATTACATAGTGAGTAAAGAGATTACAACGTGAGTAAAGAGATTATATAGTGAGTAAGGAGATTACATAGTGAGTAAGGAGATTACATAGTGAGTAAAGACATTACATAGTGAGTAAGGAGATTACATAGTGAGTAAAGTGATTACATAGTGAGTAAAGAGATTACAAAGTGAGTAAAGAGATTATATAGTGAGTAAAGAGATTACATAGTGAGTAAGGAGATTACATAGTGAATAAGGAGATTACATAGTGAGTAAAGAGATTACATAGTGAGTAAAGAGATTACATAGTGAGTAAGTAGATTACACAGTGAGTAAGGAGATTACATTGTGAGTAAAGAGATTACATAGTGAGTAAAGATATTACATAGTGAGTAAAGAGATTACAAAGTGAGTAAAGTGATTATATAGTGAGTAAAGAGATTACATAGTAAGTAAGGAGATTACATAGTGAGTAAAGAGATTACATAGTGAGTAAGCAGTTTACATAGTGAGTAAGGAGATTACATAGTGAGTAAGGAGATTACATAGTGAGTAAAGATATTACATAGTGAGTAAAGAGATTACAAAGTGAGTAAAGAGATTATATAGTGAGTAAGGAGATTACATAGTGAGTAAAGAGATTATATAGTGAGTAAAGAGATTACATAGTGAGTAAAGAGATTACATAGTGAGTAAGGAGATTACATAGTGAGTAAGGAGATTACATAGTGAGTAAAGAGATTACATAGTGAGTAAAGAGATTACATAGTGAGTAAGGAGATTACATAGTGAGTAAGGAGATTACATAGTGAGTAAAGAGATTACATAGTGAGTAAAGAGATTACATAGTGAGTAAGGAGATTACATAGTGAGTAAAGAGATTACATAGTGAGTAAAGAGATTACATAGTGAGTAAGGAGATTACATAGTGAGTAAGGAGATTACATAGTGAGTAAAGAGATTACATAGTGAGTAAAGAGATTACATAGTGAGTAAAGAGATTACATAGTGAGTAAAGAGATTACATAGTGAGTAAGGAGATTACATAGTGAGTAAAGAGATTACATAGTGAGTAAGGAGATTACATAGTGAGTAAAGAGATTACATAGTGAGTAAAGAGATTACATAGTGAGTAAAGAGATTACATAGTGAGTAAAGAGATTACATAGTGAGTAAAGAGATTACATAGTGAGTAAGGAGATTACATAGTGAGAAAAGAGATTACATAGTGAGTAAAGAGATTACATAGTGAGTAAGGAGATTACATAGTGAGTAAAGAGATTACATAGTGAGTAAGGAGATTACATAGTGTGTATGTGATGAGCAGTTTCCACTGGGCTGGGGGCTGAGGATACAACATGCTGGAGGGTTACCAGCCTTATCTGAATTTCCCAGTAAAATCTTTCCTATCAGATGTTTATGACCCAACCAGCTCGTTGTGCTTTCGGAGGAGTTCAGAGTTGCGCCGCTGCTTCTCATCTGGATTTTATAGCCGAGCAATAAACATTCTCTTCCCATGATTCCCTGGGCTCAACCTTCAGTGAGTGATGAACCAACGGGACGGACAGACTTCTCCAAGGTTCCATGCTCTGGTTCCATGTGTCCATACCGATAGACAAGACATGAGTGGGGCCCATCTGCTTCTGTGATTCATCTTCATTCCCTTTACAGATATTGGGGTGAGGGACCAACAGCAGCCGCTGACGAGAGGCACCTAATGTGGACCAGGAACACGCAGGAGACAAAAGGTAAATCGTTGGCTTTGTCTGACTGTGTCTATAGAATTGTTCGTAGTCTCGTAGGGGAAGCCTCCTGCTACTGAACCCCACCCATAAATGTCACCAGTCTTACTCACAATACGGGGCTCCCAATGTGTAACTGTTTGTGTTGGGGTAACACATGCCCACACTCATCTCCCATGGCACAAACACTACCCCCCAAATCTTAGCCAAATGCTCCCTCAAACACACACAGCAAAGCCTTCAACCCATATACAGAGGTGCAGGTGGGTAGAGAGACAGTAAGTGCCAGTTCCAATGTGACTTTCCTCGTAGCCATGGGTGTAACTACTCAGCCAAATATTGTGTCCTTGGAGTCCAGTTAGAACCAGCTCTATGCCCATTTACTACAGAGAGTGACCCAGTTTGTGGCTGTGATTTATGTTGTTTGACATCATAAAACAAAATCTATTGCCCTTTAAAGAAAAATTCTCTTCACCTCATTTAGCAGAAAGGGGCAAAATAAAGTACAAAGTGACTTTTTTGTAGTGTTTACCTTTTCCCCATAAAATTTGCATCTGGAACCTGCACTTGTAACCTGCTCAGGGGGTTTCATGTGTTGCAGTTTCCTGGAAGAATGTAGCAGGTCTATTAAATGAGTAGTCAGTGGTATTTGGAGAACAGATCTGTTCCAATATGTCACATGGAAGCCCACAATGGCCCTAAATTCCAGATGATCTCTTATCCACGAGCTGCTTAATGTTAGGAGGTGCCATATACATCCCATCATCTGAACGTCCTCCCACCTTCTGGGCCCTAAAGATTAGAGTGAGCAGTACATTGGCACTGAGCACCCAGCACCCAGATGGGTATGTAGCTGGGAGAAATGGTGGAGACAATACTATTACAGAGAAGTCATCAATAGTAGGGGAAAAGGAATGTTTTTAGGCATAGCTGACTGATGCTGCTCATATTTGGGAACTGGTTGGGCCTGGCCTGTCATGGTGGACTGGAAACGTTTGCATAATAAATAACCCTAAATTAGGCAAAACCAAAGTACATTGAATTAACTGCAATTTACTTCTTTACTCCCGACTATGACAATCTCCTGATAGACCCCATACTGGACAGAGACCATGTGTATATTTAATGCTTCCAACTCCAGCACCAGTTTCTTCCTGACCGGGATTCCTCGTCTGCAATATCAGTTCTGGGTCGGGTTTCCCCTGCTCCTTATGTACCTTGTGGCCATTGTAGGGAGCTGTATTATTCTTTACATCATCAAGGTGGAAGAGGATCTCCATAAGCCCATGTATATATTCCTTTTCATGCTCTCGGTCATTGACCTTCTCTTAGCCAACACCACCATGCCCAGAATGCTGGGGATCTTCTGGTTTAACTCTACTGAGATCTTCTTTGATTCATGCCTGCTTCAAATGTTTTTCATCCATTTCCTATCGGCACTGGAGTCTGGGATCCTAATGGCCATGGCTGTGGACCGTTATGTTGCCATCTGTCACCCCCTTAGATACCCTTCTGTTTTCACTGAGGAAACAATCATCAAAATCAGCAAGATCATTCTACTCAGGGGAGCTCTGGTCATGATCCCTCTCCCCGTACTCATCAAGAGACTACCCTTCTGTGAAAACAATGTTCTGACGCATTCCTACTGCTTGCACCAGGAGCTCATGAAGTTGACTTCTGCAGATAATAAGGTCAATGTGGTGTATGGACTATTCATTATTCTGTTAGTCATGGGACTGGATTCCATATTCATCGCCTGGTCCTACTTGTTGATCATCAGAGCGGTGGTTGACCTGGTGGAAGAGGCCAGTCTTAAAGCCTTTAGCACTTGTGCAGCCCATATATGCGCCGTCCTGGTGTTCTATATCCCTCTCATTGGCCTGTCAGTGGTGCACAGATTTGGTATGAATGAGGTTTTCCCAATCTTACATATTTTATTTGGGAATGTCTACCTTCTTGTGCCTCCTATCATAAACCCCATCATTTATGGCATCAAAACAAAGGAAATCCGCTCTAGACTGAGAAAAATATTCTGCAGTAAGAAACACTGGATCAAAACCAGTGGGGACCTGTAATGAAGAAGATGAAACAATAGAACTTTTAATATTTCAAATACTCCAGCTGATCATGTTGGCAAGTTTGATGGAGATGGATAACAAAACAAATTGAGGAATATGCATTATGTAAAGTACTGTTAATTTAATAGCCTGTGGGACATTGATTGGCGTCTGATGGCAGTAGTGGTCAAACCGCCTAATGTGCCATGAGGGTAAATAGGTAGGGTCTTCTTGTTTAGGAAAGAAACACTTTAAGGAACTACAAGATAAAAATAACTGGTTGTCACTGTCGGCACCGTAAATTCAGAACCAATGCTAAGCACCCTGTTCTTGACTCTTGCTTCCGCCTTGGCCCTCAGCCCTCGGCTAACCGAATGCCGCCAGGTATTATTAAGAGAGGTGCAAAGCGAGAGGTTCTGAACAGACAAAGGGGCACGACTGTAATACAAAGTTTTTGGGCGGATGGTCACGGTACAAGGCGTAGGCAGAATTGTAGTCAGATCAGGCCGGGTCGGGGCAGGCAGAATACAAAACAGAGTCAGGCAGGCAAGGGTCAAACCAGGAGATCAATCAGTAGGGATAAGAATAAGTGAAGTCGGATATCAGGCAAGGGTCAGGATACAGGAGTCAGAGGTAGGTAGTCAAAATCACAGATAAACAGAAGCTCAAATAGCACAGAAGCACCAGGAACAAGATCCTATAACGGGCAATGATCAAAGTCCAAATGCGCCTTTTAAACCCTTTAATTTTTGCGCCAATGCGCCTTTAAAACACACAGAGGCGTGTTGCGCGCGCCCTAAGGAACCGGCGCTTGAGGGGAAATAGAGGAGCGGCACCGCTAGACCACCAGGGAGGTGAGTCGCTACACTGGTATCACAACTCATGTGAAGTCTTTTTCATGATGGCATCTCCAATGTGTTATTGTGAATACTGTCAGCCTTATAAGAGATTGTGTCTGTCGTTAGGGAAGAGCCCCCAAAACAATCCAAAGCACGAGATTGGGGTGAATGATAAATTCTTGTATTTATGAACTGACTCCCTATTTCATATGTCTGTTGCCTTGGGGAAAGAGGGCCTTGACCATCACGTGGTGGTTCTCCAACTGGCTTTAACACAAACATCTGCTTTTGGGTAAAGGATATTTGGGTATTAATTAAAGTGAGACTAAATGAGCAGGAGGAGCTACAAGAACCATTAAAACTTTACAAGTCTGATAAATGTAGAGTGGTTTTTTTTTTAAATCTTTCCTGTGAAGTAACCTGTATGGGTGGCCACTGTGTGAAGGTCTAGCCAATGTCATTCCATAGCTTTGCCAGTTGCCTGTCCCTTTTAAAGGAAAAGTATCTACTCCAACATTTCACAGGGGTCCTAAAATAATTGGCTTTTTAACCATCCTTGTGTCATTGATTTCTCTTTCATTCCCTAGTATGAGGCGGGAAAGCACATGCCATCTACATCTATTCAAGTTCATTGTTTACTTGTCCCTGTCATGGTGGCCGGGATGAGTAGGTTTTGCAGGACCCTGTTCCCGTGTCCAACACTGATCTTTGAAGCCGGACGCTGAAGATTTATGGGGGGTTCGAGGCAGGAAACGGGCAAACTGCAGACTAAACAAAGGGAGAGAATTTGTAGTCAATAAACACAGCGAGTGACCCCCCTTAACCCAATGAGAAGAGGGAGACGTTATAGAAATCAGCTGCTCCGCTCACTCCGAGGTGCATGGGGAAAAGATAGAGATGTGGCCCCTTAGAGCCGAGGTGGATCTGCCTGTTCATGTGCCCAATGCCAAATGGCATGAAAGACCCTGGGTTTGAAATAACAACACGGTGGGCTTTGCACTGAAATCTTAGGTTGGTAAAGAACATGCCCACCTGGTCTTAAAAGGTGTTTTAACCCTTTATATACCACTCAGCACCTAGAAATGGAGATCCCCCAGGCTTTGACAACCACCCATAAGGGCAGTCACCAGAAAATCAGTGCAGCCCAACTGCAGGCATCAGATGATTGCTCAAGTGATCCACCAGCCTTATCATCACATCCACAGCCTTAGTTGCCCTTTAATCCACCTGCCCTTCCAATTCCATTCAGAGAAGGAGACCAGGAGGAATTTCACTTCAAACCAATTGGTCCAAACACTGGGTTTTGTCTCTAGTGGGGGACAACTGGCAGAAGGCAAGTTGTTGTCATAGGCAAGCGGCCAAGATGTCATGTATGATGCCACCTAATGTTACTTGAGATGCATTTACTGATCTTATTACTTAATGCCAGTGCCAACCTTCTAATAGCTATGGCTCCATGTACAAGGTTTCTGTACAATATGGCAGCCCCCAGTTTGGGAAGAGGGGTCATTGATGCCACAGCTTTAGTTACTGCCCACACATGAGGCCATTGGAGTGTTAGTGCAAAGGGTGGCATATACCAATGTATAATGGCTATGAGAATGGCAGACTCCAGACAAATGGAATAGAATATCTGTAGGACACAGCCCACAATATATATTTTCTGTGTATTAAAGCACTAGATCCTCATCATCTTGAGGCTGGTGGTATTAGATAGTCAGCCGGCAGTTGCGACAGCAGGCACAGAGGGCAGTACATGGGTTCAGATTCGATGGGGGGGGGGTCAGAACCTTCTAGTCCAGGAATTCCAAGTGGAGGCAGGGGTGAAAAATGATAATTTGGGACCCTTCTATACATAGGGGTTAGTTGATGCTTTGTAGGTGCTGTGACCTCCAAACCAAGGAGAGGAGGTTCAGATCCTCATGTGCCGTGTGTATAGTAACAAACAGTTATGTCCTCTGTACTTCTCTCTGTACTCACAGTGATTGTACAACTTTCACTGGATTTATAGGAACTGAGGGCCCAACCTGCACTCACACTCACTGGAGGAGCCAAAGGCATAACCTGCACTCACACTCACTGGAGGAGCCAAAGGCCTAACCGCTTTATGGAAGTATCACCAGTTAAATATAGTTATACAGCCTGTGCCCAAGAGCTCTCACAACTGGTTTTTGGGGCCACATCACTCCCAAATGAATAGAAACACTAGTGACACTGGAGGGGATTGTGCTAAGAGACCCCAACAGTGATAATCACGGGCCCCTGTGTGACTATGATTTACAAGTTTAATGATAGGAGAGGTGTAATTCCAATATAATGGGCCCCATTCCCAGCCCCTGGGGGTCTGTTCCAAAGTCCTAATAATAAGGATACACAGAGGGGGGGGACTAAAATCAAATGGAGAGTGGAAGGGCCACCTGTGTGATCAGGGTTGGACTGGAGCTTTGGGGCCCAACAAGACTCTAGACTTCCAAACTCTGGAGCCAACCCCCCCTCATACTTCACATTCTTTACTTTTGGGGCAGCTGATTGGGGGAGCAGGCAGAGGACTATGAGCACTGGGGCCCATCAGGTTGTTTCTCACTGGCCCAAAGGGACCCTCTATGTGATCAGTTTATGGCAAGCGCCAGGCTGTACAATATGAGTAAAAGTCAAGAGTAAAACAGTAATTACTTGTAACCCAGTGACTCTGCTGGGCTCTGTACTGAGGTCTCTACACAGTGAGTATCTTCTATAGCGCCTCCTTATGGTGGGACATCCAGTTTTGCCCCAGGAATATTATTCTGCATTGTGAGTGATGAGTGAAACGAGACCATTATATTGACATTCCTACAAATGTATCATAGTCACTGGGAAGGCGGCGACATTTTTCCTGTAGGTTTTCTGTATTTCCACCAGTACAAAAGAAATGAAGAAGAAATTCTCACAATATCATTGCCTTGTTTTGGTGCCACCACTACCAGCTTATTGTTGGCGGTGCCATGGGGGTCCCCCAGTGTTGGGTTCGCTGTACATCAGGCACAGAAGGGAGACATAAGGCATAAGACATGGAGCCCTCTTTATTATTGGTTGTGCATAACATTCACTTCTCCAAGAGTCTAACCTAGTAACCCATAGTGACCAATTAGATTTGCTTTTAACAGGTGATGTTCTACCTGCTGATTGGTTGCTATAGGTTACAAGACCTGCTGAAAATCGAGCTGCATGTATTACACTGACAGAAATGAACCTTATACAATGAGTAATATTCAGTTTACATAGGGCTTTGCAGAGAAACACGGGGAGCATAATGGCAGCTTCTGTATCCAGAAATACAGAAATAAGTTCTGCTCTGTACAGGTTTACCATATAATTATTAATTATTAATTCCCCGAATCCTTGGTGAAAGATTTGGCCGAATACCGAACCGAATTCGAATCCTAAGGGCAGGAAAGTGGGAAAAAAAATTGTGACGAAAAGTAACGTGTTTTCTCTACCCGCCCCTAATTTACACATGCAAATTAGTATTGGGATTCAGTTTGGCCTGGCACAAGGATTCATCCGAATCCGAATCCTTCTGAAAAAGGCTGAATCCAAATCCCAAACCGTATCCTGGATTCGGTGCATCTCTAATACTTGTCTTAATGGGATGAATATCATCAACTTTCAAATAAACAGTAATTCTCATTGTTCCATGGGACGTGTTGCTAAACAAATGATGATAGAGCTGAGCCCAATGGGGGAGAATTTAGAGCTGATGAGATCTCAGGGGCCCCAGTGTCTGTATAATTGGCCTTTAATTGATTTCCATCAGCAGCAGGTACAGATAGCAGTCACGGCACAAAGAGACCAAGGGGCAGATTTACTAAGGTGCGAAGTGGCTAATGCTAGCGACAATTCACCAGCGTAGCCCCCCCCCACAGGTGCAGGCGCCAATTCGCTAGCAAAAGAGACAGACGTTAGTTCTCATTCGCAATCTATCGCCAGGCGATGTTACTCAGCAAATTCACTAAAATGCGGATTTTACTGAACGTTACCTCTTTCGTAAGACTTGTCTTCGCCAGCTCAGACCAGGAGAAGTACAATGGAGTTTATAGATATCATACAACTATGGCAGCATAGGTATTCCCTGTACTAAGCACAATTCAGCAGGAACAGTCCCTAAGTTTGCTCATAGTCTGTACAGAGAGATCCCATAAAACTATGGCAGCATAGGTATTCCCTGTACTAAGCACAATTCAGCAGGAACAGCCCCTAAGTTTGCTCATAGTCTGTACAGAGAGATCCCATAAAACTATGGCTGCATAGGTATTCCCTGTACTAAGCACAATTCAGCAGGAACAGTCCCCTAAGTTTGCTCATACAGAGAGCCCATAAAACTATGGCAGCATAGGTATCCCCTGTACTAAGCACAATTCAGCAGGAACAGCCCCTAAGTTTGCTCATAGTCTGTACAGAGAGATCCCATAAAACTATGGCAGCATAGGTATCCCCTGTACTAAGCACAATTCAGCAGGAACAGCCCCTAAGTTTGCTCATAGTCTGTACAGAGAGATCCCATAAAACTATGGCAGCATAGGTATTCCCCTGTACTAAGCACAATTCAGCAGGAACAGTCCCTAAGTTTGCTCATAGTCTGTGCAGAGAGATCCCATAAAACTATGGCAGCATAGGTATTCCTTGTACTAAGCACAATTCAGCACCACCTTCATTCTGCTCAAGATACCTGGGCTTGAAGCCTTCCATATCTGCATGTCCATCCCATTCTGTTCCATATTCCTTATAGCAGTGATTGGGAACCTTGTGCTCCTCCAAATCATTATCAGAGGTTAGTCTCCATCAGCCCTTGTACATCTTCATCACAGTGTTCCATCATTGACTTGGTTCTGACAAACTCTACCATGCCCAAGCTGCTTAGTATCTTCTGGTCCAACTCCCATCAGATCTCCTACCATACGTGCATGTACCAGATGTTTCTTCTCCATGCATTCTCCTCTATTGAGTCTGGCATATTTGTGGCCATGGCTTTTGATCACTATGTTGCCATATGCAATCCAGTTAGGTATAGAGTCAACCTGGCCACTGGGGCAATCATCAGAACCAGTGCTTTAGCCGTTATACATGGAATTATTTATTTTCTACCTTCTGGCTGAGAGGCTTTCTTGGTACAGATTGATGTATCAATACAGATGTAACATTATTCTCCATTAGTACTGGGAGGACATGGCAGTGGTTGTCTTGCCTGCCAAGATGTTTCCCTCAATGACCACATAGGCTTGGCTTTTGGGTTCCTGGTACGAGCCATGAACCTTTGCTCATTGTATTGTCCAACACAAAGATTCTCAGGACTCTGCCGAGCTTGACTGCCGCCTCAAGACGTCAGCACTTGTGTATCCCATGTATGTGCCATTCTAACATTCTATGTTCCTATCCTTAGCTTTTCCTTGGTGCACAGGTTTGGAAGAAGAAGAACATTGCTCACCATACTCGCATCTTGTTGGCCAACTTCTACCTCCCCCATGCTCAATCCCCTGGTCTATGGCATCAGGACTAATACAACACAACAGAAAGTGAGAAAATATCTTTATCTATTCTAAAGTGATCATTTACTTTCAACAAGTAAAATGTTTGGGTCATTCCCCCTCTTTACTGGATAAGGCTCACCAACCAGGGAACCCAATGGACCCAACTGTTAGTAGGTCACAGCCTAGGACAATCCCACCAGTCCATGTCCACCCGTGGCTCATATACCTGTACTGTTTGGCACTATCTGTATCTAATTGCTGTGAGAGTCGGCTCAGGGTTTTATGGGGGCCCTACAAGACCAATTCCAACAGGGACTCTTTACATTATGTCATTGGAAATGTATCTAACTTGTGTAAAACAATTGTAATACATTATTGTGTGCCCAGAACGTATCTTCTCTGCCATATTCTTTCCACTGTGTGGGAGGGACCTCTAGAAGTGGGTGTGGCCTTGTGAAGTAGTTATGGTCAAAACATCACCAACCTCACAAGTCCTTTCTTGCCCTGTACTGTGAATGGGACAATAAGGTACATAAGTGGGACAGCACTGAAATGGGACATACTTTGCCTTTAATCCAAAAGACAATTTTTGCCAATTCTTTCAGTGGTAATGTGAGGGGCCCCTGGGCTGTGTGTATTAATATTAATATTATCCTGGGGGTTCATGCAAAGTCCAACACAATATCACTGGGTCACGACCGGAGAGACTTTACCACAAAACTGAGAGAAGTTTGTTTCTTGTTTCACTAATTTATATTGAAAATCTCTTGAACTGTTTCCCCTTTTTAGAATTATTATTTTGAACCTGCTGCCATATAAACTCACACCCTCCTGCAAATGTAATGCAGTAACGCAGAAGGAAGGGTGCCCTGAGCACAAGAGCTTACAATTAAAAGGTAAGCAGAGGGGAGTCGAACCTTAACTACAAGTCCAGAAATGCAGTCTGGGAATTAGAAGAATCCTGGGTATAATGGGAGGCATGCTCGGGCTCTATGGGGTTTATTTATCAAAGAGTGAAGTTAGAGATCATCACAGTCCACTAGAGTGAAATTCCACCACTCCTGGGCGTTGGTGGGTGAGATTAACCCATTGATCTATGGGATGGGCTGAAGCTGTTTCTGGGCACTGAGTGTAGTTCTGCCCATTCCTGTGATTATTCTGCCCAGCAATGAAGTTATTCTTCCTATTTCAGAACCACTGGCACCACAAATTATTCTGCAGAAGTGTGTGGGTGAACATGATGCCACTGACACACTCACTAATGCTCCTGGGAGAGACACAATCAGGGTCAGACTAGGGGTCCGGGGCCCACACACACCCTGGTTCTGGCGCACAAAGCAGATATAAGTGTGGGGACCCCAGTGTATGAAGTCAGATGTCATACGGAGAGTGATCAGCAGTGAAACACTTTTGTGAACAGCTCATTTACCAATGCAAAGTGCAAACTGAGTGCAAGTGGTACTCACTATACTCACTATACTCACTATACTCACTGTACTCATTATACTCACTATACTCATTATACTCACTATAGTCATTATACTCACTGTACTCACTATACACACTATACTCACTATACTCGCTATACTCACTATACTCACTATACACACTATACTCACTATACTCACTATGCTCATTGTACTCATTGTACTCACTATAATCACTATAGTCATTATACTCACTGTACTCACTATACTCACTATACTCATTGTACTCATTGTACTCACTGTACTCACTATAGTCATTATACTCACTGTACTCAATATACACACTATACTCACTATAGTCATTATACTCACTATACACACTATACTCACTATACTCACTATACTCACTATGCACACTATACTCACTATACTCATTATACTCATTATACTCACTATACTCATTATAGTCACTATACTCACTATACTAATTATACTTACTATACTCACTATACTCATTATACTCACTGTACTCACTATACTCACTATACTCCCTATACTCACTATACTCATTATACCCACTATACTCACTATACTCACTATACTCACTATACTCACTATACTCACTATACTCACTATACTCATTATACTCACTATACTCACTGCTCTGTACACAAAGGGGACGCTGTAATTGAGGTGATACCCCCGGGAGCCCATTAATTGCACCTACACATGCCCCTGACATGCACCCAAGCAATTACACACTGTTTAGAGTCTGGTGTTTCTACTGTTTGGTCCCATGAAGCAAGTGATTAAACAAAGAAGATCCAGTCCTGTCACAGGTACAACTTTCCTTTATTTGGTGCCAAGTGTGAGAGCTCAGAGCTGCCCAAGCCCATTGGCCTAATCTTATCCAACATCTAATCAATAACATTTCCAGAAACACCTCCCTCCCCTCCGAGCTTTCTTTAACCCCCCATAGTGCAGTGCGGCTTATATAGTCTTCTACCAACTGACAGTTAGTGACTTACAGTAAAGCCCATTATGTCTGATCATGTGATTTGACTGAACTCCCGGGCCCCCCATTTGAGCACTGGTCAGAGACCACTGCCTTATCTGCCCACCCCCCAAATGCCACCCCAGCAATGACCCCAACCTGCTGACCAGCCTTGTTATTGTACAATGACCTCACTAACGAGGCTGCTAATTAGACTTTTTATATCATATCATTCTGTACAACTTACAATTGTCTGTCTGTCGCTTTCTCTGCACTGCTGCCTCTGACTCCTGATACAGTAAGTACAGTAATAATGATGTGCTAGTGACATCTAGTGGTCAATAAGAGATATACAATCATGACATTTGTACAGTAAGTTCCCCCTATTCCCTCTAATCACTGGGAGATACTTCTGGTTATTTACAGTAAGTACAGTAAGTACAGTAAATACAGTAATTACAGTACATACAGTAAGTACAGTAAATACAGTAAGTGCAGTAAGTACAGTAAATACAGTAATTACAGTAAATACAGTAGATACAGTAAGTGCAGTAAGTACAGTAAATACAGGAGGTACAGTAAGTGCAGTAAGTACAGTAAGTGCAGTAAGTACAGTAAATACAGTAAGTACAGTGAGTACAGTAATTACAGTAAATACAGCAGGACTCTACTAGGTCTGGAGACACAAGTGAGATCATTACCAATAGTTACTGCCGGTTGTGTGACGACAGCAGTTTATTTGCCTAAATACAAATGTCTGCAAAGTAACAAACACTTCCCACAGTCACATCCTACAGTTCAGTTTTCCGTGGAATTGATCAGATGCACAAACTGATGTGTAAAAGGCTTGTGTGTGACTGTTGTATAGACGCAGCTTATTGTCCTGTACAGTCTGCAGCGCTGAACCCCCCCCCCCCACACTGTCTGGCCGGGTGCCCTATAGAACTCACAGACGGGGCATTTGCTCCCAGGACAATGTAAAGTCACCCCTACACTATAGGCAGGGGGTCTCCTGCAACTTGTCCTACTGGTGCACTTTACTTACACATCTGAATGACACACAAGCTCGGGGGAATCAGAGAGGCCCCCCACATCTTGTCTAACCTCCATATGTTGCCGTTCTGAATGAACAAAGAAGTGTAATTCAATTGGATGAGCACATGGAGTTGTGGATTTGGGCAGATGCTAATCTTGATGGATATATGATATACAGTATATACAGTATTTATATGAGAGAGTGCGCTCCCCTTATTGCTCATGTTGCGCCCCCTCTACACCACATGTAAAATCCATCAGACAGTGAGGAGTGTCGTGTCCCTAACGCCTGTCGTAGGCCCAATGTCTCCTGTATTCCTACATTGCACCTCAGCATCGTGCACCAGGTAAGGGCTGATTGGGGGGGATACCTGTGTATGTTTCACCCACCTGCCCATTTAGAATGAACGATGTTATAACTTGGGCCACACTCCACTCTAAGCTCAGTCCGCAGGTCTTTGTATTCGGAAACGGAGCAGAGGCAACTGTGGCTACTTGAGGACACCCAGACGTTGAAGCCAATTGTTGCACTTTGCTCTGTGCCTGGAATTGCCAATGAGCCCCAATAAAGGCCTCACTTTTCCGTTATCTACAAATCCTGGATCAGTGATTGTATCTGAGTATCTGGGGCAGGTTTCAGTGGTGTAACAAGTTGAGGCAACGGAGCCCAGATTCAGTATGTGCACCAGCCCCCCCACCCCAAAACCTGCAGCCACTGCATGTACCCCTGAGAAATGTGCCCTCAATATTCTGCTTCATCACAGCTCCAGAGGGCCCCAAGGGGGTGTAGGTCTTAGTTACACCATTGGTAGATGCTGCTCCTGGGTTTCTGACACACACACTTCAATAACATGTCAGTCTGTGAGAATGTGGCCCCACATGTGCCCAATAAGGCTCACCAGGTCACTCTCCATAATCTCTCTCAATATATATATATATATATATATATATATATATATATATATAATACACAAGAGCCATGAATATCCTGTAAATTATATCCTTATAAACATTGAGTTCTGATGTCATCAGTTATAAACGGTGAGTTCTGATGTCATTTCTGTCACATGACTCACTGAAACTTGTGTATTATAATAAATAAAGTTCCCCCAGTTGTAAAATATGAGTATATTAGAAGTTACCTCGGAGTTCCATGACCTGTATAACTCGGCCTTCAGCCTCGTACTTTTATATGGTCATGAAACTCCTCGGTAACTTAATAATATCCTTATAATTTACAAGAGGGGGGGACTTTATTCACTATAAATACCATATAGATATATTCATATGTACAGGAAAGTTTGTCACAATACAGGACCCGGCTACTTATATATATAAAGTTTAAGCCTCTATTTGCTAAGTTTTCTGCCAAACTCTTGTCTGAGTTGACTTTTCATGCTTTTCATTTCATATACTGAGTGTGTTACTTTATTTCATATATACTGTATATACTGTATATACTGTATATAGACATCTGCTCTGTGTGTGGTAGAAGGTGGGCATAGGGGAAAGTGCTGGGAGAGGCCTTGGCACCTCACTCTGGGCACATGTGATACAAGAACCCATGCCAAGGGCAGTTATCTGTGCCCCACACACTATTACCCCTGTCTGTGACAGTTATTGGAGGGCACAGAAAGGGTGTGGAGATTTAATATATTTCGAGCCCCTCATTTGAAACCTGTGTGATATTGATATTGTGCCAGGCATGAGCAGGACATGATGTGTATAATGAGAGTTAGAGACTCTGGAGACGTTGGACTCTGGGCGCCAGTTGAATAATTAAAGTCATTGCAGGACGAGCAGCAGTTAAACACGTTATTCCAACAACAACACGAGCTCTAATTAACCATTCTACTAATTAGAAGCCAAAGGCCTTTGAGGATAACTGACCAAACACCAGAGCGTGTGTTTTCCAAACAACTCAGCACATGGGCCCCTCAGGGTCAGTCCAGAAATAATCGAATCAAACAAGTAATGGGGCAATTATCAGTTAATTGGACAATGAGAGTAACTGCCCAGCAGAACCTCGTCCCAGTAGTTCTCATTAGGCCTCTATTCCTCGACCTGTTTTGTTATGTCTGGCCAGTCATGTTAATTGTCTGAGGTGAGCGGCACAAGGGATGTGGTGCAGAGCGAAATACAAAGTGAGTCAAAGAGGAGCTGATGAAAACAACAGAAACTCCGGCCCTTCTGCTCACATTGACCTCACGAGTAACTTCTCTGCGGCTCATCTACTGGCTCAACACAAGCACTGGCCCAGTGTGTGACCACGAGGAACATATCAAAATGCAACAGAGTTGGTCAAATTATTATTAGATACATGGAAAGTCACCTGAATAAAACTTTTAGACTGGTGGTCTATAGGGTGCTCAGGAGATACATGTCTGATCCATCATGGTTTGCCGTAGAGGAGTCTTCAGTATAGGGTTTAGGACACACTGAGGGTCATAATAGGACCAAGGAACATGGGAGGATGGCTAGAAGGGGAAAAGAGAGTTTAAAATGTTAGTGCAAATGAGACTAAAGACAAGGTCACGGGTAAGGCCATTCTGGTGGGAAGGGTCTAAGGATCACAGGAGAAGGTAGATAACTAAAGGCAGACCCACGTATATCAGAATGGTGATTGGTAGGTCATCAGTAGCTTTTGGATGAGAAATAAAGTATTATACACTGGAATACATTTCACAATACAGTGAGCTTGTGCCAGCCTGGTTTATGTGCCACAAATATTGCCAGACATATGGAATTGGCCTCAGATCTACTTAGACTTTGCTAAAGCATTTGATACAGTGTCACACAGAAGGTTACTGGTTAAATGAAGGAATGTTGGCCTGGAACATAGTATTTGTACCTGGATAGAGAACTGGCTAAAAGATAGACTACAAAGAGTGGTGGTAAATAGGGCCCACAATCGGATCCGCCTGATATCGCCCACCTCAATGTGTGAGAGATCCTCATGTTGGTGAAATTGCTAAATGAGAAGATCTCTCAGTGTATGGCCACCTTATACGTCCCCAGGTTATGTGTGAAAGGGCCAGCAGGTACTTTATTTCTATTCTTTTGTCATATGAATTCTGTTCAGCCCTTTCCTCAACTGGTCAGGAAACATTAGGAGAATAATAAATCACACATTTCATGAGAAGCAAGTTACATTAGATCTCAGAAGAGGGGTCACCAAAGGGCAAGTTTAGTAGAAAAAATACAAGAGGCCCTGCAAAGTAACATCAGGCAAAAGTGGGTAAATAAGAAGAAACAAAGGGGTAAAAAAAAGGCGGGACTGTATAGGTGAGGGTGGAAAGCAGATTTAATGATGTCAAATGAAAAGTGAAATAGAGTAGGAACAGCATAGAAACTAGTAAGCGAAAAAATACAAAAGTAAAAAAGGGTAACATGGGAGACAAAACTAGGGGGTCCGTCCTGAGAAAGTGTCTCTGCTGCAGCTACTGCTTTCTCTTATACCACTCTGAGCTGGTTATAAATACAGGCCAAGAAACATCCCCTCCTCTCGTCTCCATTCTCCTGTATCATAATATTTATCATTGGACTTCAACCCAACGATATCATGAGCTTGCGCAGTCAGTATCCCGTGTTTCTGTTTAATAATAAATAACTGATCACACATTATTCAGTGGTGGATTGTTATAAGTGTGCACTGGATCCTACCACAACCTTCCACTTCAGCTTCTACCAGGGTTCATCCCAAGCTGCTGTTCAACTACACCTCTCAACACCCATAGATATCCAAAGGCATTTAGTGGGTTTTGTCTGGGTAAATGGGAGAACAGGGAAATTACGGTATTTCGCCGATTTACTAACGTTC
Organism: Xenopus laevis; assembly: GCF_017654675.1. NCBI lineage: Eukaryota > Metazoa > Chordata > Amphibia > Anura > Pipidae > Xenopus > Xenopus laevis. The sequence goes on from NC_054374.1 coordinate 167,832,705, forward strand.
GCTGGTGTAACTACACTAACGAAGGAGATAGACTCTAGCGGTACTTCGCTCCCTAACGCCTGGTGAAGTTTTGTTCTGGCGAATGGACGTAACTACGCAAATTCACTAAGATGCGGATTTTACTGAACGTTACCTCTTTCGCCAGACTTGCCTTCGCCACCTCAGACCAGGGAAGTGCAATAGAGTAGATAGGGATTGCTTCAAAAATAGTTGCTCCAAAAAACACTAACGTCCTTTCCTTTTTTCAGGGTGATGGGCTGCAAAAGAGCGTAAATTTTTTTGTGGGTAACCCGCTTCGCCCCTACTTTTCCTAACATATGGCACATAAACTATACACTGGGCTCATGTGTAGGGCAATATAAGAACTTTATTTTATTAACTTGTGTAGTGTATTGTATTTGCTGCAACATATACGTCCATTCAACTTCCCGCCGTATGCAAATTAGGCAACGCTGGAGCAACTTCGCTTCGCTTGGCACAGTAACGTTACCGCAACTTCGCCAGCGTTCGGCACCCTGGATTTTAGTGAATCAGCGTGGTCCTGGCGAATCTACGCCTGGTGTTGCGCAGTGAGCGAAGCCGTCGCTGGTGAATTTTCAGAGTAAATTTGCCTCTTAGAGTAGATTCCCAGTGTACAACCTCCTTCTGTTCACTTTGTTGTCAGTGTTTTCAAATCAGCCGTGTGATAAAGGGGAATCAAGGGTAATAATGACTAGACATACAGAACCCAGCAAAGAAGTTTCTTGGCAATTACTTTACTTATCACTGGAGTACTTTGATTAATGACATGCCTTGTGTTTATTGGACATGCAAATAGTCCTGACAGGTAAGGGCTGAATTCCATGGCGCGTTGATGTCCGATTTGTCGCCAGGAGATGACACATACGTGTCCGATGTGCAGAAGATAATGGAACAAAATTCGCAGGTACAAACTACATGTATGCGACTGTTGGATGAAGATGCGGTGTGTCTCTGCCCATACTTAATGGAGGGTGTTGTAAGTAATGTATCAGTGTTTGCAGATGACACAAAACTATCAGCCCAATTAATTCCATCCAGGATGTGGCACTTGCAACAGGATCTTGACTAACTGGCAATCTGGGCAGCTAAGTGGCAAATGAGATTCAATGTTGATAAATGTAAAGTCCTGCACCTGGGATGTAACAATATCCACTTATACCCTTAATGGGACTGCACTAGGCAAATCCATAATGGAGACGGAGCTTGGAGTCCTTGTAGATAATAAACTTGTCTGTAGCAAGCAATGCCAGTCAGCAGCATCAAGGGCAAATAAGGTCTTGACTTGTATTAAATGGGGCAGAGAGTCACGGGAGGAGGGGGTCCCACTGTATAGAGCACTGGTAAGGTCCCATCTAGAATATGCCCTACAGTTTTGGTCTCCATCACTCAAACAGGACATTATTGTATTAGAGAGGGTACAGAGAAGGGCAACTAATCTGGTAAAGGGAAAATCTTAGCTATGAGGAAAGACTGGCCAAATTGGGGATGTTCACTCTGGAGAAGAGGCGCTTAAGGGGTGATATGATAATTATGTATAAATATATAAGGGGATCATATAATAATCTCTCTAATGATTTATTTACCAGTAGGTCTTTCCAGCTGACACAAGGTCACCCATTCCGATTAGAAGAAAAGAGGTTCCAGCTAAATATTGGGAAGGGGTTTGTTACAGTGAGAGCTGTGAAGATGTGGAATTGTCTTCCTGAATCAGGGGTACAGGCTGATACATTACAGTAGATAGCTTTAAGAAAGGGTTGGATTGTTTTAGCTCATAGTACAAGTTGATCCAGGGACTGGTCCCATTGCATCTTGAAGTCAGGAAGGAATTTTTCCCCCTCGGAAGCAAATTGAAGATGCCTGTAAGTATTTTTTTGCCTTTTTATTTTTAAATAGTTTTTATCAGGTTAGCAGGTTATATATAGATCTAAAGGTTGAACTTGATGGACGTGTCTTTATTCAACCCAACTTACTATGTTACTGTGTTACAAAGGTGACAATTGTTCATAAATAGATGATGTTATGTTACCCATAATGTTGGGCATTTTGTTGTCAAACCCATTACCATGTAGGTTGACATTGAAATAATAGTATTGAATGGGGACCTTTATGGCATACACAGAGGACAACACTGTTACTCTATCCCCTGGAGAGGAACCTCCTGACCTAAAAAGCACTTTGTCCCCTGACTTGGAACTTGGCAGGGTTGCCCCTTGTCACCACTCTTATTCTAGCACTAGCACTAGCACTATACATTAGACAGACCCATACCATAACTGGATTTAAATACAACTACCTGGAGTCCAAAGTGGATATCATTACATGCAGCACTCAAAATCCTTTGGGAATTCAGCATTTATTCAGGCCTGACAGTTTATAGAGACAAATCAGTTATACTCCCTCTGGATTGTTGCCCAACCCTTCCAAGTCATTGAATGGGTTGCTAAATTTAAATACCGTAGAATATTAATCTCAGCAGACATACAGTATCTACTTATATACTTGACAATATTGCTCCTGGTATAGGTCAACTTGAGAATACAACAGCAATACGGTCCAGACTTCCACTTATGTTGTCGTGCAGAGTAAACTTGTTCAAGATGATATACCTGCCAAAATTCTTATATAACTCCCCTGTTTGGATTCCCAAGGCAATATTCCAAAAAGTTCACTTAATCCTTATCCCCTTCCTACTAATTTGCATATGCAAATTAGGATTCGGATTCGGTTCAGTATTCAGCCAAATCATTCAAGAAGGATTCAGGGATTCACCCAAATCCCAAAGTGTAGATTCGGTGTATCCCTGTTTTTTCACATTTGAATGTGGCTCACGGGTAAAAAAGATTGAGGAACCCCACTCTACACCATCTGTTATAGGCTTTCAAATGGGAAACTAGGTCTTGAACGTACTACGTATGAACTAAGTAAAAGCAAGTAGTTGGTAAGTTGAGACAGTTCTTTCAATCCATACTTCTAAACTTGAAGATGTTTTGGTAAAGCACTAGGCTCTTCACTATGGCGGTCTCCTGCATGCCTATAGTAAAAGAAGATTGTAACTTCTTGGCCCTCCTTGTCTGGATAAGTAAGATGCTAATGTCTTCTTGTGACCAAAACATGACTGCCCCATAACTACAAAGCTCCAAGGTAGATGGACCACCTAACTTGGAGTGATGTTCCTTGGAGATAAGCTCCCCAACCAAAGTTGGTATGGTATCTGTGATCAAGAGAGTGTAAGAGGGAATCCTCCATGGAAGATCATTGAAAAGACTGAAATTCATGCACCAGGACAGGGATAACTTTACTTAAATGCAGATGCTGATCCATTTCTCCAAGTATTCTTAATGTGGAGTCACTTGAATTGACTCATAAGGACAGACATAGCTTCTCACTTTCTCTTGAATACTGTACATTTTGTCTTGTTGAACTAACATACTGTCTACAAAAGGATCTAGTATAATCCTCAGATCTGGAGACAGATCAGATTTCTTATGATTGAGAAGTCAACCCAGGTGCTAAAGTAATCTCATCATATCAAAAATCATCAGGTTGTCAACTAGGTACTGTATTCTCAACTGACCACCTTTTAAAGACCCTGGGAGATGTAGAATGAAGAGTTGTAAATGTAAGTGTTACATTTCACAACCCTCAGAGACATTTGAAATGGTGTAGATTTATTGGGACATATTGGGACATGTAGATAAGCATCCCGGTGGCTCTCACATTTGTGATACTTTATAGGTTTATGACTTAATTAACACTGTCAGAGGCTTTTGGGATATTTTTTGGAGTGATTTTCAAGTTGGTGGACAGAAATTAAATGATATATTTACCCAATGTGGATTCATAAAATGTGTACTGCATATTCCTGAATATATTTGTATTTATTCTGAATAAATGATAATAGACTGTTCTGCAGTCTAAGCTGAATGTTTCACTTCTCCATCTACTTAGCAAAAAAATATTCATTTAGGACCTGAGTGGATTCGGTGCTGCAGGAAAGTCACAAGTGAGTTCAATTCCAGTGAGACTCCCTCTGTGTATAAATACCCCTTATACCTCCCACACAGAACCAGTCACACTCTCTTATTTCCTTTTATTTCCTCCCAGTGCCCAGTTCTACGCACCTCCCTGACACTTCTACAGTATACTGGTACTGGATAGAGGCTACAGGGGAGAGAAGCTCAGATCTTCTTACAGATCAAGAAACAAAGAACTGTTGGGATTATGGATTTTTCACACTAAGCAACAGAGCAGGTACAGTGTTGGGAATGTTCCCATATGCATTTTGTACAAGGAACTATAGTCCAAAGTGTTAGCTCCCCATCAGTCAGAATTATGCAGATTCCTGTATCTGGTTCTGAGTGGGTCCAACTGATAATCAGGTCCCTTGGAGTCAAACACTCAGGTAGTTACTGTGTTGTTGGTTAATTTATACCAATGTAAACCCAGCACTGGGGAGAAATCAAACCCATAACATATCTGGTCTGTATTTAATTTTCTGTTTTATCAATTTACAGAATATATTTTTAGAGAAACCTTTGTCACCATCCAAATTAAGCTATAAACAAAGTCCCAGCCCCAGCAATGGGAATGTTCAACATCAATGGCTCCTTTTCCCACACAGAGTTTATCCTCTTCGGATTCCCTGGGATCTCCCAGTCCAGACATTGGTTGTTCATCCCCTTTTTCTTCATTTACCTGGAGATCCTGATGGGAAACTTAATGATTATCTATCAGATACTGGTAGAAAGGAGCCTTCATCTCCCCATGTACTCACTTATCTGTCTTCTATTTGCTGTCAACATCTCCTGCACAACTGCAATTGTACCCAACATGTTATTGGGCTTGGTGTTTGGGCTAAACGATATCTCCCTTGGTTCCTGTCTGTTTCAGATGTTCTTTATATACACAGCCCTCATACTTGAGTCCACTATGTTGGTGATCATGGCTTTAGACAGGTATCTGGCCATCTGTAGGCCCTTAAGGTACCACAATATAATGAACAATTGTTTGGTAGGCCAACTTTTCCTCATTGGTTTAGTTCAGAGCAGCCTTTTCTCTGCTCCAATTATCATTGTGGCTTCCCAAGTCCACTTCTGTAGATCCAACATCATCTGGCATTTTGCTTGTGAGAACATGGTGCTCTTGAATCTTGGCTGTGGAGACATCTCTAAAATCCAGCTGTTGGGACTGATGGTGAGGATCTTGGTTATAGCCATGGACATCAGCCTTCTCCTGGTTTCATACCTGTACATCTTCCACTCAACAATGAAGATCGCTAGAGGCAAATCCCTACACAAAACTCTGCACACTTGCAGTACACACTTGATAGTGGTTGTGCTGAACTACAGTTGTGGCTTATCATCTGCCATTTTATACAGGTTGTCCATTTCAGTTGATGTCCAAAATCTTTTCAGTGCAATATACTATCTGTTTCCAGCCACTGTTCACCCATTTATCTATGGCTACAGAATGAAAGAGATTAGAACTTGCTTAGTAAAGTCATGGAGGGGGAGGGGTTGTGTGTGAATAAATTACACAGTAGATGAATGGAAAGAAAAGGCACAAGAAGAATTTTGCATTTCATTTGTATGAAATGCCAAACTTTTTTAAGAATTTGGTACTTGTTCAGTTTAACAAGGTTTTTTTTGTAGGAAAACTTCCATGAAACTATGAAATTTATATATTGTTTTTTTTTTTTTGTAAATTAGGCTTTGACATGCAAGTGAAATTTTACAACTTTTCTGGAGATTAAATGTTTATTTTGGGTGAAATATGTAAAAAAAATTAAGAAATCATGTATATCTTGAGTTTTTTCCATAGAAAAGTTAATTTTACATGCCAAGATTAGTCCCCAAACTAAAGCAGCTTTTTGTAGAATTTTACACCAGAACAAAGTGTAACAGTTGATGCCACATAACTTATATGTAAATCTAAATTATCCTTCAAGTTTGGTATTTTTAGAAACTACAGACCTTCAGGTTTCTAGGGGTGCTGTAGTGTTCACTCAAAAGTCAAATACATTTTACCAGTGCATCGTGAAATTTAGAGCTTTTTTTTATTGCATTTTTAGTTTTTATCTAAAATGTAAACTTAGATGCAGGATCAAACAAAATAACACTGTTATAACTGTTAAAACCACAGCAAATTTGAAAGACAGACTTCTCCTGAATAAAACGATACCCCATATGTATGGATACACATAGGGGCAAATTCACTAAGATCCGAAGTTGCGTCAGCGACAGCTTCGCCGCAATTCGCCAAGCGTAGTTTCGGCAGTGCTACACAAATTCACTAAAATGCGAATTTGCGGTCAGGGAGATGAACAGTAGCGAAGTTGCACTAGCATTAATTCGTCAAGCAAAGCGTAGTTACACTAACGATGCCTAATTTGCATATGGCGCCAAATTAAAGTACAATGGATGTATAAGTAGCAGCAAATACATTACACTACACAAGCCTGGGAAAGCTTCATAAAATAAAATAGAGTTGTTATTTTGCCCTATACATGTGCCCCCTGTTAGGTGCCATATGTTAGGAAATGTAGGGGGGAAGGAGGGTACCCCCAAAAAAATTTACCATCTTTTTCAGCCTATCACCCTTAAAAAAAGAAAAGAAGCCAGCGTTTTTTTGAAACAATCTCTATCTACTCTCTTGCACTTGGCCTGGTCTGAGGTGGTGAAGGCAAGTCTGGCGCAAGAGGTAACGTTCAGTAAAATGCGCAAGTTGGAGAATTTGCGTAGTTACGTCCCTTCGCCATAGCACAAATTTGCCTGCCGTAAGGGTGCGAAGTAGCACTAGAGTAGGTCCACTTCGCTAGCGAATTTACGCCAGTGCCCGTTAGTAAATCAGCGAAGTAACGAAATGACGTCACGCTGGCGAATTTGCGCTAGCGTTAGCCACTTCGCACTTTAGTGAATTTGCCCCATAGAGAGCCAGCCACCAAACACCCAAAAACAGTCACAATGCGTAATATTGGGGCTGCGAATTTATGTGCAATTCTCAACGTTTTCATCCTAAACTCCTACACTGCCCTTTACCTTCTCCCTATTCCAACCGATGAGCTTGGAGGATTCTGTGCATCTTTGTTGCTTCTCTTGCTCCGTGGCTGAAAGTCAGAGAGAGCTCATTGCCTTCGGCACATTTGTTTCACTTTCATTTCTCTGGTTCGGTTTCATATGAAGTCAGACGAGGGGAGGGAGTGACGTGTCCTGAGAAAGACAAATTCCCGCTCATTCAGTCCTTGTGAATCAGAGCTCAGCAGAGAAGCAAGAGATCACACAGTGTGGGCACAATGGCAGCCACAGAGGAGACCCCCCTAATTGAAATCACAGGATTGTCTGGAGCAAATGGATTTTTCAGAGAGAAGGAATTTCTCTCCATTAAAGAAATTTATTATTATTTGGTTTTCCACAGTGGGCAAATGCACAAAGCTGGGAGTCAAATGATCTCAAACATAGAAACAACCCGGTGTGATCTATCTCTCCAGTCGACAGTCCCTTTAGAGGTGGTCTCCCTCCACCACGTCACGACCCAAGAATCTATGATGGAGATTCTGGATTCGGAAGGTTTCTGTGGAAGTGCGATAAAGTATGGGTGCTTTGGGGAGGATCACCCCGATATTGAACTTTGTTACTGGAGTGCTCAGGTCTCAGAGAGTGACATCCAAAAGGTCCTACATGATGCCATCAGGGAAGTTTACCAAAAGCTCCCGATCTACAATGAACGGAAGTTCCGAACAGCAATAAGAGAACAATTTGCCAACTCTCCGGCTTTTGATGCTGCTAAATCTCGATACGGGCACTTCAAGTTCTCCTTCCCACTGTCAGAGATTCTGTCTGCCTACAAGGATCAGTTCTGCTCTGGATCAGAACCGCAGCTTAGGATGCTGGGCACCACCCTGTACAAACAGGAGATTGTTCATACTGTTTTGGTCCATAGTCCTGGAGTGTTCCATGACCTGCCGCTTGTAGAGACCATTGATATGGAGTCAAACCCAATGCCCTTTGTCTTCAGAAAATGGGAAAATGGGACCAAAGTTCTGTACTGGAGACCAGAATCCACATCCAGCACCCTGAGAGTTAGGGTCTCTGATGCATGGTCTGGGGACAATGACTGCCCTGAATACTGTGCTTGGTTTCAGCAATATAGGAGCTGTTGCCACCGGAAGGATCCGTGTGTCTGGAATCATCTGGTCTTTGCTTTCCATGTTCCGGCCAATGGGCTCTTCGAGTTCCCTGAGGAGACACTCAAGGAGAACTTGTCTGCCTGTCTCCATGATGGGCCAATCCCAAAAGAACCACAGATGGACATGGAAGCAGTGGAGCAAATCATCTGGAATGTGCAGAATAATCCGGAGTAACTCTAAACCCATTCCCATTGTAAATTATCTTTGGGCCCTGGGTGGTGCTCCACGCCAACCCCAGCTCTGCCCCCCCAATCAAATATTTCTTTAATAATTCTTATATAAAAATAAGCATCATATGAATGATATAATTATAATGCGAGTTATTTCCTCCGGTGCAAAAAGTTGTTTATCCTGCTCTGCAGCTCAGAATTCAGAAAGAATGTTCTGTATACGTCACTGCATTGAATAAACTGGTTGGTGTGAAGCTTTGAACTCTGTCTTTCTGGGACTCTCTGGATAAATCTGACAGTATTTCATATTGTTATAAAAAGGCGTCTGTATGTGACACGTGGGGTGGAGCAGAATGGGATCTGTGTATAGTATAGAAAGTGGGGGTTAGAGAGGGGTGTGTGGAGCACAGAATGTTATATATAGAGAGAGTGTGAGAAAGGCTGAGTCTGTTTTGTGCTACTCAATCTCAATCATGCCCAAATGATGCCAACTTTCTCTGCCATCACTATCTTATGGACTCGTCTTGTTTAAATGTCTTCATCTTTACTTAATGTCACCACCCTATCCTACTGTCTATATATTGCCCTATTGCTTCTATCTTGTCCTACTGTCTATATATTGTCCTATTGCTTCTATCTTGTCCTACTGTCTGCATCTTGTCATACTGTCTATATCATGTACTACTGTCTCCATCTTGTCCTATTGCTGCTATATTGTCCTACTGTCTCCATCTTTTCCTGCTGTCACTACCTTATTTTACTGTTTCTCCAACCTGTCCTACAGTCACAGTCTTTCACTACTGTCTCCTTCCTGAACAACATTCTCAATCTTTCCCTACTGTCTCCATCTTGCAATGTCTCTATCTTTTGCTACTATCATTTTGTCCTACTGTCTCCATCTTGTCCTACTTTCTCCATATTTCTCTACTATCTCTATCTTATCCTACTGTCTATATCTTGTCATACTGTCTATATCTTGTCATACTGTCTATATCTTGTCATATCGTGTACTACTGTCTACATCTTGTCCTATTGCTTCTATGTTGTCCTACTGTCTCCATCTTGTCCTACTGTCTCCATATTTCTCTACTATGTCTATCTTGTCCTACTGTCTATATCTTGCCCTATTGCTGATATATTGTCCTACTGTCTCCATCTTTTCCTGCTGTCGCAACCTTATCTTATTGTATGTCCAACCTGTCCTACAGTCACAGTCTTTCACTACTGTCTCCTTCCTGAACATCATTCTCAATCTTGCCCTACTGTCTCCATCTTGCACCATTACATCCATCTTACCCTACTGTCTCCATCTTGTCCTACTGTTTCAACCTTGTTCTACTGTCTCCATTCTTATGTACAGTCACTGTGTGTATCCATGTATAATACCCCAGAACCCACAGCAGGATAAATACAGCATCAATCACATGAGTTGGACTTGAACTGAACCAATTAATACAGTATATTCTGTCCCCTTGCTGGGAGGTCTCTGTAGCTGTAATTAGTTTCAGGATTAATGAGAGCAGATCACTGGGGAGCAGCTTGGAGAGGATAAATATGGGGAGATTGCAGAGAAAAGTGGCGCAAGAAGTAGTGGTGGACTCTTGCTCTGCACTGAATACGGGTGAATTTGGTGCATGGGGATTACTCTCACTCTAAGCGGGGATTTGCCTTTATGCAACCAAGGCCTGTGTGTTCGACTTTACTAGAAACAGTAAAAATAAGTTATTGAACATATCCATGGTAACACCCAAACCTTATAATACCCATTGAAGCATCAGCTGATTCCACAATGGAGATCCCTGCACTCAGTCTCTATCCTAGAGCTCAGATACTCCAACCTGTCCTCAAGTCTCACTGAAGGAGGCTACAGACCCATGATTCTGGTTTGGCTGTAACACAATGAAATCTGTGTGTCACACTGGCGTCTGTGAATTGTGCACTTATTTACACACTTTACATCCAGACCCCCAACCAGTCACCTCCAGTTTTGTCAACACTGTATTTGTTCACCCAGCGGCACAAATACTCCTGCAAGTTACACAAGGGATTTGTTCCAGTTAATCCTCTACTTACTGAGGACTGGGTGGGTTACTGTCTGCTCTGCTCTCATGGGGTGTTGGGTCCACTGCTCCTCTGCAGAGAAATAGATCCCTACTCAGCTCCATTTATGTGCACTGAAAAATACAGCTTGTGCTTGAGTGCAGGGACATGGAGAACAAAAATAAAGCCCTCCGTATGCTCTTAGTCTTCATATACAAGATAGAGAACAGTTGCAACATTATATCACATGCCAATAACATGTTTATGTTTAAAGGGATACTGTCATGGGAAAAAAAATTTTTTTCAAAATGAATCAGTTAATAGTGCTGCTCCAGCAGAATTCTGCACTGAAATCCATTTCTCAAAAGAGCAAACAGATTTTTTTATATTCAATTTTGAAATCTGACATGGGGCTAGACATATTGTCAATTTCCCAGCTGCCCCTGGTCATGTGACTTGTGCCTGCACTTCAGGAGAGAAATGCTTTCTGGCAGGCTGCTCTTTTTCCTTCTCAATGTAACTGAATGTGTCTCAGTGGGACCTGGATTTTCCTATTGAGTGTTGTTCTTAGATCTACCAGGCAGCTGTTATCTTGTGTTAGGGAGCTGCTAACTGGTTACCTTCCCATTGTTCTGTTGTTTGGCTGCTGGGGGGGAAAGGGAGGGGGTGATATCACTCCAACTTGCAGTACAGCAGGAAAGAGTGATTGAAGTTTATCAGAGCACAAGTCACATGACTGGGGGCAGCTGGGAAATTGACAAAATGTCTAGCCCCATGTCAGATTTCAAAATTGAATATAAAAAAATCAGTTTGCTCTTTTGAGAAATGGATTTCAGTGCAGAATTCTGCTGGAGCAGCACTATTAACGGATTCATTTTGAAAAAAAATGTTTTTCCCATGACAGTATCCCTTTAATAAGCCGTGGGTTAAAGGGAACATTGACTTATTATAGGAAAGGAGGGACAATGAATTAGTTATGCCCAGTATGTTTCTATTGTCCATTAGGGGTCTGATTATTAAATCTCCCGACAGTTTATAAATCAAAGTTTACAAATGTGAGAACAAATTCATTTTGGTTTTACCAAGTCCAATGTTCCCTTTCCCTTTAGGTCAGGAAAGACGGTAACAACCTGCTGCCTATTTCTAGGTTTAAAGGTTTTACTACAGGATTGTGCCAATTAGGTGGGTACAAGTGTGGCAGGGAAAGGGTTAAAGGCCTGCTGTATGTAGATGCATTGTATGTGCCACATGTATTGGCTTTTCTAGTTTTATTACTAGTGATGGGCGAATTTGCAACATTTCGCTTCGCCGAAAAATTAGCGAAACGACGAAAAATTCGCGAAACGGCGACAGCGTCTTGTTTTCGCTGCGAATTCGCGCCTGCCGAATAAATTCGCCCATCGCTATTTATTACACATTCTGCACAATGGCACAAAACAACAACACGGTATCATTGTTCACATGGTGCATATTATATTCTTTTAATGGGGATGATAATTAGTGATGAGCGAATTTATTCGCCAGGCGCAAATTTGTGGCAAATTCCCGCGATTCGCCGCTGGCAAATAAATTCGCAAATCGGCGTGAAAATTCACCGGCGTCAAAAAAAAATGGACGCCGTCATCCGTTTTTTGGACGCTGGCACATTTTCGACAGCGAATTTGCAGGAAATTTTCGGCGAAGCTAAACGCCACAAATTCGCCCTTCACTAATGTTAACCCAAACATAAAATATTACCTATAGTAATTCTGAGCAACTTCCCAATTTATGTGAATGACTCATTTTCCCTGGTTTTATAGATGTCAGAATACAATCCAGATCCTAGGGAAGTAATAAAACATAATGAAAAGTGTAAGTTTATTTACAGTACAGTGAATATCTGGTCTTCTCCGGGTGGTGTCCCCCTTACAGGCTCTAATACCCAAGCTTGGCCAACGAGATCTTTTTACTGTAGGTTTAGCCACAATAAACATTGTTAGAAAAACACAAGTTTTCCTGAATTAAAATAGCCTCCCACAAAGGAATGGGTCCTAAGGAACATAAAATCCACTTACAGGGACTTGGGTACAGCCACATTTATAATGACTCCTGGAGATCGTCATTGACTTTATGAGAAAATGATAATGCAATGTATCAAGTAGAAGTAATTCTAGAGCAACTGGACTTGCTGAGTAATTATTGAAGTCCTTTCACTTCTCATCCGAGCAGCTTCTTCAGTACAACTGAATATAAACTCTTCCACTAATCCAATCACAATGGCCCATTGTAACTCTTCAGAGAGGTGACACGTGAAACTCACAGAGGTGTAATTGTGTGTAGTTACTGTGATAGGATTAACAATGTGTCATGTGACTACTAGAAACGGGTGTTACTTGTGAGAGTTACATGAATGGAATCAATAATAATCATATACAAAAGGAGGAAGCAGAATCACTCTGACTAATAGTGTCAGATAACCTTACTACACAAGAGAGGAGAGCGCTGACATCTCTTAGTAAGGACCTGAACATCACTATCCTGCCAGAATATAAAGGGCGATACTCAACACAACTGACTATCACTGCAAGATAACCACTCTACTCAGCAGCCTAACAACAGAACAATAGGAAGGTAACCAGATAGCAGCTCCCTAACACAAGATAACAGCTGCCTGGTAGATATAAGAACAACACTCAATAGTAAAATCCAGGTCCCACTGAGACACATTCAGTTACATTGAGAAGGAGAAACAGCAGCCTGCCAGAAAGCAGTTCCATCCTAAAGTGCTGGCTCTTTCTGAAATCACATGACCAGGCAAAATGACCTGAGATGCACCTACACACCAATATTACAACTAAATACACTTGCTGCTTCAGGAATGACATTTTATATTGTACAGTGAATTATTTGCAGTGTAAACAGTGTCATTTAGAAAACGACTCGCCCCAAATCTCCCCCTAACTGGCCTTCAGACTGGGCCCCCTTAGCTCATAACAAGGTTACAGATATATAGAAACATTGGGGTAACAGTCACCCTGCTATAGTTCCAGGGGTACCCAGGGCACAAATAAACACTCACCCCAAATCTGCCCCTAACTGACCTTCAGACTGGGCCCCCTTAGCTCATAACAAGGTTACAGATATATAGAAACATTGGGGTGTCACCCTGCTATAGTTCCAGGGGTACCCAGGGCACAAATAAACACTCACCCCAAATCTGCCCCTAACTGACCTTCAGACTGGGCCCCCTTAGCTCATAACAAGGTTACAGATATATAGAAACATTGGGGTGTCACCCTGCTATAGTTCCAGGGGTACCCAGGGTACAAATAAGCACTCACCCCAAATCTCCCCCTAACTGACCTTCAGACTGGGCCCCCTTAGCTCATAACAAGGTTACAGATATATAGAAACATTAGGGTAACTGTCACCCTGCTATAGTTCCAGGGGTACCCAGGGTACAAATAAGCTCTCACCCCAAATCTCCCCCTAACTGACCTTCAGACTGGACCCCCTTAGCTCATAACAAGGTTACAGATATATAGAAACATTGGGGTGTCACCCTGCTATAGTTCCAGGGGTACCCAGGATACAAATAAGCGCTCACCCCAAATCTCCCCCTAACTGACCTTCAGACTGGGCCCCCTTAGCTCATAACAAGGTTACAGATATATAGAAACATTGGGGTAACAGTCACCCTGCTATAGTTCCAGGGGTACCCAGGGTACAAATAAACACTCACCCCAAATCTCCCCCTAACTGACCTTCAGACTGGGCCCCCTTAGCTCATAACAAGGTTACAGATATATAGAAACATTGGGGTGTCACCCTGCTATAGTTCCAGGGGTACCCAGGGCACAAATAAGCACTCACCCCAAATCTCCCCCTAACTGGCCTTCAGACTGGGCCCCCTTAGCTCATAACAAGGTTACAGATATATAGAAACATTAGGGTAACTGTCACCCTGCTATAGTTCCAGGGGTACCCAGGGCACCCCAAATCTCCCCCTAACTGACCTTCAGGCTCATAACATAACAAGCACATAACAAGGTTATGAAGTATAATATAAGTAACTATTAAGTTTTGTGTAAAGGTATGTGATATTGAGGGCATATAATCTACTGTGGCCCCTGGATTTCCCTGTTCATGTAATACATTTTTATCAGGAAGGTTATGAACCCCCAGTTTTTATTCCCTTTGAATAGTGTTACAAAATCATCTTTGCAAAAAAACACTGAAATACTAAAAATATCCCTAATTCTGATAGAATATTTACTTGGTCAAGTTGTTGCTTATCACAACTAGATTATCTACCAGGCAGACCCAAAAACTAACTACAAAACTTATATGGGGGGATGAAAGCGCTTCCCCAAATTTGTAGGGTCTAAATGAGATCTGTGCACTTGGGGCCACCAGTTCCATACAGCAGTAATAAAGGCCCTATGTCTAACTATTCTATATTATTTAGCACTGCTGTTCCTCACTGAGACCTAAATACCTATAAGCACTGCATAACTTGTCAGCGCTGTATAAATTAATGATGATGATGAAATGATGATAAATACCCCAGGGTCAGGAATAACATTATTCCCTTATTTAAGGAAATTAGAAAACCTCACTCCTTCTAACTGCAGGTTAAATAACTCACAGAGTCTTGTTATTACACCACCCTTTTGGAGGCCCAATGTCATTGAGATCAGGTATCGTGGACTTTGGGACTTTAAATATTTACATTTCATTCCAAGAATGACATAATGGAATCACAACATGGCACCGTTATAGGTGGAATGATGTCGCTAGGTGCTATTATAAGTGGAGTGATGTCAGTAGGGTGAACTAAGGTGGGCATGACCCTACATACTCAAGGTATTTACTCAAGACCAAACCCTACCACTCTCAAGGGAAGTATCCAGTCTGGAGATAACCTCCCCCAGTCCCAGAACATTCCATGGTTGTGAGAACCACTAAACTTCTTTTTGCACCATCCTTCCTAGAGACCTTGATTCTGGGATGGCAGTGGATGTGATTTACTTAGACTTTGCTAAAGCATACAGTGCCACACAAAAGGTTACTGGTTAAATGAAGGAATGTTGGCCTGGAACATAGTATTTGTACCTGGATAGAGAACTGGCTAAAAGATAGACTACAAAGAGTGGTGGTAAATGGAACATTTTCTAATTGGACCAGTGTTGTTAGTGGAGTACCGCAGGGCTCTGTACTAGGTCCCTTGCTTTTCAACTTGTTTATTAATGACCTGGAGGTGGCCATTGAAAGTACTGTTTCTATTTGTGCAGATGAGACTAAATTGTGCAGAACTATAGGTTCCATGCAGGATGCTGCCACTTTGCACAGTGATTTGTCTAAACTGGAAAACTGGGCAGCAAACTGGGAAATGAGGTTCAATGTTGATAAATGCAGGTTATGCACTTTGGCAAAAATAATATAAATGCAAGTTCTACACTAAATGGCAGTGTGTTGGGAGTTTCCTTAACTGAGAAGGATCTTGGGGTCTTTGTAGATAACACGTTGTCTAATTCTGGGCAGTGTCATTCTGTGGCTACTAAAGCAAATAAAGTTCTTGTATAAAAAAAGGGCATTAACTCAAGGGATGAAACATAATTGTGTCTCTTTATAGGTCCCTGGTGAGGCCTCATCTGGAGTATGGGGGCAGTTTTGGACTCCAGTCCTTAAGAGGGATATAAATGAGCTGGAGAGAGTGCAGAGACTAAGTGCAACTAAACTGGTTAGAGGGAGGGAAGAGTTAAATTATGAGGGGAGACTGACAAGGTTGGGGTTGTTTTCTCTGGGGGAAAAAAGGCGCTTGTGAGGGGACATGATTAGACTTTACAAGTACATTAGAGGACATTATAGACAAATAGCAGGGGACCTTTTTACCCATAAAGAGAATCACGTACCAGAGGCCTCCCCTTCAGACTAGAGGAAAAGAAGTTTCATTTAAAGGAACAGAGTAGGGGGTTCATCACAGTGAGGACAGTGAGGTTGGGGAATGCACTGCCGGGTGATGATTCAGTTAATGACTATAAGAGGGACTTGGATGATTTCTTGGACAGACATAATACAAAGGCTATTGTGATACTAAACTCTATAGTTAGTATAGGTATGGGTATATAGAATTTAATTAAAAGTAGGGAGGGGTGTGTGTATGGGGCTGGGTTTTCATTTGGAGGGGTTGAACTTGATGGACTTTGTCTTTTTTCAACCCAATTTAACTATGTAACTATGTAACTATGTAACCCACATCCAACCTGACTTACAGTAAATGATTCCTACATGATATGGATCAGCCACCATAGATAAGGAGTCATCACTATTACTGAGGAGCTCATCTTGATGTTTGATCATCCACCTGCCTTAGTCTGCACCTACTTGACCATAACCCACTCAATCTGTGAGTAAATCCCACCTGCTCTTGCTCATTGGTTAATCAATTGATTAAAAATTGTAGTTTACCATCAGTAGTTTGGGGTTATCATCACTAGCAATCCTGTCTAGCACCTCCACTAGGATAGTGAGTGAAATATACAGTGAGTGCTGGTTCCTATATTGTGGGAGAATTGCTATAAATGAGGAATGATTCACCTTGTTATATCATCAGATTTCAGTTATTGGAATTGATTGCAAGGAGACACTCACAGACCCAGTTCCTATAACTGAGGACATTTCAAAATAAAAGTCAAAGTACATATTCTTTTTTTTTTTTTCTTCGCAACGAGCCCCATAATCTTAGTTTTACAACATTGACCTTCAACTATAAATATGTTCCCAGCAATCACCTTGTCCTTACATTGTGTACTTGGCACCCTCCCTGCACAGGAGCAATGGCAGCCGCTCAGTCTGTATATGAACTAAAAGAACTTCGTGGTTTCAAACGATCCGTTGGTAACTTTGTAGATGACAAATTCTTGTCTGTTGGTGACATCGATGGCTGTTTAAAGCATAACGAACATCATTTAAGTGAAGAAAGGAAGAAGATGATTAGTTACATTACAAGAACAATTCCAGATGGATTCCTGCAGTTAGGAATAACCTTCCCCATCACCAACCTGCAGCACGTCACAACTCAACATTCTATGATTCAAATTATGAAGTCTGAATTCTTCTCTGCAGAGACCTCTATTGATTTACCATGGAGACACCCCAGTGCCAGACTTTTATACTGGAGTGTACAGGTCCCCCCAGATGAAATAAAGAAGGGACGTCAGAAAGCCTTTCAGAAGGTTCAGAGTAAGGTGGAGTCAGACAATGCCAAAGCCAACGAAGAAGACTTTAATCTCCAGTTTGCCAACTCTCCTGCATTTAATGCTGATGCTTCTCGTTATGGAAACTTCAAGTTCTCATTTTCCCTGTCAGATCTCCTCTCTGCATATAATAAGCTGAGCCCAGGCTACAAACAAGAGTTCAAGGTGTTGGGCACTGCCATGTACAAACAGGAGATTGCTCATATCGTATTAGTTCACAGTTCTGACACTACACAATTCAATGACCTGCCGTCTGTGTCTGAGACAAATGCCAAACCCTTTCCTTTTGTCTTTCAAGAAGATGGAAAGTTGTATTGGAGACCTGAGTCTACTGCAGCCAACTTAAAAATGAGAATAACTGCAAATCAGTGCCACATACGAGAATGTCCTGTGAGTTGCTATTATTTTAGGACACAGGGAACCTGTGACCACTATAGAGATACCTACACTGTTTGGAACCACCTGGTATTTGCATTCCACCTGCCTGACAAGAAGAACCTGAGGATCCATAGAGAGAAGCTGAAGGAGGGTCTCCGTGCCTGTGGCATTCTGGAGCCGTATCTTAGAGAAAAAGAAACAAAACTCACCCAACAAGAAGCAGAAGATATCATCTGGAGCTTAGAGTAGCTAAATGTCTCTTACTCAGGTACAAATTCACTGTAATTTGTTTTTTAAAACAAAGAGCCTGCGGCAAATGCCACAATGCAGGTGCAAAGTGCACAAAAATGTCTAATTGGGGCTTTTTTTTGCACTTAGCAAACTGCTCCCTCCATTACAAATGACCCTTTTACATTGTTGCTTCTATCCCATTTCATTGTTCTTTTTCATGATTCTATTTTGTTTGGGCTTATATATTGTAGGTTTAGCTGAGGATCCAGATGAATACGCAGCGGCCCGATCTATACTAACATTTATCAAACAGTTTTTTAGCCGATTTCTACATGTGCCAATTCACCAGAATGTGACTGTTTTCAGAAGTGACACCATTGTGTTTGTAGGGATGTTAGCGTTCAGCATCAGGACTGAGCACTAACACCCAGCCAAGTCCTTGCTCCCTGCTGTTTATGGCATGCAGTGGGAAAAGACTGGGATGATTAAATAATGATTTGTTCTTCCATGGAAAATAAATTGTTCAATAGAATCTAATTGTCATTGTTTTCACGATTGCCCCTGTATAAATAAAATGCGATGTATGAATCAGCCCAGAACATGCCGGCAGACTCCCGTTATATCATCTACCATTGTCTTCTGTGTCGCTACAGAACCACAATAACTGGACCTGCCCCAGGGAATGGCAGTGATACAAAGGGATTGCGGCGCAGAACCCTGAAAATTAAGTGTGAAGTCCGTATTCATTGTACAAAAACGCAATAAATGCTGTAGATTTACTGTTTAATGTTTTCTTCCGCTTCCAGTATCATGGGGTAGATTAAATAATAATAATAACTGAATTATTAAAAAACACACTAGGGGTCATTTAGAAGGAATTCCTCATGTTTTTAGCACTTTGCTCCCTCTTGGCTGAGCCTTCCATGCCCTGTCACCTCTCCTCTCCTGTCCTGCCTCCCCCCGACCCCTTGGCATTATCTCTGCTCCACTGATTTAGATGAAATCAAAGCACTTTGGGTTATTATGACATTTTTTGGTGTAAATTCACTGACAGTTGGAGGCAAACTGGGGTGTAAATTGTGGAGATTGGGCACCTGGGCCTCTTCCAGTTCTTGGTGAGTTGTGTGAATCCACTTTGGGACCTTGTTTAATTCTCTATATCATTTAAATTGGGGAGACTCCCAACCAACGAGTTGACATGTCGCCTGATGAAGGACAAGGACCTGCACCCTCCCTGATGAATCCAGAGCTGCCTTTGTGGAACAATATCAAACTGTATCTCCCTATAAAAGACACTGTACATCTCTCATGTGTGGCAGCAACGTGACACAAAGGGTAAGTAAATGATATTTTTGGCAGAACAGACCTTTTCCCGTATAGAAGAGATTTATTTCGTGTTGGTAAATGTCTTTGTGTTTTGGCCAAACCTCTGAGTTTGTTGTGGGCACCGATATCCTTTTGTAGTTTGTTCTTTCAGAGTGGAACAATCAATAAAGAATGCAGTGAATGTCAGGAACAGAAGTGACACTTATCTCAGTTTATAGGTCAGGGGTGAGTTATAGTTGCGCAACACTGAGCGGCACCAGAGAGATCCATTCCCTGCTCATATCTTTATTACAGTCAGTGTTTGACTCCTGGTTAGTGATGGGCGAATTTGCGCCGTTTCACTTCGCCTAAAAATTCGCGAATTTCACTTGAAATTCGCAAAACGGTGAAAAATTCGCGAAACGGCGCGGGCGTCTCGTTTTTTCACCTGTTTTTTTGACGCCGGCGCCCGTTTTTGACGCCGGCGTTCGTTTTTTCAAAAAAAAATTATTCGCTGGCGGCGAATCGTGCAAATTCGCCGCAAATTCGCGCCTGGCGAATAAATTCGCCCATCACTACTCCTGGTTACTAACCCAGCAGCACATTCCCCCGTGCTGATCCACTTTATATTGTAAATGACACAGGGACCAGAAATACCCCTAAAAACAAGACCCATTAAATACCGAGCGGCATTTTCCTTCCCATAAACCACTGTGTCCTATTATCCGGAATGCTCAGGACCTGGGGTTTATCCAAATAATGGATCTTTCCATAATTGAAGGAGATGGGGAATATTTAAATAATATATGTAATAATCCTTGTTTATTATAAAGTCTATGCCAAAAACAATATAAGAATATTAATACTTAATAATCAGGATCATGATACAGGGTTTCAGTACAGTCGCATCTAAGGGGACCTACGGCCAATGTGGGGGGGGGGCCAGGTTACACCAAGTTGTATAAACTGTATCTTATAATTAGAAACTGAGGGAACACGTGATTGAAAAGAACTTTCATTGGCGGAAGAATTTATACAATAACCTTGATCTCACAATGAATCAATATCAATGATTTTTCTTATTATAAATCAGCCTTAGAATAGACTCTGCCCTGGATTTGAACATACAAGCCATTAAAGGGGAACTATGCTGTACAATAAAAGTGAAGTGCAGGAATAAAAGACCCACTTTTTATCCTAATAAAAGTGGTATCAACCAGTGGCAAGGAAATCTTTCCTTATAATTACATTTTCTTTCTTTAAACTGCATTTTATCTATTTATTGTTGATATGAGTTCCCCTTTAATGTTTGGAAGGTATCAGCCACTTCTCTGTTTCCACATTTCTAGGCACAACTGGATCTGTCATGAGATTCACATTCCGGTTCACCCAGAGCTCCTTTGTTTCCATAAAACACAAGCCCGTGGCTGATTTACACAAGGAGAAATAATGGAGAATGGTGGAAATCCCAATGTCTAAGTCTACGTAACTCAATGGAGAGTCTTGGCATTGGCTTTGCTTGGGTTCAGCTAGAAAGCTTTCCAATTCCGAGACTCACACAAACACCATTTTGGCTTCCACTTTTTTCCTCTAGATGACAATTTTGAAAGGAGACAAATAAAATATATTCTCTTAAATAACTATATATTTATATATTTTCATGTAAATGTAAATATCCTCAAGTGTAGCAATGGGAAGCAACAAAATAATGTGTAAAATATAAAGACAAAATATTGGACCACCTCTGATATTATCCTTTCCTTTATCATTCTGGTTCTTGGAAGAAACAGCCGAGCAGTTTTTTAACAATATTGGGAAATTGTGTCAGTGTACGACACCACTGCTACAGTTCACACCAATGGTAACAATGTGGTACTGCTGAGTAGTTACTCCACCATGTTGCTACCACTGTCACATGCAGAAAACAAGGTGTGACCTTAAGGCAGGGGTCCCCAACCTTTTTCACCCATGAGCAACATTCAGATGTAAAAAGAGTTGGGGAGCAACACAAGCATGAAAAATGTTCCTGGTGGTGCCAAATAAGGGCTGTGATTGGCTATTGGTAGCCCCTTTGTGGACTGGCAGCCTATGGGAAGCTCTGGTTGGCAGTACATCTGGTTTTAATGAAACCAAAACTTGCCTCCAAGCCTGGAATTCAAAAATAAGCACCTGCTTTGAGGCCACTGAGAGCAACATCCAAAGGGTTGGGGAGCAACATGTTGCTCACGAGCTACTGGTTGGGGATCACTGCCTTAAGGCATAGTATAAAAATGGAATTATTTTCATGGGTTTCCCAGTAGACAAATCAGTAGGCAATGAAGTAGGCAAAGGAGTAGTTAAAGCAGGGTTCCTTAGCTAATAATTTTCACGCTACAGCTCTTGTCTACATAGAATGCAGCATGGAGGGGCTCAGTGAAGGAGGCAGTGAAGGTGTGTAAGTGTCTCAATGGGTCACTCAGTTCATAAAAGGACAGACGTCCGGCCTCATAGTCCAACGTGATCCTGATTCTGGTGTTTAATGGTTTGTGGTGTAAGTTGGTTTGTTGGCTGTTGTGTATGACTGAATATGTGTTATTCTCCCTGCACAAACACCAGGACTTCTCATTATTTCCCAAATAAGACTTTTCTCCTTTCTTTTCTATACTGTTATAAGCCACCCCTACCCTCCAGCACCCTGATCCACTAACCGCCAATTCCCAGTAATGGTGCCCTAAGGAGAAGCTGCCCCTGCTTAAAACCTGGAAGAGCTTAAATCTCTGCGGTGTTTTGGGGCGCCCTTTGTTATTTGATGAGAAGGATAGTTTTTTCCTACTCCAAGATAGGGAAACGTTATTGGCAGCTGTGTCTATATCCAGCAACATGTCTGTAGCCTTCTCCCAACTAATCTTTCTCTTTATATTTGCCATAATATTGGCTAAACCCGTGAGTAAGGTGCCTGAGATCAGATCCTCATCCAGTCGGCCATGTGAGCACATCTTAGTATCTTCTTGAACAATGCTCCTAACATACCTGGGGCTTAATAAAGCTTCCATGGCCAGTAATGTTCCTACAAGAATGTAAGTTGAAAGCAGAAATATAGGAACAGTTCTTTCATTCTCATCATCTTCTGGGTCACAAGAATCCATCCCTTCTGATTTTAATTGCTGTAAGAAGTTCAGTGGATCGGCAATGTTGCACAGCTCCTCAATGTGGTGGATCTGATTGGACACCTCGTTGTTCTCCGTTTCCAGTTTCTCAATTACCTTAGAGTGGTGGCGAGAAACCTCCTCTTTGTGATTGGAGATTTCAAGTAGGATGTTACTCTCTAGGGTGTCCAACTGTTCCCTCATGTCCCTGAACAAGGTGATTACTTGCTTTGTATCACTGTCTGATTTCTCCTCCATATCTCTCCGGTGATCCTTTTCCCTCTGAAGTCTTTTATCAGCTGCTTCTACCTTTGGCTTCACCTGCTCCAGAAGACGCTGAAGTTTCTCCTTCTTCTTCTCAGAGGCTTCTTTGAGTGTCCTTATGTTGTGCCCCTTGTGCCCCCCAACATGGCAGCAAGATTCACAGATACAGACAACATCATTGCAGCAGTACAACTCCAAGGGTTTCTTGTGTATTGGACATAGTTTGTTTAGAAATGTAAGTGTGGGCTCAGTTAAGACATGTTGTGGTGATTTACTGTGGGCAGCAAGGTGGGTATCACACAGAGAAGCCTCACACAGGTGACAGGACTTGGCAGCAGGTACAGGGGAGTTGGTACAGTAAGTACAGAAGATCCCGGTCGTGTCCTGCTCTGGTTGAGTTGAAGGCAACGAGGCTGTTTGGATACTTGGTATCTTATTTGTCTGCAGGGCTGGGCGCTCCTTGTACGTTGCTTTGCATGCAGGGCAGGTATAAGCCTTACATCCCTTCTGGGTATCCAGCACCCCCGAAATGCAGGTTCGGCAAAATAGGTCTCCACATGGCAGTTCTACTGGATCCGAATACTTGTCCAAGCAGAGGGTGCACTTTCCCTTGTCTCTCAGCTCAGCAGACGCCATGGCTGAATATCAGAAGGAAAAGTAAAAAGTGAAACTATTTTATAAACAGGTAGGACTTGTTTTACATTTTATCTTTTGCCCAAAGAGAGAAATATTTCCACGGTAAACAAAACTGGTTTTTTTTTTTTTTTAAATTTTAACCCTCAAATTCCTGGTGAGCGTTCATTGGGAAATAGAGATGTTTGTGGAGGATTATATGTCTTTAACCCTATATCCAATTACATTGGTGACTGTGTGAGTAAAAGAATGATAATCCTCTGCATAGCGAGAAGCAGAATGACAGTGACAAGTCCTGGGTGAATATTTTCCTGCCCTAATAAATAAATAAATAAATAAATAAATAAATATTAAAAAAAGGAAATGTTATGCCTTAGTAACAGGATTCAGATTGGGAATTTATAACCCAGCAGGTGAGTATATGAAATATGGAGAAGGAGCACAGATAATAGCAAATAAAACCCATTAGTTGATCAGTGCAGTGTGTTTGGCAGCACAGAGTTATCCCTTATGGCAGTGATCCCCAACCAGTAGCTCGTGAGTAACATGTTGCTCTCCAACCCCTTGGATGTTGCTCTCAGTGTCCTCAAAGCAGGTGCTTATTTTTGAATTCCAGGCTTGGAGACAAGTTTTAATTGCATAAAAACTAGGTATAGTGCCAAGTAAAGCCTCTTGTAGGCTGCCGGTCCACACAGGGGCTACCAAATAGCCAATCACAGCACTTATTTGGCACCCCAAGGGACTTTTCCATGCTTGTGTTGCTCTCCAACTCTTTTTATATTTGAATGTGGCTCACAGGTAAAAAAAGGTTGGGGACCCCTGCCTTATGGTAACTCACAGGTAACTGACACAGGGTATTATATAAGCAGCCCCACAGCACAGAGACGCCTTTACATAAAGAGTGGGAGCCCCTTCGTTGACTATAGGATCCATTTAGCAGATAAACTATAGGAGAACTGAAGCTTAGTTGCACCCCAGACAAGCACCTACCTGAACACTTCAGTGGAACCGTTGTGATGTTGGGATGTTGTATCCACCTGTTAAGCAAAAATATTTCCCCTAATAGATCCATGTAGTGCAGAGTGTATGTGCAAGATGAGCGTCTGACATACCACACGTGTGTATAACAGGCAAGTTGCGGCATTCACTCATTATGTGAATGTGCACCAACGTGACCATCCAAACTAGGAGCTCCCCGGATGTCCCAGCGCTGGCAGTTTTTTAAAAAGAACTTCTGTTACCCCTCAATCGGAGTGTGGGCTCTATTAACCTGCATCTTTGGTTTGGGAAAATATTTTTGGCCAACAGATGCCCTTCAATGTTTAAATGCCAGGGAATTCCCTACCAATCAGCTGACCTGAAGAAGCCGCTCGGAAAAGGGTAACATGTTTTACAGAATAATTGGAAAGTCTTATTTCAACCAGATACTGTAAATCATGACCTGAATCAATGAAAATATTCATAAACACCCCAAACAAAATAGCAGAACCCTCCTCCCCCCACTTTTGTGCTATTTCGAGCCTCCATCTGGGAGGCTTTGCCCCTAGTCCATCCCCTAGTGTTGGAAAGGCTGATATTGCTGCCCTGAAAGACCTCACACCCAATTAGCAGCAGTCCTGCCAAATCCTACTGGTATAGAAGTGAGTTTGCAGGGCTGGTCCAGTACCCGGGAATCCTATCAGCTTCTTTGTTTTCTTGGAGGTCAACAAGGTGAAGATACAAGTGTGTATTTTGTGTACTAGTCAAGTAACACATAGGAAAGGAGTCAGATCTCACAGGGTTGTGGAAATGAGGCTTTAGCACCGCACTCTTGTCACATGACCGGGCAGTTAATATCGGTGGCTGTAATTTGTTTCCCAGGGACAGAGGCAATAGAAAAGGAGGAGGGGTATGTCTGTATGTTAGGCAGGATTTAAATCTAATATAAAGGAGGAGGTTATGTTAGAAAATGAGGGGGCAGAAGTCTTATGGGTGGAGTTCTTCACCAATTGTAAAGAATCCAGCAAATTAATCGTAGGAGTCGCTATAGACCCCCTAATGTAAGTGACGAGGAGGAGGCAAAGCTCCTGATGCAAATAGAAAAGGCTGCTAGTTTAGGTAAAGTAATGATAATGGGGGATTTTAATTAGCCAGATATTGACTGGAGCAACAGTACTGCCAGATCAGTTAATGGGAACAAGTTTATAAACTGTTACATGACAATTTTATGGCACAGGTTGTTGAGGAGCCAACCAGAAAAAATGCTATTGTGGATCTAGTGATCTCTAATGAGCCAGAACTTATAGCAAATGTGCAAGTCATTGAACCCCTGGGTAATAGTCACCATAATGTTATATCATTTAATGTCTGGTGCAAAAAACAAATATATACTGGGGCAACAAAAACCAGGAATTTTGGAAAAGCTAATTTTAGTGCCTTGAGGGCTGCCCTACAGAGCATTGATTGGGGCATTAGGTTTTCAGCTAAAAACACAGAACAGAAATGGTTGTCCTTTAAACTGATATTAAATCATTACTGTTCTCAATTTATTCCCTTAAGGACTAAACGTAGAAGCTCTAAGAATCATCCTGTGTGGCTTAATACAGAAGTAAAGATGTTAATGGGAAAGAAGAGAAAGGCATTTAATAACTACAAATCTGTAGGGACAGAAGCTGCATTTAATGAATATAAACACTGTAATAAATGTTGTAAATCAGCAATCCGGAAGGCTAAGAAAGGAAATTAAGATTTAATTGCGGTGGAGGTGAAAACTAACCCCAAAAAGTGTTTTAAGTATATTAATAGTAAAAAGATGCAGGTTGAGAGTGTTGCTCCATTAAATAATGGTACCAGTATGGTTGTAACAGATACAGATAAGGCAAATGTGTTAAATCAGTTCTTTTCTTCAGTGTATACAATAGAGGAGTCTGAGTTCCCAGGCTCACTTTATATCTGCACTAATGGCTCAGCTCAATCTAGTCAGTGGCTGACTCAGGATATGATTCATAAAGCTTTAATACAAATGAATGTAAACAAGGCTCCAGGGCCTGATGGCATACACCCCCGGGTTCTAAGAGAGCTTAGTTCAGTTTTAGACCAGCCCCTATTTCTGATTTTCTCAGATTCGCTTTTATCTGGTATGGTGCCTATGGATTGGAGAAAAGCTGATGTTATTCCAATATTTAAAAAGGGATTACGATCTCATCCTGGCGATTATAGGCCAGTAAGTCTGACATCTGTGGTGGGCAAATTATTTGAAGGCTTGTTAAGGGATCACATTCAAAATTCTGTCCTAGTGAATGTCATTATGAGCAACAATCAGCATGGCTTTATGAAGGATAGGTCATGTCAGACGAATTTGATTGCATTTTATGATGAGGTAAGTAAGATGCTGGACAGTGGGGGGGCAGTAGATGTGATCTATTTGTGGGGCCCAGTATCAAATGTTTTGGCAAAATCCAAACGACTGCTTTCTAAATGAAAGTCTGTTGGGCTTAATGAAGTCGTTTGCACGTGGATAGGAAACTGGCTACAGGATCGGGTACAGAGGGTGGTTGTTAATGGGACATTCTCTGCTTGGAGTAAGGTTCTTAGTTGGGTCCCTCGGGGCTCGGTATTGGGGCCAATTTTTAATTGAACTTTTCATTAATGACTTAGGGGAGGGGATTGTAAGTAATGTATCAGTGTTTGCAGATGACACAAAACTATCAGCCCAATTAATTCCATCCAGGATGTGGCACTTGCAACAGGATCTTGACTAACTGGCAATCTGGGCAGCTAAGTGGCAAATGAGATTCAATGTTGATAAATGTAAAGTCCTTCACCTGATAGCTCATAGTACAAGTTGATCCAGGGACTGGTCCCATTGTATTTTGGAGTCAGGAAGGAATATTTCCCCCCTCTGAGGCAAATTGGAGAGGCTTTAAATGGGTTCTTGCCTTCCTCTGAATAGACTGGTAGATAGGCAGGTTATATTTAGACTTATGGTTGAACTGGATGGACTTGTGTCTTTTTTCAACCTAACTATGTATGTTGAGGCAACCTTATTGGCATGTGACAAATAGTTGGGGCAGACTCTTGGCGATATCCTAATTATTCCATCTATTTAGCCTCTTTGTTCTCATAGAACAGACGCACTATTCCTCACAAAATGAATAGAAATGTCTTTAGTATCCCAAACAGTATAGAATTAAGGCAACAGAAGAGGTATGTGCCTGACTACCAGTGGCCCAACTATAGTGGAAGCAGACCCCACAGTCATAGGGGGGCCCGGGGAAAAAGGGGGGTCAGACTGTGGGGTCTGCTTCCTCTATAGTTAACAAGAAAGCCCCCTTCCCTAGCCGGTCGCTTACCTGCGGTGGAGAAGCAGAGCACAAGTCGAGATGAGGCAGAGAGTGGGTGGAGTCAGGCAGGGTCAGGGCGGAAATTGGGCGGAGTCAGGGCAGGAAGTGGGTGGGGTGTGGTAAGTGGGTGGGAGGATGGGGATTGGAGTGCTCTGGGCATCTCTGAAGATTTTTTTGCAGAGGGGCCCGGCATATTGTACTTACCCCACTGCTGGCACCTCTCTACCCCTGCACCCTAAGCACATGCCTCTTCTGCCTGCCCCTAGTTCTGGCTCTGATAGGGCCACATTCACTTACACTTGGCAATTACCTGTCGCAATCCAGCAAATTTGGCCTTTTCACTTGAGAAAGATACTGGGAACTGGGACTACAGCAAAGTGCCTCCACCTAGTGGACATTCAGGGACGCGCCATACAAGGGTTTCACTAGGAAAATAAAATAAACAGAAATTTGATGTATAATAAACTTTATATAGAAATAGAAACTTACAATGGCATGTAATACAATGAAGAAATCCTGCAATGGGCACACGGGGGGGGGGGGGTGATCTGTTTCACTAGCAGATAAAACAGCTAACAGTTTAACCAGCACCGACCTTTGACTAGAACATCTGGCAGTTTCACTCTGGAGGGGATAAAGGAAACACTAAACCCCAGACAAGCAAATAAATCACTAAAACATGAGCGATGAACAGTAAGTGTCAGTCACTTGGTCTGTGATTGTCAGTAAAGCAGAGCCGAGAGAAGCAACTCTGAGAAAACATAAATCTGATTAAGTGGCGAAACTGTGGAAGTGGAGGATTGTTCACCTTTAAATTAACTGTTAGTCTGAAGTAGAGAGGGATATTCTGAGACAATTCAAAATTAGTTTTCATTTTTTATTATTTGCTGCTTTTAATTATTTGCTAAGGTCCAAATGACCCTACCACTGATTTCAATGAGAAACTGGAGTACGAGTAGGAGAAACCTAATTAGAAGAATAATAATAAATACCAATAACAACAAACTTTAGTATCTTAACAAAACAGCCCATAGTACAATAGTTTATGGACTACGTGGGGACTACTCTGTGACCCCTATTTGAAAGTCAGGTCAGAAGAAAAAGTACCCCAAAACTAATAGCAGAACGGCACTGGGGCAACTCCATGTACAGTGTCGGACTGGCCCACAGGGATACCAGGAAAACTCCCGGGGGGCCCAGGTATCAGGGGCCCCTCATGCTGATAAACATTTGGCCTATTTCATGGCCATTCCCTATTTCTATGAGAACAAAGAGGCTAAATAGATGAAATATTAGATTATAGTCTGTAAAGAAAAGAGACTGGGAGAATAGAGGTTGAGTGAGGAGAGGAAGAAAATTTTTGGTGGGCCCCTGGTCTAAAGTTTTTTGGTGGGCCCCTGGTGTCCCAGTCCGACACTGTCCATGTATATACCTCAACTGTTAAGATTCAGACAGACTAATGAAGGAGTTAAAGCTGAGAGAGTTAATAATTGTTAGAGAAAGGGAGGGGACGCACCAAGATAAGGGGAGTAAGAACTAGACAGTGTAAAAACCCCAAGTGAGGAATAATAAAGCTGGAGCAGTGATTCTTACCAACATTCTCTCTGTCCTGATCATTCGTAGAGGGGAGCCTTCGAGACACGAGCATTTACCATCGGTCAGTCAGGAACAAAGTTCTTTCTCTCCGTTTCCAAAACAAAACCAGTATGGGGGGGGGGCGCAGGAAATTCAATGTAATCTCTGCCTCTGCACTTCTGCTTCTGACCTCCTCCTTCTTGCGCTCTGCTCCGCCCCTACCTGTCAAAAAAGTCTGCTGCGCAGGCCCAAATAAATGACGCGCGGTGCGGCCAAAAATAAATAAATAAAGTTAAAGTGTCAGTGGCGCTGGGCAGATGCCCCTTTTGCCCTTTTATTAAAGTGGCCCTGCACTGTGGCACCGACACCTCCTGGATCTGTCACAGTTTGGCACAAACAGAATGGGCTCTCTCTGTACAGCTCACGGTGGCCTCCTCACCCCTTTAATACTGAACACATATGGAATCCACAGCCGGCCTGGCTAATTAGCACTTCATTTACATACATGATGTAGACTGAACTGATTAAGGGTACAACTACACGGACGACTTGCAAGTGAATTCGGCAGAACCGACACGCTGCGCCAAAACACAGGCGTCAAGTCTGATGCGACGGAAAATAAGGTAAGAAATACAAATGTCGGATGATGATGTTGCAGCGTTCATCTGATGCGACTGTTGGATGCAGATGCTGTGCCTGCATTCCACAGTTGTCCCGTCAGATGAACGCTGCAACATCATCATCCGACATTTGTATTTCTTACCTTATTTTCCGTCGCATCAGACTTGACGCCTGTGTTTTGGCGCAGCGCGTCGGTTCTGCCGAATTCACTTGCAAGTCGTGCGTTTAGCTCTACCCTTATGTGCCGCCATGTATCATGCAAGAAGATCTTCAAGAAACAGTTTGCCAATTCTCCTGCATTTAGGGGCCAATTCATTTACTTCAAGTGAAGGATTCGAAGTAAAAAAACTTCGAATTTCGAAGTGTTTTTTTGGCTACTTCGACCATCGAATGGGCTACTTCGACTACGACTTCAAATCGAAGGATTCGAATTAAAAATCGTTCGACTATTTGACCATTCGATAGTCAAACTACTGTCTCTTTAAGAAAAAACTTTGACCCCCTAGTTCACCACCTAAAAGCTACCGAACCCAATGTTAGCCTATGGGGAAGGTCCCCTAAATTTTTTTGGTCGAAGGATAATCCTTTGATCGTTGGATTGAAATCCTTCGAATCGTTTGATTCGAAGGATTTAATCGTTCGATCGAATGATTATTCCTTCAATTGTACGATTGCAGTATTTGCGCAAAATCCTTCGACTTCGATATTCGAAGTCGAAGGATTTTCATTCCCAGTCGAATATCGAGGGTTAATTAACCCTCGATATTCGACCCTTGATGAATTTGCCCCTTAATGTTGATTCTCACATACCTCCCAACTGTCCCGTTTTGAGCAGAACAGTCCCGCTTTTGACAGCTGAACCCGCAGTCCCGGATTTGTAATATTTCCCAGCTTTTTCTTTGATCTGCTGCACTGAACAGCTGGAGAAAGATACAGCATTTCTAAGTTACTTGTTATATAAGATAAGAACGAAAACCCACAGCTGAAAACTGTAATAACATACAAAAACCATAGAAATGTGTTCAAACTTTCATAACCTGCCACATTTTATAAAATGAACATGGTAATTAGGGGGTGTGGCCACAAAAATGGGTGTGCTCACGCTCTGCACAGCAAATCTTTTTGTCCCTCTTTCTGTTGCCAAAATGTCGGGAGGTATTTATTATGGCAACTTCAAGTTCTCACTTCCCTGTCAGATCTCCTCTGTGAGTATAAGAAGTTCAGCCCAGGCTCCGAGCCAGAGTTCAGTTTGCCCTGTACAAACAGGAGATTGCTCATTAGTCCACAGCCCTGAAATTAAAGAATTTGATTGCCTGCCCTATGTGGCTATTGTTGAAACAAATGCTGAACATTTGCCTCACGTCTTCTGCTGCAAAAAAAAATATGGCAGTTTCTATTGGAGCCCTGAGTCTACTTCAACCTTGTTAACAACGAGAATTTTGGAAAAACTGCTGCAAAAGAAGAAAATGTTCTCAGAATAGTTTTTCTTGTGATAATGGAAGTTGTAAAGACTATGGAGAGAAGTGTGTTTGGAACGAGCTGGTATTTGCTTTCCACCTGCCTGGCAATGAGAAGCTGGAGATCCATAGGGAGAAGTTGCTGGAGAGTCTCTGCCTGTGACTGGACCATATCAACTCAAATGAGCAGAAGCAGATGCAATAATCACAAGCATCAGAAGTCTGTACAGAGTATGAGCTGCCCCAAAGCAGGTACATTTATTAATTCTCGGTTTCTTATTTTTTTATTTATATCCAGAATTAGCAATAGTCATGTGCAGGACAGAGTTCTAGTTCAGAGCTAACACATTCTCACTCTTTCCTTATATACAGTATCAGTTCTTCTCTTGCACCCAGACCACTTTTCTCTCTCATTCCACAGGTTTCTTCTTCTTATTATTTTCTATTTTCTTGGCGCTTTCTCCCTCTTCTGCTTTCCCCTTTGCACTATAAAATCCCCCTCTTCTACTATAAAATCATGTAAACATTAAATAAACCCGATAGGCTGGTTTTGCTTCTGATAATTATATTTTAGTTGGGTTCAAGTACAAGTTACTGTTTTAGAAGATCCTTATTATAAATGTGGACTATTTGGATAAAATGGAGTCTATGGGAGATGGCCTTTCCTTAATTTGGAGCTTTCTGGATAACGGGTTTTCGTATAACTGATCCCATACCTGTACAAATTATGGCTGGAGCCAAGGGTGGGAAATGGGATGCCTATGTGCCACCCCACCTGCCCTACTTGTCTTGCCTGACTCTAAAATTGTACACAGAGGCCAGTTGCATAAATACCGTCCTCCAACCCCGCAAAAAAATTTCCAGATGGGTCCAGCCTTTACGCAACACCCCACCTCTGTTTGCCCACCCACCCGCTTGTGAGCCTTGCATTTCTATGGGCCCCCATTTCGTGGGCACCAGGCCTGGACTGGCAATCTGTGAGTTCTGGCAAATGCCAGAGGGGCTGCTTTAAGGTGCCATAGAAAGTCAGTATTTATTGGGCTGGTGGGGGCTCTTTGGGCCTCTATGTGGGCTGATCTGTGTACCTGAAATGCCAGGGCCTATTTTAATTCTCAGTCCGGACCTGGTGGGCACCTACAGTCTATAGTTATGTCCCTGGCACTGGCCTCCGGTCTTTCTGCAAGAGCAGAATTCAATGTGCAAACAATACACATTCAGCCCTGTACATGACCCCTATGGAGAAAAACTAGAGGCTGCATTTACCAACTAAAGTGCAGACTGCAAAACTGTGCAGAAAAATTACAGAAGAAATGTTATTTGCAAAGCGACTTGTGCCCAGATTGGTCACTTGAGTCTTATACTGGTGCCAGTCTGTGTGAGATGGTGCAACATACAAGGCAGATGCAAGGGAGCCCTATTAAGCACCTTGAGGAAATGTTATTTCCAGTGTTACACAACTCACTTACATACAATCACACCCTCGTGCCTTTGTGACACTGGGCACCCGTGCAACTGACTGCAACTATCACACAAGTTACCAATACAGATGCTAATTAGTGTCCCAATTGGAATTTCCCAAACAAGTTGCAACTTATAGTATTTTACAGGTGCCTCTTGTTATGGGGGACATCTGGGGAAACACTGCTTTGTGGGTAAAGGAGCCCTTAGGAGTGTCCTGAGATTTGGATAATAATGTTCCGTTATAAACAATATATATTTGCTTCAAGTTACCTTTCCTTATACTTATCCAATAAGGAAGAGACTATAAACACATCTTTCTGATATAATTGGGAATGTGTTACTAAACTGTGTTGCTACCACTGTGGTCCATCCATGAGGGACTTTTTCTCACATCAATGCATTAAGTTCCTTGCACCAGATTAAAACAGTTTGTTACTCCCTAGTTTTGAGTCTCAATAATGTCCAAGCAAGGAGTCATTCCAGGTGCACATTTGTTCCCCCCTTCCCTAACCCTAAAGCCCAACATGCCAGAGACTGCAGGCTGAATATTGATGGAGGGACAACTTTTTGGAATTGCACAAATAAATATCCAATTGGGCACAACCCAGTGTAAAAGAATTATTCCCTTACTGCATGAAAACGCAGTGGATGAGATTCACATATTTACCCATAGATTATACTTAATAGGCCAGTTCACCTTAACAAAATGTATTGTAGGGGATATGATGGAGTTAATATCAAAGACATGCACAGTTTCACGCTTAAAAACATTTATTGGTGCATATAAACCACAAATAACATGTTAATATTCAATTCACACACACCACAAAGCAGTGTCTCCCCCCCAGTCTGCCTACCTGTTGTTAGCCGCACCCTCCAGACGCGTTTCGCGCTATTGGGCGCTTCATCAGAGGAGGTGTGGCTAGTGCTGGTCATGTCCCTTAAATACCTGCTAGATTACTTAATGCAGGTTCTAGGGTTAGATACTTGCACACTTGTATATTAATTACCTGCAGAATTATTTTCTACAGGTTCAAGGGTGGCATGTGTGTTACATACAAATCAAAAGGTCTATTCAACTTCCACTGTGTACCCATTAACCCCAATTTTCTACTCATATTATATTTCATTTCAATCCGCATTGTAACATTATTTCCATCCAAATCACCTAAAAATTCACTGATATTGGAGACATGACCATGTGATTGTAGTGACAAAGTGAACAAAGTGCAATTGTGCAAAAATTCATAATAAATTAATAAAGTGTTAACAAAACAATATATTATCAAATTACAGTAAAACTTTTTTATAAAAATTCATTCACTTTAATCCCATACTGATGTAAGAAACGGTTTTAGTTCAAAATGGCAATTCATTCCCTCAGGTATAATTGTCCCTAACTTAAAAATCCAGTTAGATTCTAATCTTAATAATTTAGTAGTTAAATTGCCCCCACTATTTTCGTTTATTTTGTCTATACCAAACATCCTTATTTTCTGGGGTATGCCATCATGGGCCATTATAAAATGTTTCAGAATGGGATTATCAACATCTTTATTGTCAATACCTCTTAGATGTTCCCCCAGTCTGACCCGTAGCTGTCTGATTGTACGACCAATGTATAAAGCACCACATTCACACTGCACTGCATATACTACATATCTAGTACCACAAGTAATCATTTTTCCTATTTTTATCTCCTGGCTTTTACTTTTATCACTGAATTCTATTACTTTTTTGCTTTTATTGTTTTTACAGACCACACATTTTTTACAAGGAAAAAAACCTTTCAAATCAAGCCACGTTTTTTT
Organism: Xenopus laevis; assembly: GCF_017654675.1. NCBI lineage: Eukaryota > Metazoa > Chordata > Amphibia > Anura > Pipidae > Xenopus > Xenopus laevis. Next base: position 167,867,542 of record NC_054374.1, read on the forward strand.
CTCTGCTTTTTTATTTAGACGATTAGGAGCTACTTGATTTGCTATGGACTTGGCTTTCCTACTGATTACCATTGGGGTTAAATTTAATGCTTTTATTGTAGGGTCAGTATTCAAAATATTCCAATTTTTGACTATACTTTTTTTAACCGCTTTATATTGTAGTCCGTACTCTAAAATGCATCTTACTCCTTTTTCCTGCTTATTAGTTATTTTTATACTGCCCTTAGTCTTTTTTAAAATTTTCGATTTCTCTAATTTTTCCATTGCTTCTGATATGTCTCTTTTGCTATACCCCCTACTTCTTAACCTATTACATTCTTCCTTAGCCTGTTGAGCAAAGACTCCCTTGTCTGTACAGTTCCAGTAAATTCTCACCAATTGAGCATAAGGAATAGATTTAACTGTATGTAAAGGATGATAGGAGTCTTTTCTCAAAATGGTATTTCCTGCTATCTTTTTTCTATATAATTTAGACATTATTATGTTGTTTTCTACATAGAAAGTCAGGTCTAAGAAATCGATCTGATTCGCATGACATTGCATAGTAAATTTGATATCATACGGGTTGTCATTCACATAATTTAGGAAGCCCTTTAAGTCATCTTCCGGGCCACTCCATACCATGATGACATCATCTATATAACGATGCCACCCTACTATGTCGTCATCGTATGGATTGTCAGCCCCAAAGATGTACTCATCCTCCCACATTGCCATAAACAGGCCGGCGTATGAGGGCGCAAATTTCGTTCCCATTGCCGTGCCTGTTATTTGGCGAAAAAGCTGACCATTAAAGGACATGGTGTTGTGAGACAGAATAAATTCAATGGCTTCCAACAAAAAATTAATTTGGGCATCTGATTGTAAATATTGTTTTAAAAATTTGTAAATAGCTCTCAATCCATCTACATGATGTATCCTGGAGTACAAAGATTGAACGTCAAGTGTTACCCAAACATATTGTTTTCTCCATACAATAGTACGAATTTTATGCATGGCATCTTGGCTATCTCTTAAATATGCTGGCATTTTAACCACTATTTCCTTCAGGAAATAGTCAACATATTCGCTCAGACATTCACTCAAACTTCCGATTCCGGAGACTATCGGTCTCCCGGGTGGTTTGAGTGCATCTTTGTGCACTTTTGGTAATGCGTATATATGTGCCATAACCGGATATTCACGCCATATAAAATTATATTCTGTCTCATCAAGCACCCCGCAATCTTTTGCATACAATAACATTTCTTTCATTTCCTTTTTATGTTTCTCCAAGGGATTTTTCTTTAGACATTCATAGGTACTACCATCCTTTAAAATCTCTTCAACCATATTAATATAATAATTTTTGTCCAAGATAACCACTTTGCCTCCCTTGTCAGCTTTTTTATACATATTGATCATTTTTTGTAAATTCAATATTGCTTTTTTTTGTTTATAAGTCATGTTCCCTTTATACCTATAATTTAATGAACTGTGAGAGAAAATCTTAGCTAGATCTTGTTCAACTGCTTTTCTATACATTAAGATACCGCTTCCTGGGGGAACATTTGGCTGGAAGGTTGAATTTTGTTTTAAACCACTGTGCATAATGGAGTCCTGGTGTTGTCTGTCCTCTCTATTCATTTCATTACTTTCTCCTTCCCTCTGACATTGCTCCATAAATTCAATAATCTCCAATTCCTGTGCATTGAAATTCAGCTCCCCAACCTTCACACAGGGTGAGGTATCAGAGCTTGATCCCTCTTTTTTATCTGCAAAAAACTTTTTTAACGCAATTTTTCTGATAAATTTCTGTACATCCACATAGACATTAAATTGATTCATTTGCGTAGTTGGACAGAAATTTAGTCCTTTTTTTAACACTTCAATTTCATCTAAATGCAGCTTATACTGTGATAAATTCAAAATTTGTTCACTATACAAATCACCTTGATCCCCTTTAGAAAATTCATTTTTAAACAGGTCATCATCATTACATTTATCACCCTCCAAATCACCCGTAATCGATGTTTGTTCAAATTGTAACAGTTCATTATTGGTCATTTCATTGCCGTCATCCATTGTAAATAAATTAATTTCATGTTGAGTTAAAATTGAATTATCATCCCAATCTGTATCATTTGTCATTTCATTAGAAGCATATTCAGCGGAAGCCAGTCCTTGTAATTTCATTGGTTTGTTCTCATACTCAATTAATTCAATATTATTTGTGGTAATATCTGCAGGCATGTGTATTTCATACTTATGGTTTGACCAGTTGCCTTTAACTTCTTTGTGCATGGATATATCTATATGGAAGTCCACTCCATTTTGGCCATTCGTAAACATAGTGTCAGTATCTGCGGATAAACATTCATTAATGCCATTCACATAATTATGTCCGCAC